>NC_056523.1:46268822-46312545 GCF_019175285.1 Sceloporus undulatus | reverse complement strand
GCGGTGTCCCGGCGTGGAGGCTGCAGGGGGCGTGGGGAGGAGAAGCTGCTCTCACCAGCTCCTCCCTCCCTCAGAGGCGCCGTTTGGGTGGCAAGGCAAAGTCCTCCCCACAGCTGGAAGCTCTCCTGCCCAGGTGTCAGGGGGCATACGTCGGCGTCCTTCGGGGCCCGGCAAGCAGGGATTTTATGGAGGAGAAGCTGCTCTCACCAGCTCCTCCCTCCCTCAGAGGCGCCGTTTGGGGGCAAGGCAAAGTCCTCCCCACAGCTGGAAGCTCTCCTGCCCAGGTGTCAGGGGGCATACGTCGGCGTCCAGACGCCCCTACTCCTATTACGGACAGAGTCCGTAACAAATGGCGGCGGCCTTTCCACACGGCCGCCACCATATTGACGTAGCGGATGCTGTGCGTCCACACGTCGCGCACCGGAAGTGATGCCGCGAGTGCGCGACTGGTGCCTCGCGACGTCTTTTCCAGGGCCCAGGAAGGAGTGCGATTTCCACGCTCCTTCCTCGGAGCATCCGGGAGCTGCGTGGTTTGGCTGCTGCGGCTCCTGAATGCTACAAGCGGCAGCGGCGGCAGGAGACGTCTGTAACCCGCCCAAGAGAGCAAATTGATTTTCCTTATAGGGTGTTGTGTGAACTACTCTTTGATGTGCTTTGAATACTTACAAAAGGTGCTGTGGAAATTTAAGGCATCCCTACAGGTTCCCTTGCTTTACCAAAGCAACTTGTATACCTGTTTGTGAAACTGAGCTGATTAATTCTGTATGACCTTCATTAAAAGAGTGGCAAGGTATCACTGCCTCAGAATCTAGCAAAGGCTTTGAAGATGCTAGAAAATGTTGCTGTTTTTCTACCTTCTGTTTGTAATGTATGCCCCCAGGAGCTGGTAAAGACACACGAGCACCACACATTGCCTTGATGGGGGACATGTATTGGTTCTGACAGGGAACTTGATGCTGTCCAGAAGCAGGGCACTAGGAATCTATTAAACATATTGTGTGCAGGCTAAATGTCAACATCATTAATGTCACTGGACACTCTGGAAATGAGAACCATAAGGAGTGTGAAGTCCTGTGTCCAAAGTAATTTCTCCATTCTTACAAAAGACAAACTTTGTCACCACACTGAAAGGTTCATATGCTTTTCATTGGCAGCTAAGCCTTTCTTTAAAAAATAACTGCAATGGAAGGGGATGGGGCATGATAAGTGTTTTAAGATTTTAGTTAGTACCATCTTTCATGGTTCTCATGGAAACCAATGTCTGAAATGGTGCAACGGGTTTGGGAGTACTCCACTTGGATATAGGGCTGGATTAAATATTCCACTTGAGAGGTCTGTATTGTGTTGTTGTTCTAAGATGTCATATTGAGATGCTTCTATACATTCCAGCTCTTGTTTGTTGGGTTGTTGTTGTCCACCTTCAAATCATCCCCAAGTTATGGAGACCCTAAGGCAAACCTATCACAAGGTATTCTTGACAACATTTGTTCAGAGGAGGTTTTCTACTGTACTGCCTTCCTCTGAGGCTGAGAGTGTGTGACTTGTCCAAGGTCACCCAGTGTGTTTCCAGGACTGAATCACGGTTCAGCCCCTACTGTCCCAGAGCGCAAATCCAGCACTCAAAACATTACACCACACTAGTTCTCTGAGTTTGGCACAATCTTAAATTGTGTTCTTGCAGGTTAGTGAGATGATGAAAGCACCCAAGTTTGGCTTTGCAGCTTGAGACTGACCTCCAATAATACCAAAGCATATTATCTACCAAAGGGTAGTATCTACCAAAAAAATGGTAGGTAGGAGGGCGGGTAGTTACAGTCCAACAGCATATGAAGCAGAAATTTGCAAAGTTACTTTAGAAATGACAGTTTCTCAAATGCACATGCCAGCAAGAGTATTCTTTGAAGTGTGGTTCAAAAACTAAGTCTTCCAAGCTCACCCAGTTTTGGTCTGGGTATGTCCTTGGTCTTCTTGAGATTGTTTACTCCTTGCTCTATGAGCCATTTCACCAAACTTCATCAACATGATTAGTGCACCTCATAGTAAAGAAAATGATTTTTCCATACTCTCTTTGAAGGACTTTCAATAGTGCCTTAAACTGGCAGCTAGTTTCGATCAACATATTGAACAACAATGACTGTGGATATAAGAAGTTTTATTTTCCAACCAAGTTTCCCTGTGTACAAAGTTTTTCTTAACACTGTGCTCCTCTACTCTCCTTCTTCCTCCTTCACTTTCAGGGGTTGGAGGATTGTGTCATGTAGCATCTGGTGGCCCTGACTGGTTGGCAGCCCAGAAACCTTGCCTCTCTCCCCATTTCATATCCAAGGAGTGTTTGCAAGGATTCCTAACTACATAGCTGAAAAAGTATAAGGACTCCCAATGAAGTTTATACCTCCTCTTGGACTTGGGATTCTAAATGAGATCAGCCATTAATATGACCAAGAATTTTACTACTACTCCAAAAACAACTCTGTTTCGGCTTTATATCAACTAGTTAGTCATCTGACATAATAACAGCACAAGTAGCCTAAAGACACTTGGAGACATACAGACTACCACTACTTTTATGAAATCGATTTATCTGAATTTCACTGAAATGACTGTAAGGAGATGCTGGTTTCCCAGTGATGCAGATTTTAAAAGCAATCATCCTCACTACATTAGAGTTACTGAATTACGTTTAGGTTGACATTTCTGTTTCATTACATGGCTACCCAAAATGAGTATACTTGATGCTTATCCAGATGAATATGTGATTGAAGTTAATTATTCCATTCACCTTTAAATGAATTATAGATTGTGCTATTTTGCCCAAGAGAAAAGTCATTTTCATCCGTTGAATACATCCCGGGTCTGTAACTGCCATTTATGTGCTCTCTAATATAGCCACATCCCCATGTTTCAATATAGCTGGATTTGTAATAATGTGTGGAAAATTCAAAGGTTAGTGGAATTAAATATCACTTCTGCTGTTATAGCTTTGATTCAGAATAACTCACGGTAAGATGTAAATCGACACCTAATGGTCTACAAAGAAAAAGGCATATGCCACATTTTTTATTTAAATGCCAAAATGAGCACTGTCTTGCTTCTTTATGTCCTACCAGAGGGAATGCACTGAGAAATTAAACTCAAAGTGTTGCATTTCAGAGTAAGTGGGGCCCATTGCTGTAAATAAACTGCATCCGAGGAAGATTTCTGAAGCTGTTTTAAACCCCATCAGTGTCTGTAAAGTTCTATTTACCTTACACTGCTATCAACTTTTTCAGCACCTCTGATACTTAGGAATAGCCACTGATGTAATTTTTCTTTGGAAGTATGTTTGGCCATGCATATTGAACTTTGGGTGGTGGTGGTACAGATATTAATGTCTGCAATTCTCAAAAAGCCAAGCTTGAGTCTGATAACTGCCACTACAGCTTGACCATTAGCTGAGATGGGAAGGTTCATGTCAGGTAGATTTTTGTGGAATCATGATAACAGAGAACATAATTTGAATTTTTTGTCAAGCATCAGTACAGTAGTCAATTTTGAAGTGCAGTTGTTTACCATGATAGTCCCATTGCTATGCTCACAAGGAAATACAGGCAGCTGTATTGATCCATATAATGCAAAACCAATTCTAGACGTTTTCCTAGCCACCATGAGCAGGTGTTAATAGATCTTAATTGCCCACCCAGAGCTAAGCCACACCAAAATAATTTATATAGTAACAGTGGAACCTTTCAACTAGAGTTATGCATAAGTCTTCAACTTAACTTTGAAACCTGATTGAGCAAATTGGATCTAAGTTCAGTTAGGATCAGATTTGTCCAGATCCAATCTGTTCTGATATGGACCCAAATATGAACTGAAATTTGGATATTTGAATCTCCAGTTCTCCCGCATTGATGAGCACTTTGAAAACGAACATGGTTATAACTTTCAGACACACAATGAGCCCAATTTCATGCAGCTGAATAAATTTTTGTACTAGGTGATTGCAACATTTGCTGTTTTTCCACATAAATAAATGGGTCAGTATTCTGTATTAGCTAAGTATATTTTTATATTAGTTAATGAGGTGTCCAGCAACTCTGTGAGTGGGATTACACTAGATCAGTTTCAATTTGTGAGTACTGCTGATGTGGACAAGCTGCTGGGCAAAGTTAGGAAGATAACCTGCTTTCATGATCCCTGTCCCTCTTGGCTGGTTGTCCAAGGAGGAGATGCAATTAGATCTCAAATACAACAAATTATTAATGCATCTCTGGGGGGGGGGTAATTTTTCTGTCCTGTTTAAAAGAAGCAGTAGTCAGACCACTGATGAAAAGGCCATTGCCCTCCAACTCCTGTCAGTGACACACCCTTCCTTGCCCCAGTTCAAACTGGCATCGGGCAGGATATGGAACTGAGACTGCTATGGTCACCTAAGTGGATGGTCTTTGTCTCAACATCGACAGGGGGACTGTGTGCCTGTTGGTGCTTTTAGACCTTCCAGTGACCATGGTATCCTTCTGGAATGCCTGGGGGAATTGGAGGCATTGTGCTACAGTTTTTCCAGTCATACCTCTCAGGCAGGTTCCAGATGGTGATGCTTGGGGATAGTAGCTCCTCAACAAAAGAGCTGTTATATGTCATCCCCACAAGATGCCATTCTATCCCCAATGCTTTTTTACATTTTCATGAAACTGCTGGGAGAGATCATCCAGAGGCATGGGGCGAGGTGTTATCAATACACTGATGAAAAATATATCTCAATCAGAAGTTATTCCCCTTATGATTTTAAGATGATTTTGCAGCCAAAAATGACCTATCCAACTCACTTCAGGAGTGAAAGATGGGCCCCATGCCAAGATGGCTAGCTGCTCCAGTGTAGTTCAAATTTATCTGCACTTATTTTCCAGGCCCACTCTATCTGGAGATTCTAGGGACTGAATTTGGTGATCTCTGCATGCAAAGCGTGTGCTCTACCACTGAACCTCATTGATTCTCCCAAGGGATTGTCCAAGTGATCAAGCAATGTAGCATATAAAAAGGTTCTTTCAATTAATAAACATGACTGTCTAGCCTGAGAGCTTGGCTACGAAGCATTAGAAAATGGGATAAGTTGAAAACAAGTTCTTATGTTCCACAGATAAGAATTACCACAACTGCTCCATGGTCTTTCAGTTATTAGCACATGATGAAAGGGTGCAATGAATGAGAACCTAATGTTCATTAGTTTGACTCCAGTTAATTTCAGTTCATGTAATTCATAAGTGGAGTACCAGACTGAATCCCAGTCAATTGGTATTAATTATTTGCTTTCAACCTCAAGTGATCTCAGAAGATTCAATTGATGTAAAAGACTTGTTGAAGGCTGCCATGCATCCACATGCTTGTTTGTCTTTCTTGTAAACCCTGGAGTAAAATTTTCAAAAATGCCAATGTCTCCTGTGGGGACAGCTGGGCTGAGGAAGAGGAAGAAGGACAGGCATTTGACCTTCAAACCTCCCCTGCAACCTGATTGTCTCTCGTGGGGACAGCTGGGCTGAGGAGGAGGAGGAAGCATGGACGTTCACCCCCTCAAGCCTCAACCTGATTGTCTCCTATGGAGACAGCTGGGCTAAGGAGGAGGAGAAAGGGCACACATTTGCCTCTGAAGCCTGCCTTCTGACCCAGCTGTCTCTTGTGGGGACAGCTGGACTGAGGAGGATGGGGAAGGGTGGGCACATATCTCTATTCCAGCCTGGCTGTCTTTCTCAACATATCCACGGGTCATGTCAGAAGCCATAATTTTGCCCCCAAAACCTGACCTCGACTCAAGTATATATGGTAGTTTATCAATCAAATGCCTATTTAGGTGAACACTGCTGTTTTCTTTTTTACAACACAGTGCTTGGAAAAGTGAATTTGATGGGTAAGAACATTGGATCTGATGAAGGATGTTGAGAAGATGGAAACTGTCCAGAGGATGGCGACTAAAATGGTGAAAGATCTGGAAACTAGATCTTATGAGGAGAGGCTTGGGGAGCTGGGTATGCTTAACCTGGAGATGAGACAGTTAAGAGGTGATATGATAGCCCTGTTTAAATATTTGAAGGGGTGTCATACTGAAAATGGAGCAAGCTTGTTTTCTGCTGCTCCAGAGAATAGGATCCGGAACAATGGATGAAAGCTACAGGAAAAGAGATTCCACCACATTAGGAAGAACCCTGACAGTAAGGGCAGTTTGACAGTGGAACCCACTGTCTTGGAGAGTGTGGAGTCTTTCTTTTGAGGTTTTTATATAGAGGCTGGATGGCCATCTGTCAGGAGTGCTTTGCTTGTGTATTCCTGCATGGCAAGGGGATGGATTGGATGCCCCTTGTGGTCTCTTCCAACTCTCTGATTCCACGAGTCTGTGATTCTAAAAATGTGCACACAAGAAGAAAAATACTCCAAGGTGAAAATGAATCTAATACAGTGGTACCTCGGGATACGAAATACCCAGGTTACGAAATTTTCGGGATACGAAAAAATCCCATAGGGAATTATTGTTTCGGGTTACAAATGTTTTTTCGGGTTACGAAAAAACTTTTGGTGCTTTTTTCCGGCTTTTTCGCACGGAATCGAGGCTTTTCCCCATTAGCGCCTATGGCAATTCGGCTTACGAAGGCTTTTCGGGTTACAAAAGCGGCCGCGTTACGAATTAATTTCGTAACCCGAGGCACCACTGTAGTTGCATTAAAATCTAACAACAAAATTTTAAATTATTTTCATTCTACTGTTTTGCCCAAGAGACTTTCTCAAAGATTTGATAACAAATTTGATTAAAGCAACACGATTAATTATAGCAAGAATGTAGAAAATATATATACAGAATTATATACTGTATAATATTCATTATATGAATTTTAGTTTCAATAAAAATTATAACAATAAAAAAGAGACTTTCTCAGGTATATCTGTGGTAGAAGTGAAACATTCATTATCTTTCACATTCAGATCATTACCTGTATTGTGGAAAATAAAACATTTTATGATCTGTTGATATCTGTTGCAAAAAAGGAACAATTTTAATGTAAAGTATATAAAATAGCAAAAAGCGTTCATTAACTAACCAGGCATTTTGTTTACATTGCAGTAAATGGCTTCCTATCTAAAATTAGATTTTATTTGTCTATTAACTTTTCCCAACTACAATCATGTAATCCACATTTTAGTATGCTCACTGAAGTTTGCAAAACCTTTCTCATATCATGTTTATCAAACGCATGTGAAAGTCACATTAGCTAGCACCTCCTCTCTGATATGCTTAACATGTGCTGCTAGGCATGTTTTTAGCTGCAGAAAAAAACCTGATTTTCTGGGCAAATAGATGTGCATGTGTATATTACAGATGTATTTGTCCGGGGATGCTGCCAACACACACTCACATGGCTGATAAGAGCCTGCTTGGCAAAAGTAAAACCATGCCGAGCTGCCAAGAAGCAATTCTACAAGCAACAGTACCAGTCTGATGTCTGAATAGAATAAGCTACAAACCAGTCCAAAGTTCAGGATTACAGAGAGCAATTCTACAAGTCCAGTCTGAGGTCAAGAGTGCCAAAGAGTTGGTCAATGAGTCTGACCCGAGGTCAAAGATTCAAAGGCAGTCAGAGGTCTAGGAAGCAAGGAATCCAGGGGAGTCAGCACAAGCATTGTTCACTAATGGAAGCAAATAGACTCTGACAAAGGAGCTCGGCATTTGCCAGGTGTCTTATATCTCATGCCAGCTCCCTTATCGCAGCTGCTGGGTGGCTCATGAACATTTCTCAGCTAGCCTTCTGGAACGCCGAAGGCACACCCTTTCTGATCTCCTCTGGCTGAAGGTAGGAACCTCAATGCTCTGCTTCTCTATGTCTCCCAAGCCTGGAACCTCTACTGGGGCAAGGCTGGGCTGTTGATCCCCAGGATCCACTGAAGAAGATCCCACAGAGCTAGGGTCTGGCTGAGACAACTCTACTGGGGCTGGGATAGCAGAGCTGGGACCTGACAGGGTAGAACTGGGCCCTGGCACAGCCTCAGGTTCCTCCTGTACCTGATGAGCCAAGTACTCCTCGTGGTTGGCTATGACAGTATTTACAGAGAATACCATTGTACATGATTCAGTTCTATGTGTTCTCATCTGTCCATATCTTGTATTCCATGTCCTTGTGACTGAACATGTGGCCAGTGGGTGAATGAGCACTTCATTGTAACAGCTAGCTGGCATAATTTTGTAACTTCACTTTTGGTGTGTTGGAGGCTTCCATGTCAGTAGTGTGGTGAAGCCACCTTACGTCCCAACTTTAATGGAGCTATCCAAGGCACTTAGCTTATTCTAAAGATAAATGTCAGCACTCTAGATAGCTCATTTAAACTCTATGATTGGTTTCATCATATTCCTGACATGAAAGCCTTTGTTCAATTCTGGCTTCCTCAAATGTGAACAGTATGCATGAGGGGTGTTGTCCCTGACCAACACATGCAACAGTGTGAGCTGAAATTCTGGCTCAGTCATTGGAATCCATCAATGATTTCAGACAAGGGACTGATTTCAGAGTTCAATTCATCATTCGTATATTAGAATCCAAGATAAGTGGTATGAATTTTGAATGGAGACAAAGAAGATACAGGCTACTATTGTTTATGCTGGAAATGTCACATGTATGTTGGGGGCTGGAAACGTATGTGATACTAACACATAAAATTTACAATATTTTTCCTACCAGTTACAATATAGCATCCCATCATATCCCTTTCCTATTTTCTCTGTGCTTTGACATTAGGATCTCATTTATCTTATTTGCAACAGGAATAAACAATAGAATAGAATAGATTCCAAGTATTTACCACTAGCACTGTTTGAGAAATGTATTTATTGTATTTACAAAATTCAGTGGGAGAATGAAAATTATTATTGGCATAAAAAGAGAAGATGCAGTACACTATATCAGAGGGAAGAAAAACTATAAATTTCAACAAAATCCCCACAGAAGCTTCAAACAAGTTTCTTGCAATTCTTACATGGTTTTGTCTAAGATTGTCAAGTCATGGGTTCTTTCTTTTACTGTCTTTGTTTCCATGAAAATTTAAAATGTCATATGATCCCTACCTACATAGGCCTGAGATTCAGGAACTGAAATATGTTTGACCTTGTTCTAGAGAGGGAAAATGCCATATTGACCAAAAGTCAAACCGTATAGCATAGAGGAGAAATGATGAGATTAATTCATCTAATCCATACCAGAGATAGGGAACTTGTAGCCTTCCAGATGTTGTTGGACTGCAACTTCCATCATCCATCACTGGGCATCCTGCTAAGGTTGATGGGAGGTGAGGTCCACATATTCCTGGCCCTGTTTTGTATGCTAATTTGCATCCCTTTCCCATGGCTATCTCAGCTGGCTCAGTCCACAATGCAAGTGTAACGTATCGGTCAAGTGCGCTAGTGGGGCTCAAACTTTCCTGCATCTTCATACCCAAAACAAACAAACAAACAAACAAACAAACAAACAAACACCACAGTCAGTTTAACAGAAATCTAATCTGGCTCTGGTTTAATCATTCAAAAGAGCAAAGAAAGTTGTTGATCAGCTGCATTGGTAGGATTCTGTGAAGATGCTTAGGTTTCTCATTGCTGTTCTCAACCACATATGGCACCTTCCTAATAAATCAGATTTCCATCCATGAGTATTAACTCATCCCCCTCCTGCCCCACTGTATGCTTTGTGGTTATTTCAAAAATGTAGTTAGCAAAAGCAATTAATTCCAAATGACTGTTTACACAATATTTAATAGCTTCCAATTCCAAATGAAATTGCCTTCATTTGGTAAATATTTTCATTGCATGCCTCTAAATCTTTCAGCTACTCAGTCAGCCTCCATGCTCTGAGATGCCAGGATGCTTACCTCTGTTGATATAGAAGTAGGTTGCTCAATCTCTGCTTAATTGGCTATTTAGCAGAAGGTCTGGTTTACTTTCCCGTTGATATAAATCATAAAAATTGCCCATTGAGAGCCATTAAATGGAAAAAAGCTTGCTCTTTGTCAAGGATTTTATTCTGCTGGAAGGCAAAATTCACCACTACCTAAATGCCTTCAAATAATAATGACAATAATTTGCAAGGCAAAAATTTGACTTTCTCTTGCTCTAAATCACCAGTTTTATATTAGAATGACAAGCAATTTGAACTGTCTCCCTAACAGAAGAGTTCCATGTCCTATCCCCTTGCTACAAGTAAGGCTCCTGGAAATGTTAGCAGGAAAAGTAGGCTGTAGCCATCTGATTATAGCTGCCATGACTCATGAATATGTAGCAAATTGTTTGCTATTTCAACAACAATAAATAATAATAATATCCCAGTCTACATTGAATAACTTTATTCACACATCACTATGTAGAAAAGCACTACAGTACCCTCCTAATGAATTGCAAAAATGTGACTCAGAGCAACACCAACAGTATCCTGGGAGCATTGGGCTGTAGCAATGACTGACATCCCCTAGCTGGTGTCCTGATGCACACTGGGCTCTACTAATGTTCATTGACATTCCTGAACTGGTGTTCTGATGTGCACTGGGAGTGCCTAATGGGCATCACTATCTGATACACATCAGTCATATTGGCAACTATCACTTTGCTGGCTCATCTATGAAGTAAATTCATGGCAGCCTCTTGCTTAATACAGACATTGCAGAACTGTTTGATTCTATTTCCCACAGTCATAAGTCCAGTTACATAAACAGAAGTCCCTTAATGAATTCCAGCCATTATTATTTGCTTCCAGCAGTAGGAAGAGGCTACTGTTCTACTTCTCTGCCAGATTTGGCCATGATGACTTCTGAGAGGAGGCATCACTGGCCTGTTACTGACTGCCAAAATAAAGCTGCTTCAGGTCTCTTTGGAGGTATGCTATTTAAATGATGCATGGGTCCTAAGAGTCCAGAGGTCGTGACAAAGCCACATTCCATTCCTAAGCACTGGAGTGCAGCTTTGGTGCAGCTTCCGGATTCTTAGGATGCATGCATCATTTAAACAGCATACATCCAAAGAGACCCGAAGCAGCTTTATTTTGGCAGTCTGTAACAGGCCACTGTTTTGATACCAGGACTAAAATGTTTTGGGTAAGCTCTAGCAAGGAGGTGGTTGTAGCTTAGCTAAATTTGTTCATTACTTGTGGCTTCTTTGTTTTAATTCTTGAATCTAGAAGCGAGTAACTTAGTGTTGTTAGATACAATTGACCATGCAGGTGTTGGGGGCCTCAACATACAACCAGCCCCAGACTTTACAAGAAATAGTCAGGGAAATTGGGAATCCAGCCACTCCTGGACAGCCAGGGATTTCCCAGTCCTGAATTAATCCTTATCCATGATTAGGCTGCGAAGTTTACTCACAAATGTTTTTGTCATTAACAAGAAAGGGTGGTGCACCACAAGGAGATATTCTGTTGAGTGAATGGTCAAGTACTGTGAGACTTTTCACAGTTCAGGACTTTTTGCAAAAACAACCATTGGCACATAAAGCAGTGCCTATTGTTCAAATATCTGTTTTCTATGCAAAAATATTGAACTTTGCATTTAAAAAAAGCTTTTATGTAAAAATGTCTCACAAAAATGTCTTCAACTACAACAAAGCATTACAATGGAACAAAAGAAGTTATTGTTCTGTGATAAAAACACAACATAAATAAAGTTTCCTACCCCTAATCCATAGTCTCCACCTTGCTCATCCTAATAAAGTACCAAAAAGGATCTTGAAGTTTTGTTCTTGTTATTGCTGTTAACTGCCATTGAGTCAGCTTTGTCCTATGGCAACCCTATGAATGAGAGACCTCCACGTCACTCAGTTATCAACAGCCCTGCTCAGGTCTTGCAGACTCAGGGATGGGGCTTCTTTGATTGAGTCTATTCACCTGTAGTGTGGTCTTCCTCTATCTTACCAGGAATCATTTTATTTTCTAATGAGTCATATCTTCTCGTGATATGTCCAAATTACAACAGTCTGAGTTTAGTGATCTTGATTCTAGGGAGAGTTCGAGCTTGCTCTTGGAGCCATTTATTTGTCTTTCTGGCAGTTGGGCATATCTGCCGAATTCTGCTCCAGCACCATATCTCAAATGAGTTTATTTTCTTCCTATTAGATTTCTTTACTGTCCAGCTTCCACAATCTTAAAGGCAATGAGTAGGAGACACTGTATTTTGAGTTAACTTTTAATTTGATATATAATCCTATACCTAATAATAAAGAGATGACAGAATGTTATACTTGGTTTGTCACCTGAGCAATAAGAGAGAGCTCCATGCTTAAAATATTGTGATTTTTTTCTTACAAAAATAAGTCTAGATAAGGAATTATTCAAAAGGTGGCTGAAGTGCTAACACATGAAAACAAAATCTGATCCCCCCCTCCCCAATACATTGGCTTAATATGTGGGTTTGCAGGGTCTGAGCAGAGCAGTGGAGGATAGGGAATCTTGGAGGTGTCTCATCCACAGGGTCGCCATGAGTTGGGCCCAGTTTGAGGGCAGTTAACAACAAGAAAAATATGTGCTTACTAAAGGTAATGAAAGCAGGTCAGTGGAAGTAATTGGTTTTCTATTATACTTTGCAATAGTCTTTCATGCTTTCTCACTGATTTGTGTTCTGTACATCTTCTGAAGTGAATATAGCATTGTTTGCATGCTTTCAATATGAAAAGAACAGATAGATAGATATAGAAATGGGGCACAATGATCCTCATAACAGTATTAGTGCCAGACAGATTAACAATTTAATTCTATTAGTGGTATATGTTACCCAAAAAAGGTAGGGAGGACTTGGGGTCCCCACCAACTGTGTCAACATCTTCTTAAATGTTGGAGGAATTGCACAGCTCAAAGACGTTTGCAACCGTCTGGGTAATCCCATGATCATTTTAACCTGTTTATAATAGTACCAGCTGTGAGAGGACTCCAGGTTGGTGAATAAAAGAAAGTTTTTATTATGGGAAATTTGCAAGAGTACAACCAAACACATGATAGCAATTGAAAAAAGCATACCATTTAGAGCTAACTGAAACAGAGGTATGGAAATGGGATAGTGAAGGCTTAGGATTGCAGAAGGGGTAATATTTAAATGTCCTAAAGAGGAGACTATGGAAAGCAGTGTGTGGCTCAGATGGTCTCTGAGGGCAGCACAGGAAGTGAAAGAGACACTCTGTGTACACAAGACTAATGCTGGGACCAATATTTATATCTAATTTCTAGCCTTGAGGAGTACTTGATGATACCTTGCAGAGTAATAAAGACCTGATGGCCTTTTCAGGGAACCAACAATGGGATTCCAAAATGAGTGATGGCTTTAGTTTGGAATAACAAAACAGGTATTGGATTTAGGACAACTCTAGAATGAGTGGATTGGGGAAATGGCTGGGAACATGGAAGGGATAGGAAGGAAAACTGGTCTTACTCACCCTGTTGCAATGAGATTTACTTTATCTCTTAACTCAAGAACACATCCAAGAAGCCTGGGGGAGGAAGGAATGACCAGCACACCCATTTAATCTTTGTTTTGATATTACCTAAGTCCCCCACATGTCTTTTGGCCAACATTCCTTTCCCACAGAACACTTGGAAGAATTAGAAATTTCTAAAGATAACACTTCTCTAGGTAGAATTCAAAGACACAGCCATGCTATTCTGGAAAATCAGTATGCAAAGGGATCTTATAGCACCTTTGAGACTAACTCAAAGAAAGAAGTTGGTTGCATGAGCTTTTGCAGACTGGAGCCTACTTCCTCAGATGCAAAATGCATCTGAGGAAGTAGGCTCCAGTCTGCAAAAGCTCATGTTACCAATGTCTTTCTTTCATTTCTCTAAGCATTTGTAGGTCCTCTTAGCACAATTCTCTATGGTTAACTTCTGATGAATAATGGCCATAGAGTTGTGGTGGAGGACCTAGAGATTTCTGGACAAGTGTTATCAGGTTCTTTTTATTTATTTTATTTTATTTGCAGTTTTTCCACTTTCACAAGGGTCCTTTGTCCCTAACCGCAGCAAACATGCAGGGGCCACTGTGCAATATATATATTGGAGGCCAGAATCCAGTTTGGAAATTGTGAATGTGCAGTTACACATTCACAACTGCTATGTATTTATGATTCCTACACAGCCCCTAATTTAGGGGCTACTTAGGGACTGTGAAGAGCCCTAAACCTCACTTACTGGTATGTAGCTTCTGGGATTGGTGAAGATCTGTTCTCCTGTTAATTGGGAAGCAGCTGCCTGACATTAAAAACCTTCCTATGTAAGTGATCTATGGTGTGATGGGGATTTGTGACAGGGGTCCTTTTTCTGCCTGTCTTGCTGGAGATACTTCATAAGTGGAAATGACAGGCTGCTGTTTCTTAATCAAGAGGAGAATGGACCCCTGGCAATCTCAGTGGCTACTTACCAGTAAGTGGGGTTTAGAGAGGATCATGCCAGAATTCATACATACCAACATTGTTGCATTGCAGCATTCTATGCAATGGTAACATAGGATTCTGCTGCATAGTTTTACAAAAGTAAGGTAAATTTAGATTTGATAGGAAGATAAGTACTATATATATTTATAGGTCTGGTAAACATGGGTGCTTTATGGCGTGGCGGCAGTGATTTTAGGGTTCGAGAGTGTGCAGCAACTGCATGCTCCCAAACCCTAATACGTATGGATGCTGGCATGATGGCGACCTTGTCAGGAATTTGAAGGGTTAAAACACAGCACACAGGGAAATGCTTGATGTGTGTGTGTTTGGCCATGAGCATTCAGCAGAGTGGCAAGGCTGATCAGCACAGCTGAAGCTCATTGGCTCAAGGACACTTCAGTGTCCAAGTGCATGTAGCCATGGATGATAAAACATGTGTCTGGATTGCACAGGAGACACATGACATGGTTACACACCTGAACTCACTGGGTTTGGGAGACCACATGGTCTGGAGTCTATATAAACCCGGGGTTGCAAGGGATAGCTTGTGGGTTTGAAGTAGGATTGGTATGTTTTGGAGTTTTAGAGATCTGGTTTTGTATTATAGCACTGTTAATAAAGAGGACTTTGAGGATATTTGTTTCTCTGGTGGTTTATCAGAAGAAGCTACAGCATTGGTTTGCTGTGTGTCCCCGGAGGTTCCTGCATTGCTGCAGTTCCTGGAAGACATCCAGTTGCTGTCATCCCAATTGGACTTTGGAGCCACGCTTCAGCTTCTGGAAATTGCCAGCTCTGCTACAAGGGTCTGATTTAACCCCAGGACTCGTGTGAGTTGCTGTCAGTGGTTGTTGGACCCCAGCAGTTGCACTGACAGACCTCCCATCCATACAGGGGCCGCCATGACGCCAAGACGTCACTGGCAGGAAGTGGCATCATGGTGGCCCCTCTTCCTGCTTCTAGCATCACAAAAAAGAAGTCGCTCTAGGCTGCTCTTTTTTTGTGGCACATCTATGCTGCAACACAGACACGGGGCAAAAATGTGGCACGGAGCCATCCGTCTGTATGGCCCCATAGTTTCCTCAAAATATCTCTGTTTGCTTGCTTCACTAATTGTGAATCATTAATACAGATGCTGTTTTACGATTAAAATCTTAGCGTTTAACTTTATTTATGAGGATCAGTGCACAACAAAAATGATGCATTTCATTTGTATCTATCTTGTTCATAACTTTATACTAGACCTAGAGTTATTTTCATGGAGGAGAGGGGTTAGATTGTTTCTTGTCTCATTCCCAGGATCAAAGAACCTTGTCTAAAAGTACATTGAATGAATGAATACCCTCTTTTTTACCATTTGCTAGCAAATTTGGGTGAATAAGATTTCTGCCATGAATGCTGCAGAAGATTTTGACATTTGCTTTATTATGTATTTCAAACAGTATCATATCCCTCTACCTGCATTGTTAGCTGTACAATATTCCTTTCTTCCTTGAAGCTTTGAGGTTCCAAATAATGACTTCATAGTGTTGAAAGCTCTTATTCAGTATAATCATCATGATTAAAATCACCGTCATGTAGCATGAGAAAAGTGATAATCACAAAGTTAAACCAGGTTTATTTACATCAGTGATCATTTAAGTTTGTTGATTTGTTTGAAACATCTTCATTTCTTTTTACAGCAACCTTTCAAATAAGCCCACAAAAGTTACTGACCTTCAAAAAGAAAAAGAAAAAAACCTACCAACCTGTTGCAGGCTCTTATAGAAGGCAGGGAAAGGTCCATCTGTCCTGTAATTGCATACCCTTCCAATAGCCTGTTCAACTGCTGTGACTGTGTCTGCATCATACAAAGGCAGCAGTTGTTGTGTAGTGGTTGGGATGATGATGATGATGATTTATACGCGGCTCTTTAGAAATGCTCTCAGAGCAGCTTACAAACTATTAATTAGACAGTTCCCTGTCCTTAGGTTTACCATCTAAAAAGATGTGACACAAAAGGAGAAGGGTGTGGCAATGGGGAAGGGCATCAAGTCCAATGGTTCTTCTCCCCCTCTGAGGCCAGGGCCATGGCAGATAAATGGAAGGAGGGCCCTCCTGGAGACTAAGGGGCAAAACAAACTGCCCTAAAACAGCAGGCTGGAAGCACAAGTTTTAACTCCGGAGGGACGCCACAGCAGAAAAAAGCAAGTTCTTTTTTTGGCGCCCAGAGGACGTCACAAGTGCACCATTGGCAAACTGGTGATGTAAGCGACACACAGTGACATCTGTACGCTGCACTTTCCTTATGTCATCATGGCAACGCCTGTGTAGATGGGATGTCGCCATGATGCCGCCGCCCGTATGGATTAGGGTTCTGGAGCGTGCAGTTGCTGCATATTCTGGAACCCTAGTATTGGCAGTGGCAAGCCGCTTCAGGCCTACCTGTTCCAGGCCTAAGATCCAAAACATACTGCAGAAATAAGCCAGTCTGAGACAGCTTTAACTGCCCTTTTTCAATGTTAGGGTATTCTGGGAGTTGTAGTTTTGTGAAACATTTAGTCTTCTCTGTCAGAGAGCTCTGGTGCTACAATAAACTACAGTTCCCAGAATTCCCTAGCACTTAGTCAAGGCAGTTAAAATAGTCTCAAACTGGATTATTTCTGCAGTGTGTTTTGAACCCAGGACTCTTGGAGACCATTTCCCACTCAGCCATGGAAACCCACTGAGTGACCTTGGCCATATCAGACACTCAGCTTTAGAGAAAGGTTATGGAAAACCTCCTCTGAATAAATCTTGTCAAGAAAACCTTATGATAGTATATATGCAAGTCAGAGTTGATTTGAAGTCACCTAACAACAACATCAACATCACTATTCAGGGATAATTGTTTATTTATTTATTTATTTTTATTTATATACCGCTATTTCAAAGATCATAGTGGTGAACAGCAAGTAAGCTAATTAGCAAGTAAGCTAATTTGCCCCCAACAGTCTGGGTACTCATTTTAGCGACCTCGGAAGGATGCAAGCCTGAGTCGAGCTTGGGCCCTTTTGCTGGTCTTGAACTCGCAACCTTGTGATTTTGAGTGAATGGTTGCAGTACAGGCATTTAACCACTGAGCCACCAGGGCTCCCTTATGTCATAAGAATTTGATACCACTTAAAACTGCAAGACAGTCAGCTTGCAGTATCCAAAGATGTCAAGATTGTGTTAATCCTGCCATGATTTTTCCCTTGACTGTTATGGTTTGATGTTCCATTAGGTTTATGTTATATGCTAGAAAATAGATAATTTAGAGTTGGAACTGGGTTTTGCAGAATGGGATTTGTAGTTATGTGGTGTGTTAGGTATTAAGCGGCGGTGGTTGCTGGACTTTTGGTTGTTATTGGGGACAGTTATATGAGGGGAAGTTAATGTTTTGGGGATTAATTTATTTTGTACTTATATTGCACATGAGAACATTGTATTGGGGTGTTTTATATTTAACTGGTTGATAATAAAGATTTGTGTTATATAACAGTGGGCAAGACCATCAAAACCTGTTTAAAGGATAAAGAAACCAGAGACTGGTAGAATTCAAAGATATAGCCATGTTAGTCTGTAGAATCAGTAGGTAGAAAGATCTTGTACACTTTGAGACTAACTGAAACAAATAAATTGGCAGCATGATCTTTCGTAGCCTTCAGTCTACTTCCTCGGATGCATGCTGCCTATTTCCTTCGTTCAGTTAGTCTCAAAGGTGTACAAAATCTCTCTAAGTTTTCATACATTAGTTTAGTGAGGAGGTTAATAGTAGAAATATATCTGAGATATTTTCATAATGTTATATGGACTGAATGACTGCATATAAAATGTGTTATTTTTGTATCTTTTGTATGTGTTTAAAATGTTTTAAAATGTGTTAAATGTGCATGTTTGGATTTTGAATTGCTTTTATTTGATGTACGTGTGCTGGGTTTTCAGTTCTAAAGATGCCTCACTAGATGGCCCAAAGCACATTGCAGAAATAATCTAATTGCCTTGGCTTAGTGCTAAGGAATTCTGGGAACTGTAATTTTATGAGACATTTAGCCTTCTCTGCCAGAGAGCTCTGAAGCCACAATATATTACAATTCCCAGTACTGAGCTAGTGCAGTTCAAATGGTCTCAAACTGGATTATTACTGCAGTGTGTTTTGGACCTCTGGCTTCTCAATAAAACACACACACACACACAAAGTAAATTTTGATTTTTGCCATTTTATATAAGGTACACCATTTTACTATGCCATTGTATTTAATGGGATATGAGAATCCATGGATTTTGGTTTCCATAAGGAGTCTTGGAACCAAACCACAGCAGATACCAAAGGCCCACTGTAGTTCTATATAATTATGGAATTTGTAGTTTGGTGGGGTACTTAGAGCCTTCTGCCAAAGAAGTCTAGTGTTCAGAACAGTGAGCAAGAATTAACTATAGGAAATAATTCTAAACATCTCATAAAACCACAAACCTCGAGATTCCATAGGATGAAGCTATCACAGTTAAAACTGTATCAAGCTGATGAAATTATTTACTAGACATTTACTCCATGTTATGAATGGAAAAAATATTTGAAAATATTCAGAAAATGGTTGAAAATAATGTTTTTCAAACAGTGAGAAATCATGACAAGAAGAATACTGGACTGACAAGAATGCTTGCAACTCAGGTCTTGTTTTGTGCAAAATTCACATTTTCTTTTGTGTGTGTGTGCGTGCGTCTGCATGTGTGCACATGCAGAAAATAGCATTAATATTTCTAGTAATAATATTTCTGTACAGAAGATACTGTTCCTGAACAGAAAACACATTTTTCTTTGCACACGTTTTTTTTTTTTTTCTGGAATAAATCTTAAATTGTGAATAAGATTTGAAAATTGGATGGTTTTTGAAAACTTTCTAGCAGCAAAAAGAAAATGGTTAAACTTATTCAATGCTTCCTTGGAGAAGAAATTTAGTGAAGAGATACAATATATGTTCTGTTCTGACTACAGAGGACTCTCAGATAATTCCATCTTTGTTCTACCAGCTTGTCTGCAAGAAATTCCCTATTGCCTATGGCTATGAGACAAGTAGGCTGCATTAGAGTTGATAATATGTTTGCCTTTATTAGAGGGACATAAATGGCTGAAATTAACTGCGAAGAACAACTAAATTTATTCTCTGAGTATTATACATGAGTTTACTACTACTGCTACATGGTACAAATGCTGCTGCTTCTGCTGCTGCTGCTGCTGCTATTCCCTCTGACTGTTGTTGTCATGACCTAAACCTTGGAGGAGCCAGAACAATGAGGGAAGAGTGAGAAGAACCTGTTTGATTAGGAGTACCAGTGGTACAAGCCCCAAAGATGCTGAATGAAGACCCAAGTCCTGTGCCTGTCAACCAGGAGTCCTGTAAGGCAGAAGACCCTAAACTAGGAATCCTGCAGACAACACCTTTCAAATTACATTATCCCTAGGAAGTGGCCACAATGGAGTCTTTACGTTTTTTGGTACCTGTAGTGAAAGCAACACTTAAGACAGGAGGAAACTAGGTAGGGGCTGAGATATTTATGGACCTCACCTCTTCAAAAATAAAAAAGTGTTGCTGTCTGGCACAAAGAGGATAAAAGGCCTCCAATGTGTTGGAGTCCAGATCTTTTTGGAACAATCTATTTGTTTCCAGCAATCCAAGATCTGGACTATCCATCTTAAAGCAGCATAAGGAAAGCCAGCATGGTGTAGTGGTTTGCACATTGGACAATGACTCTGGAGATCAGCGTTTGAATCCCAGCTCAGCTATGAAAACCCAGTGGGTGACCTTGGGCAAGTCACACTCTCTCAGCCTCAGAGAATGGCAATGGCAAACCCCCTCTGAACAAATCCTGCCAAGAAAACCCTATGATAGATTCGCCTTAGGGTCACCATAAGTTGGAAACGACCTGAAGGCATACAACAACAAGGCAGTGTATTATTAGATCAAGGGCTTAAAGAAGGGATGAGGAATGTGGAGCCTTCCAGGCAGAGTTTAGAAAATTTATCTTTTTGAACTGACCACTAATCGTGCTGCCTGTTTCCAAACTCTGTTCCAGGTGTTGTTGGACTGCAGCTCCCACAGTCTCTCACTACTGGCTATGTTGGCTAGAGCTGATAGAAGTTGTTGCCTAACATGCAGGAACAACATGTACCATACCCGAGCTCAATACCCTTATTTACCAGTATATGCTTTTCCTTTGCCTGTTCTTTTTGTATATCATTGTAACATTAGAAAAAAAGTTCTGTATACGAGACAGATTACATAATGAGCATTGGTTATTGATCCTTGCCTTTGAATGTTCTTGAAATGGCATCTTTCTGGGTAGATAAAATGGCTAAGACTACTAAAGGCAACAAATTCAGTTATCAAAAGCTGATGAAGATAATCACTGTAGGGTTTTTTTTTTTTTTTATTGGCATCAGCTATCTTCTAAAGCTTTCTTAAAGAACTAGCCAGGATATTAACAGGGAGGATTATCATTATCTAGTCATGACAGCAAAAAGTGCTATCTCTGATAGTAGACATTAACACCAGGGCAGATCAACCTTGTGTCTTGCCTCAGGAGCATTCAGAAGAAATCTGCACAGCCCTGACTAGAAACTAGCATGCCGTTTTCTTATGGCTTCCCCCCACCCTAGCCCAGTTTCTTTTTTAAAAACCTAATTCATGTTTTGCTCTACAGACTTTCCAGGCAATCTGAAGAGATGGATCACTATTCCACCAGAGAGGAATGGTGAAAGACAGAAACTGCATGTGTATGTCCTCAGCCTCCCACTTACACTGTCCACAGGATCATGTCAAGCATCAAGTAACTCCAAGGAAGCTAGTGGATTTTGCTTCTTATAATACCATTTCTTCTCTGATGATGATACTCAGATATAGAAATAGATACATCTCACATCAGCTCTGGCAGGCATATGTTTATTTGAATCATAAGCACACAACTGTGGCTCTCCATACATTGTTGAGCAGCAACAATTCTTTAACAATGGTTCTGAGGGATGTGTGGCTAGTCATAGATCATGGTAGATGCATAAAACTTGAGCAGGACAAGATCTCAGCTTTTACCAATTAATTGGGGTGAATTTTACCCAACTTTCAAGATCAAAAATACCTATCTGATGCAAGGAACTAAAAGGTTAGTAGATTAAGCAATTTTGGCTTTCTGTTTATGTCTTAAAGAGCCAAAACCTTTAATGGAGGACACAGAGATGACACAAATGAAGGGAGACAGAGGCGAGAGTCCCCTGGACCCATCATCTTCAGACCTCCTGTAAAAGCTTCATAAAAATTTAGTGCAGGATTTACAAAAGGATTGGGCACAGGCCCTTGAGCTGGTGGACTCAAAGCTCATTACCCTGGCAGCCCGCATTGGAGATAGAGAAGATACAACTAATGCAGCTCTTGACCAGGGTCATTCTCATGATGCCTGCATACAGGAGTTAGAACAAATGAATAACTATCTCACAAACAAAATGCAGGATTTCGAGGACAGAAAGAGACACTTAAAATAACAGAATTTGCGGGATTCCTAAATGGGAGGGGCATCAAGATATGACTTCATTCCTCCTTGCCCGAATGAATGACACCTGCCCAGGTCTTGATCGCCTTTCAGCTGATATAGAAAGAGCACATAGGATGTTGCTTCTTAACCAGAGACAAGGTGCTCTCACCAGGGACATAATTATATATTTTGCATATTATCCAAAACTACATTCCAAACTTCACTTTTATTTTTTGAACTCTTTTTATACTTAGATAATCCTCTCCCACCCCACTCCTTGCTCTAAAACTATTACTGAAGTGCCATTTCCTCCTTCACTCCCCTGAATGCAAATGGCTCTTGCAACTTTCCCACTCTAGCACTACTATTAATGTGCCACTATTTTCTTGTTTTGAATGTGCAATTGGACCTTGACTTTTGTAGCTCTGACACTAGCAGCTTTGATTATTTGTGCGTTTGTTGCTACATGTGCATCATCCTTCTCCTTCCTAGGCTTTTCTCCTCAGAGGGTGGGACGGCAGTTAGAGGATATGTGTATACCTCTCCTGCCTCCCCTCTGGTTCCTTTGCCAGCATGCCTAGGGTACCTGGGGTGGGGTGGGGGGGTGGACATTGTGTGTGCACTGCTCTCGCCCCTCCAGTGCCTCATCCATCTTGCCTGGGGTGCCTGGGGCTTGGGGGTGGATGGTGTGTGCTAGTATGCTTCTCTCACTTCTCTGGTACCTTGACTGGCTTTCCTGAGGTATCCATTCAGGCTGTAAGTAAAATAGGATATCCTAGTCTTAGTGACATGGCATTTGGTGATCCATAGTAAACCTAGGTGCCCAAGCCAGGGTTGAGAAAAAGGGTTGCCATAATTCCAAGATGGATAAATCATATCAGCCACGAAGTCATATGACATACTGTTGGTAAACACCATTGGACAAAATTCCTTATCTCCTATATCTAAGCCTTTTCATTAAAGGGCTCGACAGACAGGCAGCCAACAGCCACCCCTTTTTGCCCTGGATCATTGCTGCGGCAATGATCCGCTCCCTTGCGGGAGCAAAAAGAAACTGCCAAAAGCAGCTTCCTGAAAGGGGAACCATTATGGCACTCACACACCATGATGACCTCCCTTTCGGCCAGCGCCATTTGGGCACTCTGATGCCCATGTGTCATAATGGTGCACCCCATGTAAACGGGGGCATGCCATGATGGCGCATGGGCAACAAAAGTAGGGCTGGGTGCGTGTGGACGCCCACGCCCTATCTAGCCCTAGTTTTGGCCCCAGGCCGGCACAAAATACCAGTCTGTTTATGGCCTAAGTCCCCTTTCTCTTCCATTTAATTGTTCTCTAGTGACTTACCAGCCCTCTCACACTCCCCATCTCACCCCACTGTTGTGTCACATTGCTGTCATGCATACCAGACCTAAACCATTTCTTCCCATTTATTTAATATATATCTTCTTAGCCTTTTGGCTCTGTCAAGCAGCTCTAAAATCTTTGGTTCCTGACAATAGTGTCATTCTCATTAGAAGCCCTCATAGTAATCCCTCTCGCTTGCTTAAGTCTTGAATTTTCTGCTTTAACATATTCCTCCTAACTTCTATTCTGCTCAACAATTGTTGACACACTGGATAAGAAGTGAGTTGAATGCACACATCTAGTTAAATTAGGTAGGCAGCTTGCATTTTGTTTGCATATCTAGTTCGTCATGTATTGATTTCATTATATTGCATTGATATACTGCATATACCTCTTGCAGCCTATTTCACAGTTAAAGTGTGGCTATTTTAGTTCCTTTCAATTTGTGTCTCATAGAATCATAGAATCATAGAGTTGGAAGAGACCGCATGGGCCATCCAGTCCAACCCCCTGCCTTGCACTCTCTTTAACTGAGTGGGCACAAATTACTGCTGCATAAGTTATGATCCCATAGCCTGGTTTGGAAGGAATGGGCCACTCTTAGAAGGATGTACCCCAAGCACTAGAACTTTGAATCCCAAATGTATCCCGCAATATCCTGTATCCTTCTATTTCTACATTATGATATCACATTTTTATTCCATTCATAATGGCCTGAAACCCCACCATACTTATGAAAGCCATTGGCTCCATCCTTCATCCCTATGGTGTACTGCAGGTGAATCACAGAGCTGGAAGAGACCACAAGGGCCATCCAGTCCAACCTCCTGCCATGCAGGAACACACAATCAAAGCACTTCTGACAGATGGACCTCCAGCCTCTGTTTAAAAACCTCCAAAGAAGGAGACTCCACCACCCTCTGAGGCAGTGTATTTCACTGTAAAACAGCTATTTAACCATTGTGGACAAATGTGGAAGGCTAAAGAGCACATTAGCTTCCAAGAGACCTTGGAAGGCTTCCTTGTCATGTCCAGTCCCACAAAAAAATAAAACACTTTCTCAAATGCCCCCAGGCACCCTCTAAAGGATATTAGATACATTATTAATATATTTTGAGACCTTTCTGGGTTATTTTAGATTCTACCTCAAACAAATCTAGGTACATGGAATTGTATTAAATGCGTTTCTTTCCCATTTACCTGGAATACTCTGTATTCCTCCATTTCTTTTTTGCATTTTTTTGTATTGTGTGTGTGTGTGTGTGTGTGTGTGTGTGTGTGTGTGTGTGTCAAATGTTACACTGCATGCCCAGTTTGATAAGAATATGCATGACATCTTGTCCTTTGCAAATGGATGATGTCAGAAATGTGGGTTTGTTTGATATTCAAGAGTAATTGGATTTCATCAAATACCCACAGGAACAGTAGAAACAGCTTTTATAAATTAGGGATTTGCCTGGCTCTTTAATAGACTAGGCAGTTCCCTAGTTGTTACTCTGATGTATATATTATAATTTCTAGCAGGGTGCTATTCATTCGGAAACGAGAAATTCATCTCTCTTTAGAAGGATCCCCTTGCCCCTTCATACTTCTCCAATTTTCATCATGAATAAACTCTGCTTCATTCAGAGTTGAAATGTGCCTGTCAAGTGTGGAATTGGTCGTTACTATGAAGAAGTAAATAATTAAATAGAAAATCAAATAATCATGAGGCAAGAGTTTAAAAAGAGTTGTATCAAAATGACAACTCCTTTGATATTGCTGTTTGCTCAGTGAGGGAAGCATCATTCCTTGATCTCTTTTCAAAGTTCAGACTAGCAAATATGAACATTCTCAGGATAGATTTCATGTCTTGGACAACTTTTGTCTCTGCTTAAAAAAAATCCATGACTCTGATTAGCTGCAATTAATTGTTTTACATTATTACGAGTATGTATGTGCATAAATTCAAGTCACCTAATGACTTATGGCAGTCCCATAAATTTCATAGAATTTTATGAGGTGAGAAATACTCAGAAGTGATTTTTCCAATTCCTTCCTCTCCCATCCTAAATACCTCTGACCCTCCTTAGATTCCACAACCAGACAGGGTGAGATGCCTTCAGAATATTTATGCACTTTCGTCCTCTTAAACTATACCAAATCTTGACCCACCCACACTGCCCCAATACACTTTCTTGAATAATAGGCCAAAGAATGCAAGTCAGGAGGAAATAGAGAATGAACTTTCTGTCTGTTTGCTTTCTAGCATGGTTGCACACATAGAGAGTTAGACCTAAGGTTTAAGAGTTTAACTCTCAGATCCTGAGCCCAAGATTAGCAAATCTGTCATGCTTCTCCCTCATTGCATTTCTTTAAAAAATCTCCACTTTTCTCCATCCTAAATATGAAGAAATTGGTGAATTATGACAAATTTGTATCAAAAGCAAACTCATAGGAAATGCCACTCATTCCTATATGTAAAGAATTACATCTATCTATCTATCTATCTATCTATCTATCTATCTATCTATCTATCCCCAAAGCTTTTGTGGATATATCCTCACCAAAATGTCTAAATGAATATTCATTTTGAGGAAGAAGAAATAAAAACAAACTTAACGCTAAATCATAAATATGTTAATCTCTGTGTCGAGCTACTTTACGTAAAGAGAAATACAAATGTGACCTATAGTGTTTTGTTAGCAACACTAATCCTACTGAAGACACCTTTATAGGTCTCTTTTTTATTAGGCAGTTTTATTGTTACAAGCTTTTATTTTTCTTCAGAGACTTTAAGAGTTACTTTTTGGGCTACAATCCCCTGAATTCTTAGGTAGCGTGATAGTATGGCTCTGGCCATGTCAGATAAAGGACTCTGAGAACTATAGTCCAATATGTAACATTTCCACTTGGTGAATGATAGATTCTAGAAGTTATTCACATAGTCTTTAACCCATCCATGAAGAGAGAGATGAAGCAAAGTTGTCACAGTCTCTGATGCGGGAGAGAGCATTGCTTGAAATATGAAATCAAACATGCACCTTCATTGAGTATAGGACAGGGATGAAAAACATGAAGTCTTCCATATGCCATCAAACTCCCTGAATCCTCACTAGTGGCTATGAGGCCTAGGGCTGATGGAAATATTGGGGTATTTTTAAAAAGATGAACATGACCTTGCAGTTTCATGTGAAAGGGTTATTGCCTCTTCCAGAGTGCTGAGACAAGAAAAAATGTCTGGCCACCCTGATCT
This sequence comes from Sceloporus undulatus, assembly GCF_019175285.1. Taxonomy (NCBI): domain Eukaryota; kingdom Metazoa; phylum Chordata; class Lepidosauria; order Squamata; family Phrynosomatidae; genus Sceloporus; species Sceloporus undulatus. The sequence continues at coordinate 46,286,032 of NC_056523.1, read as the reverse complement.
ACAACATTATTGGATATTTTGCTGACAGAAGCTCTCTGGGGGCTCAGAAAAAGTCTTTCCCATCTGCACTACCTGAGCTTTTTAGTTGGGAATGCCAGGAACTGGACACCAAATTTTTAGCAAGCATATGCTCTGACACTTCCCATTTGACTTAACTCTTCTATTCTGTTGTCCTGCCCTGTGGCTGCCTGGGCTTGATTGTTTTCTCTCTGTTTTAAATTTCCCTCTGTTCTTAGGCTCCCCTCACATATCTAGAAAGCACAGGACCAAATTTTGTAACTTATTGCAATTTCTTTGAGGAAATCTGTCTTTAGAGCATTTTTATGTCATTCTATCTACTTTCCTCTAAAAATGCACCTTGCTAACATCATTCAGTTTAGATATGAACTGGAAGCTTCCACAGCTGTGTGTTAACAAGTAGGCAAAGCTTTGAGGAATAATTAGTTGCCATTAAAACTTTCATCCCAGGGCTCATATATCTGCTGTACCTAAACTGAATTGCAGAATCAGCAGGTGCTCAATCTATTAACTACACACACACACAGAGAGAGAGGGAGACAGAGAGAGATTGAGAGAGAGAGAGAGATGAATCATCATTCCAACATTTCTGCCTATGTTCTTGCCCTAGCTCAAGACCTGTCAATTCCATCTTAGCCTTCATTTTTCAAATCCAGGAAATATATGCTTCTGCCTTGAGGCTATGAAGAAAGAAGGGGAAACAACCAACCAGTGCTGCTGGACTTTATTTCCCTTTATTTTTATTTTTTTTAAATCTTTGCTAGAACCCACCTCAGCTTTTCAGTGCCAATGAATCATCTTGGCATGATGTAGCCTGGAGCAATGGTAGGGTGGCAAGATAAAACTTTAGTAGGTGGACAGGCAAGATGGCAGCTTCAGACCCTTCTGAACTCTTTACTCTAAAATTCCATTAGGAGAGTTGTCATGGCATTTGTATTGGATATACACTCAGCACACTGTTGTGGCAATGGTTAGTGGAGGCTGGTCAAGGGAATTAGCACACTGACAACTGCATGCCAAGGCAAAGGCTCCAGTATAAATGTAACTCTCTTAAGCAGAGAGGCAGCTTTGTCACACTTTCATCAGATGTAATTGAATGTCTGCAGAGATGGTAATTACAAATACCATCCAGAAAGCAGCGGCTCATTTGTCTTTGTATATCATCAGTATGTGGGTATTGATCACTGCCAGAGTATTAAATATTTTCAGAGAAGAATGGAGAGACTGGATTAATAAGGCTTGGCAGACACTGTAGAAGGATCTTCAAAGGCCAGATACAATCATACCAAATCAACAACTGAGAAGAGTCTCTGGCAACTCCCACCTTGCAAATCTGCAACAAGCACACACAGCAGTCTATCCTGATACAGCTAAGCCACTGCTGAGCCACATCCAATGCATGAAGAGTTAGGAATAGCGTTTTTTTTTTTTTTTCTAGCTTAGACTGCTTAATGGAGGAATGGACAGGGGTGTGCCTTCTCTTGAAATCTGAATCCATAGACATCTTTCCTTTCCCATCTCCACATCTGATTCACTTTTGATGTATGTACATTTTGTGGTAACTTTTTTTTCTTCAAATGTGTGTCTTTTTACATTCTATGCATTGCTTCTAAGCATTTCCTCTGCTGACTCTTTGAGCTGGAACTGAAGACATAGAAATGAGATATTAACAAGAGACACATTTATTTCTCAAGACATACTGTAAAAGTGAACCATGTAAAAAACTACAGTCACCCCTCTGTTTTCGGTGAGATCCGCATCCCTTGCATATATGCGAGCAGGAAATGGAATGGGAAACGATGGGGCATGCCTGCAGCCACCAGCAAAAGTGTGACCCCATTCAAGCCAATGGGGTTTGAATATATGTGCATTTCTGTTTTCGTGGGGTGTGTGGAATAGATCCCCTGTGAAAATGGAAAATATACAGCTAACCAAGGCTGGCAAGGCCTCTTGTCCCATTTCAGCAATGATCTTATATGACCACTTGTTCAGCCCACAATAGCCTTGCTGTAGGACAAGAATGGGGAAAGTGCAGGGTGTGGGCCCCATGTGACCCCCCTATATTGGTAGCTCTCTGGCCCCATCATTTTATTTTATTTTTTTTTTATTTTCTTGTGTGTGGAAACAAACATTTTTCTCAAAATGCCTTATAGGCTGTGGCAGCAACTGTGTCATGTTTTTGGCCCCTAAACTGTTTTAGAACAGATGTGGCCTTTTTTCCCCCATGGGGAAGTGACATGGAATTTAACTTCTAGCTAAAGTTCTGTAGAACCAAAGATATCTCCTGAGCCCTAAATGGCACAGATAGGGCCACAGTATGGTGAAATAGCCCCCATACCTGGGGGTGTTGGGAAACCTATGGCTGCTTAGCAATCTGTTCCTTTGATGTACACATACCACAAATATGTCTGTGCTTGGACAGAATACTCATATGTGCACACAAAAGACCTGGGTCCAATCTCATGGTCTTATAGACCATCATCGTATGGTCCAATCATTTCCACATTACCTGGAGAGGTGGAAGTTATTCCCAGGTCTTAATTAAACTGGTAAGAATGTCATTGCTATGTTCTAAATGCTCTGAATATTTCCTATCTTTCATGGATCAATTAAAAACAAGAAAATATGTCCCTCAATGTGATGACATTATGAGGCATCTTCTTGCACATAACAAGGAAAGACAGCTAGAATTCATTCAGAATTCTCATGTCTGGCAGCCTGAATGGCTCAAAAGCCGAGTTTTGTAGCTGTACTGGTTACTTCAGTGCAACAATCACAGAAGACCAGCAGACAAACACACTAGTAGGTCCACAGAGTGAACTGAAGGCCCAAAGCAGAATAATAACAAAACCACTGGTGGCTGGAGGTTCCCATGTCAATGTGGCATAAATGCATTTTAGGTTTTAGTCCCTACTTTAAAGGTTAATCCAAGGTTTTGTATCATCAGGTATAGAGTTTATCACCTCACAGAACTTTAAAACCTGTAGTGCATTCACCACCACTCTGACGTGGAAGTGACAGCACACCCTGCACCCCTCTGCTATATATAGGGCTCTTCATAGTTTCATATTTTTTGTACCTAGAGTCAGACATGTTTTGAGAGATCATGATGACATTTGAAATATTGGGAAATTTTCCATGGGAAAAGAAAGCGGGCCCAAAGAGATGTGGAAGATTTAGGGAATAAAGGTCAAAATAAAGATTAAATAGGTGTGCTGATCACTCTTTTCTCCCTGAGGCTCTTTGCACATCCTCTTGCACTAGGGATAAAAAAGGTCTCATTACACTGAGGCTAATAAGACCAGTAACCCTACCTAACCTCTGCCATGTTGCCAGCCAACGTTCAATCTATCCTGGGGTTGTCCTAATTACAATCACTGTTTTGTTAATCTGAAGCTAAAGTCATCTGTCAGATGGAATCCCATTGTTGGTTCTGTGTGAGAACCATCATGTCTTTCTTACACTGCACAATATCACTAAGAGGCTAAACAGACTGCTACTTTGAAGTGGCTGACTGCTGCCCATTTCAGTGGTGGATCAGGGCCACAGGAACTACACACCGCAGCACAATCTGGCATTTCCATGGTGCAAAAAGGAGCCTCAAAAAGTGGCTCCTTTTTGCACCATGGAAAAGGTACAATGGGATTCCCAATGGGAGGAATTGGGCCGATAGCCTTGGAAAGATCTTTATTCCAGGTACACCAAAGTTTCGACAGAGTCACTGATGTTGCCTTGCATTAAACCCTCTAGGGCTTCTTGGAACTTTTTGGGTTCCATCAGCCTTCGAGGGTGGACCGTTCTAATAGGTCCACCACCCCCGAGGAGATTGGGGATAGTCGCCTTCAGTCCAACCTTGATCAGGAAACGATCCATCCATGACAGAGCGGAAGTGGAAATCATTTCCGCCCACGGATATTCCTGATCCATACAAAAGACCGCATCGAGGGTATGACATACACAGTGTGTCGGCCCAGAGACTATCTGGGATAGGCCCATGTTAGTTATGGCAAACATGAACTCCCGAGCTGCACCAGTGAGATCTGAAGAACTTGTCTTGAGGGGGATGTTGAAATCCCCCAGGACAATAAGCCTGGGACTCTCCAACATCAGCTCCGAGACCAGTTGTGTCATCTCGGCTAGTGAGCTATGAGGTAGTCGATAAACCAACAGAATCCCTAGACTATCCCTAGCCTTCAAGAGAAGGTACATACACTCAATGTGGTCAGTTCTACGGCTAGGTATCCTGGTCAAGGTGAAGTTATTTTTATGGACCATGGCAACCCCCCTCCTCGCCCACTTTCCCTTACCTGCTCACTAATGGTATACCCAGCAGGGAGGGCTTGTGCCCATGTGACACTACTGTCATCCCCCAGCCAGGTTTCTGTAAAGCAGGCCAGGTCGGCTCCCTCATCTAACAAGAGATCATATATTATGTGGGTTTTATTCTTCACCAACCTGGCATTACATAAGAGCAGAGACAGGTTCTGTAGATAGATAGGCACATTCTCCAGATCTCTCAGGTTAACAAGGTGACAGGAAGGAGGGATAGATATTAAGCATCGATCTCGCCTTCCTCTATGACAGTATCTCACCCTGTTAGCGCCATACCTCCCGTTTCCCTGTACAACTCTGATAGATGTTTAACAGATGTTATCACAGAACCCAACAATATTCCCCCGTTCCTGTCTCCCTCTATATGTCACCATGAGGTAGAAAATAGTGTCTAATCAGTACAGTAATTAGAGTTGTAATATCAGTACTATCAAAAAAGAGATTAGACTTGTCTGGCATGAGTTCTTTCTCTGAAACCCGTATTGACTTTTTGTGATTATGGCATTGCCTTCTAGATGTTCACAGACTGTCTGTTTAATTATCTGCTCTAGAATCTTTCCTGGTACTGATGTCAGACTAACTGGACATAATTATTGGGATCCTCTTTTTTCCCCTTTTTGAAGATGGGGACTGCCCTCCTGCAGTCTACTAGGACTTCTCCTGTTATCCAGGAGGTCTCAAAAATTATTGCCAATGGCTCTGATATTACATTTGCCAGTTATTTTAATACCCTTGGATGTAGTTCATCTGCTCCTGGAGATTTATTTTCGTTTAGATTATCCAGATATTCCTGTACTATCTCTTTACTTATTCTGTGCTGAAATTCCCCTATTCTGTGCTCTACTCCATTATCCTACGTTTCAGCACCCTTTTCCTTTTCTGAGAAGGCTGAGGCAAAGAAGGTGTTGAGTAGTTCTGCCTTTTCTCTGTCTTCTGTTAGCATTTTGCCATCTTCTGCACACAGTGGCCCTACCATTTCCTTCTTCTTCCTTTTGTTGTGAACATATCCAAAAAAGCCCTTTTTGTTGTTCTTAACCTCTCTAGCAAGCCTGAATTCATTCTGTGCTTTAGCTTTTCTGACTTTACCCCTACAAGTGCTTGTTGTTTTTTGAACTCCTCTTTGATTTCCCCGTTTTTCTCATACATGTTCCATTTAAAACTTAGCTCAGTTGAAAGTTCCTTAGTCATCGTTCCTGGTTTCTTGAGACATCTCCTATTTTTCTTCCTCACTTAAACTGTTTGAAATTGTGCCTTCAGTATCTCCCCCTTGAGAAACTCCCATCCATCTTGAACTCCTTTCTCTTTTACTATTCCTGACCCAGTATATCTCTACTAAAATCAGCTCTCCTAAAGTCTGGAATGCATGTCTGACTATGCCTGGCTTCTCCTTTCCATTGTATAACAAACTCCAGGAGAACATGATCACTCCCACCTCAGGATCCCACCACTTGCACACCATTAACTAGGTCATCCCTGTTGGGGATCCCCTTGTTGCTTCTTCCACCTTTTGGACAATGCAACTGTCTGCAAGGCAAGTGAGGAATTTGCTTAGACCTTGAGGATTTGGCTGAGTTTGACTTCCAGAAAATATCAGGATAGTTGAAGTCACCCGTTATTACTACATCTCTCCTTTCTGAATGTGTGGTCATTTGCTCTGGAAAGGCATCATCCAATTCCTCCATCTGACTTGGGGGTCTGTAGTAGACTCCCACAATAACATCTCTATTGTTTCCCTCCCCTTTTATTTTTATTGAGATGCTCTCCACCTGGCTTCCAGGATTGATGTCCTGGATCTCTTCACTGGTGTAAATGTCCCTGACATATAAGGCTATTCTTCCTCCTTTCCTATTTGGCCTGTTTCTCTTGAAAAGGTTATACCCCTCTATTTCTACATTCCAATCATGAGATTCATCCCACCAGGTTTCAGTGAGGCCTATTATATCATATTTGCTTTGTTGTGCTAGGAGCTGAAGTTCATCTTATTTATTCCCCATGCTCTTTGCATTAGTGTAGAGACATCTTAGACCATGGGTCCCCTTTATTTGTTGCCTGTGGAAGGTTTTTTGCCTTCCACTTTTGGATCATTGCCTGTTTGTCTTGTTCCCTTTATGACAGTTTGACTATTTTCTCCAGCCTTTTGCCTTCCAGAAACTGTCTCCCTCCCCCACATAACTCAGTTTAAAGCCCCCTACAATTTTGAGACTATTGACAAAAAGGTTTTTGCCAACTGGCGTGAGATGCAACCCATCCCTTGCCAGAAGTCCCTCTTCATGAAACCTCAGACCAGATCCAAAAATCCAAATCGTTGTTGGTGGCACCATCTGTGGAGCCAATTATTCACCTCTGATATTTCCTCTCCCTTCATGGACCATGCCCTTCGAATGGGAGAAGAGATGAGATGATAATGTGCATCCATCTCCTTTCACTTCCTACCCAAAGCTTCATAATCCCTAGATATGATGAGGCCGTGCCTTACAGTATCATTGGTTCCCCACATGAACCAAAAGAAAGGGGTGACAAGTAGGCTTGACGGTCTTGTCAGCGTCTCTGTACATCATGGATCTTTGCCCCAGGGAGACAGCACACTTCCTGAGACATCTTGTAGGCCCACAACACTGGTTCAGTGCCTCTCAGCAAGAAGTCCCCCCCAACCACCACATCCTGCTCCGAGGCTTAGCAGTGGCTGTTCCCTTGGTGGAACTCTCTGTGTCCCCGATCTGTCCCTGAAGTCTGTCCTGCTGCCGTCCTCATCATCCTTGATAAGAGAGAGATTCAAATCGATTCTGCATCTGCAAATTGCAGAACGTTCCCTGGTTTCCCTACTTCTGTTTGTGACATGTTTTGTGACATTCCTCCAACTATCTACTTCTGTGTTTGTTGAAGTGGCCTCCTCTCTCCGCAGCAACTTCCTTTGTGTGTTTCCCGTCCAGGACCGTCTGGTCCGTCTGGTCAGGAAAACCTCTTGCTCCTATGATGCTGAAGTGTAGCTACCTGGGCCTCCAGCTGCTGTACTTCTCTTTTAAGAGGGCTACCAACTTGCACTTAATGCAGGTGGTTCCCCACATCTGTAGGCAAGATACAAACATCCCCAAGTGTTGCAGGTGACTGCAGCAGGTCCTCGTGACCATTCTGAAAAATCTTAAGAAGGCACTGAACAAGACTATGGGTTCCTGTTAAACACCTGTGTAAAGAAGCCTGTGGGCCTCGGCCTTTGTCCCCAAATCTGTTAAAGACATCAGTCAACTGGGGTTATAGTTATGTACAGAGCTCCTTGATGCTAGCTCCTTCCAGAGGCAAGCTCTGGACTCACTTCCACTGAGCAAGTCCCCACAAGCCCTTAGGGAGTTGTGAACAGAAAAGTATAAAACTGAAGGAGATACCCTCCAACACTGTGCCCAGATGACTTTCTCCTAGAATCATGATCATAGAATCATAGAATCGTAGAGTTGGGAAGAGACCACTAGGGCATCCAGTCCAACCCCTGCCATGCAGTAAATCCAAATCAAGCATCCTGACAGATGGCCATCCAGCCTCTGTTAAAAACCTCCAGGAAGGAGGCTCTATCACCCTCCGAGGGAGTGCCTTCCACTGTCGAACAGCCCTTACTGTCAGGAAGTTCCTCTAATGTTCAGGTGGAATCTCTTTTCCTGTAGCTTGCAGCCATGTTCCGTGTTCTAGTCTCTGGAGCAGCAGAAAACAAGCTTGTCCCTTCAATATGACATCCTTTCAAATATTTAAACAGGGCATCATCACCTCTAACCTTCTTTTTTCCTCCAGGTAACATCCTCAGCTCCCTAAGTGTCCTCATAGGGCATGGTTTCCAGACCCTTCACCATTTTGTCGCCCTCCTTTGGACACGCTCCAGTTTCTCAATGTCCTTTCTGAAGTGGCGCCAGAACTGGACACAAATTCTAGGTGGGGCCTGACCAAAGCAGAATACAGTGGCACATTACTTCTCTTGATCTAGACACTATACTTCTATTGATGCAGCCTAAAATAGCATTGGCCTTTTTAGCTGCCGCATCACACTGTTCACTCATGTTCAACTTGTGGTCTACTTGGACTCCTAGATCCCTTTCACACGTAGTTTCATTCAGCCAGGTTTCACCCTCCATATCTGTGGCAGTTTATTTTTCCGCCCTAAGTGCAATACCTTACATTTCTCCGTGTTGATTCATTTTGTAGCTTTGGCCCAGCTTTCTAGTATTCAGGTCATTTGAATCTTGATCTGTCCTCTGGGTATTAGCTATCCCCCTAATTGGTGTCATTTGCAAATTTGATAGTGGCTCCATTCCAAGGAGCGCCCGGGGCGCAGTGGTGAAATTTGCGTATGCGCCATCACTCGACACCGAAGGTTGTCCGAGTTCACGACCAGCAAACGGCCCAAGTCAACTCCGTTGCTTCGAGTCGCTCAAGAGTCCCGGCCTGTTCTAGGGCAAATTAGTTACTTGCTGTTCACCGCGATCTTCTGAATAGCTGGTATATAACAAAACAAATATTATTAAATTATTATTTTCTCCAGTCATTGTAAGGTGTGATAGCACTGGGCCCAGGACAGAGCCCTGTGGACCCCACTGGTACTTCTCTCCAGGATGAAAAGGAGCCATTGTGAGGACCCTTTGGGTTCGGGCGGTCAACCAATTACAGATCCCTGTACAGTTCCTTGTCTAGCCCACATTTTCAAGTTGTTGCAAGATGTCATGGGAACCTTGTCAAAGGCTAGTGAGAATCAACGATTCTATATCCACAGCATTCCCTTCATTACCACGTGGTAATTTTATCAAAGAAAGAGATTAGTTTGTCTGGCTGACTTGTTTCTGAAACCCATGTTGCTTTTGTGATTATGGCATTGCTTCTAGATGTTCACAGACTCTTGTTAATGATTGCTCTAGAATCTTTCCGGTATTGATATCGACTAACTGGACGATAATTGTTGGATCCTCTTTTTTCCCCTTTTGAAGATGGGGACAACGTTTGCCCCTCCCAGTCTCTGGATCTCTCCTGTTTGCAGGAGTTTTCAATATGATTGCCAATGGCTCCGTATTAATTTGCCAGTTCTTTTATACCCTTGGTGGAGTTCATCTGGTCCGGGACTTAAATTCATTTAGATTAATAAGGTGTTCCTCTATATCTCTTACATTATTGTGCTGAAATTCCCCTATTCTGTCCTTGCTCCATATCCTCAGGTTGGCACCTTGCCTTTTCTGAGAAGACTGAGGCACAAGAAGGTGTTGAGTAATTCTGCCTTTTCTCTGTCTTCTGTTAGCATTTTGCCATCTTCTCACAGCAGTGGCCCTACCGTTTCCTTCTTCTTCTTTTGCTGCGGACATATCCAAAAAAGCCCTTTTTATGTTCTTAACCTTCTAGCAAGCTGAGTTCATTCTGCGCTTAGCTTTTCTGACTTTACCCCTACACATGCCTGTATTTCTTTGAATTCCTTTTTTGTGATTTCCCCCTTTTTCCCATTTCTTATACATGTTCCGTTTCAACTTAGCTCGTTGATTTGAAGTTCCTTAGTCATCATCCTGGTTTTTGAGACACCTCCGTTTTTCTTTCTCACTGGAACTGTTTGAAATTGTGCCTTCAGTATCTCTCTTTTGAGAAAACTCCCATCGTCCTGAACTCTTTTCTTTAGTATTTCTGACCATGGTATCCCCTAATACTTCTCTAAGTTACTGAAATCTGCTCTTCTAAAGTCTAGGTGTGTGTCTGACTATGCCTGGCTTTTCCTTTCCAGTATTACAAATTCCAGGAGAACATGGTCCCTTCACCTAATGATCCCATACTTGCACCCCATTACCAATCACTTGTTGGTTAGGATCAGACTCTAAAATAGCTGACCCCCTTGTTGCCTTTCCACTTTTGGACCATGAAATTGTCTTCCAGGCAAGTGAGGAATTTGTAGGCTTGAGGATTTTGCTGAGTTTGACTTCCCCAAATATCAGGTAGTTGAAGTCCCATCACTATACACTCTCTTCTTCTGACTGGTGGCATCTGTTCTAGAAAGATCATCAATTCCCAGTCTGACTTGGGGGTCTGTAGTAGAATCACCGTAACATCCTTGTTGTTTCCCTCCCCTTTGATTTATCCAGATGCTTCCACCTGGCTTCCATGATTGATGTCCAGGATCTCTTCACTGGTGTAAATATCTTGACATAGTGCTATTCCTCCTCCTTTCCTTTGGCCTATTTCTCTTAATAAGGTTTACCCCTCTATTTCACATTCCATCATGATACTCACCACCAGGTTCAGTGAGCCTCTTATATCAATTTGCTTTGTTGTACTAGGAGTTCGAGTTCTCTGCTATTTCCCATGCTTGTGCATTAGTGTAGACATCTCCAGACCATGGTTCCCTTTTACTTGCTGCCGTTGCAGGTTTTTTGCCTCCCACTGTTGGTCCTTGACTGTTTGCTTGTTTCCTCTATGTCAGTTTGACTATTTTTGCCATCCCTTTCCCTCTTAATATTGTCTCCTTCCCCTCGGACTCAGTTTAAGTCTCCTGATCAGTTCTTGAGACTGTTGGCAAAAACATTTCTTCCAACTGGTGTGAGATGCAACCCGTCCGTTGCAAGAAGTCCCCTCCTCATGGAACCGCAGCCATGATGAAGAATCCAAATCCTTCTCGGCGGCACCATCTGCGAAGCCAGTTGTTCCCATCCGCTATTTTCCTCTCCTTCCTGGACCATGCCCTTCAATGGGCAGAAGAGACGAGATGACAACTGTACATCCATCCTTTCAGCTTCTACCACAGGCCTCGTAATCCCTTTTGATGTTCTGAAGCTGTGTCTTGCAGTCTATTCAGTTCCCACGGACCAAAGGAAGGGGTATTTGTCAGTTGCTTGACCCGTCTTGTCAGCCTCTCTGTCACATCCCGGATTTTTGCACCTGGAAGCAACACACACCTCTCGAGACATCTTGTTCCTACAAATCACGCTTCTGTACCCTCAGCATGGAGTCCCCCACTACGACCACACCTCCTCCGAGGCTTAGCAGGACTGTTCCCGCTGGGTGCGGATCTCAGGTCCCCCTGCTCTGTCCTGAAAGTTGTCCATGCTGCTCTCTTCATCCTCCTTGATAAGGGAAAGAGCTTGAATTGTTCTCTAGCGGCAAGCTCCCGACGAACAATCCTTCTTGGCTGATTCTCTTTTGACATTCCTCAGCTGTCTGCCTCCTCTGTTTGGCCAGTGACTCTCAACCTAGCATCTTCCTGCGTGGTACCATCCAGATGGTTGTTCTATTGTGTCCAGGAAATCTTTGTTCCCTAATATGCTGAAGTGTAGCTACTCTGGACTCCAGCTGCTGACTTTCTCCTCCAAGAGTGCACAAATTGCACTTGGTGCATGTGAAGTGTCCACTTCTGTAGGCAAGAAGAGAAACATCCCACAAGGGTGCAGGTGACTGCAGCCAGATCCCTCGTTGTCCCCTACTGCCAAGTCTTTGTAATGAATATAACAGTCAATCTACTGGGAATACTTCTTAAAGGAATGCACGGCTGCTATCTACACTTAGGAAGGTTCTGTTTCCTATCTGATTCAACTGGTGCCATTGAGCAGAGTTGTTTGGTAAAGAAAATTAAAATTCTGGCTCTGGAGTTGGTATATAAAGCTAGTCTGCTAGCTCCGCCCCCTTCGTGTGACTCACAGAAGCTCCGCCTTCAGCCACGAGCACATGGTCTCGAGCACCCGGTCTCAAATGGTGCCAAGCAGCTCCTCTCCTTCTTCTCTCTCTGGCCGGACTGCTGGAAGGCTCTGGAAGTTGGTATAAAAGCTAGTCTGTAGCTCCGCCCCCTTGTGACTCACAGATGTGACTCACAGAACGCCCCTTCAGCAACACGGTCTCAAAATGGCTGCCAAGCAGCTCCTCTCCTTCTCCTCTCTCTGGCCGGACTGCTCCTCTGTACTTTAAATCCTCCTTGACTATAAAAAATAAAAATGAATGTGAAAAGAAAAATTATCTGGAAGTCCTCTACCAGCAGGTCTATAGAATGCGTCTTCTAGCTCCTCCTCCTCCCAGTGACCAAAAGAAATGGCTCCCACTTTTAAAATTTTAAGCTCTTTCCCAAGCAAAGTGGACACAGAAAGCCAGGGTTCTCTTTTGCAAGGATACAAGGTGTGTGCAGTTGCATTTTGACATGATGTCACATTTCTCTTTATTCTTGTAGCAACCTAGACCACATACTGGAGAAGCCCAACAAGTCCTCCAAGTGTATCTAAGGCGCTGTATAGATGGGCCCTATTGATGCCCCTTGCATGTAACGAGGGTGTAAAAATGGTGGTGCCCTATACACAGGGGCGCCGCCATTTTGACGTGATGGATGCCTAGCATTCGCACGTCTTGGCGCTTTCATGACGCCACAAGTGCATCATTGGTGCCTTGCGGCATCATAATGGTGCTGCAGAAAGAAGCCAGTTTTTGCGGCTACTTTTTGTTGCGCGAGGGAGCCGTGCGGTTCGTCCACTGCGGTTCTCTCGTGCAACAAACGAGGGTGGCAGGAGACTGCCCTTTTGGGCAGTCTGTATCCCGCCTAAAGTAGGGATTTGGACACATTTAAACCATGAACACTTTTCACTATGCACTTTTCCATTGTGCATCTTTTTTTGTGGACATCTTCACAGTCACCATTGGTGTGCAAATACTGGAGCACAAATTACATGCAATCCACATATAGTCTGGAAAATGTATTGCAGACAAAATCTGAATGTATTCCTTGCACATCTCTAGGCATGAATGCTTCATATTAGTACACAGGCAAGTTATCTTCAGGCTTTCTGTGTCATATTCTGTATATCTTGCTTTACAGTGTAACATTTCTTGATCACGGTAGTCAGTTTCTGCCAATATTCTCTTTGCGTAGTAATATCAGAACAATACACTTGAATAGCTGTTTAAGGATGAATGACACATTTCTTGCTCTTCTGTGATCTTATAGAATGGATGTCAAATTTTGTTTTATAAACTGGGACTACCTCACTAAGCTATGGGTAGTGATACATTTAGGGAAAATGAAGTGAGAAGCTGCATTGACCAGGAATTCATAGTGGAAGTACCAGAAACTATGCCTATTGGCACTTTCTGAAGACATTTGGTATTGAAGCTGGCCCTTACATTGAGAATAAGGCATCTTCCTAAAACACATTGTATTCACACTGGAAAAATTGGGGGCTACCCCACAATGAAAAGATTATCTAGATTGCTTGTCTGAAAGAACAAGTAGAAATGAACATATAATAGATTCAGGGAGGCAAACATTTACTGTGGAGTTGAATGTAAATTTCTGAATGCAATAAGATTTTTACTTCATTTTAATCTCAGATTAGAATTTTGTGAATGTCAATTAATAGATTCTTTTTCTGAAGAGAAAACTTTCATATTTTGAAAGCTTGACAAGCTCAAGTGCTTTGAAATTGTCGAAGATGGCTTGCCTGCTCCAGAGACTTGGTTAATTTTTCAGATTTCTTGCTCATCTATGATCTTTTTAATATAATGTATATCACATTTTGCTTTAAAATTGGGACTACCCACTGTGCTGTGAGTAGTGATGGGCTCAGTCAGCATCTTACTGAACCAGAAGCCAGAGACAGAAACTTTCACTTTTTGGTAAAAGGAGGATCATATGGGTGTATGCATATCTGCTACCGGTGCAGAATAAAGAATTCACCTGTAGTAGGTGTTTCCATCCCTTGGCATCAGAATCTTCTTTGGTCTGAGATAAAACTACAGGAACAGGCTCCCCATCTATCTCAATCAACTCCGTTTTGATTAAGTGACAAACTAGATTTATTTTTAAGTAAATGTGAATGGTGTTTTAGTCATACTGGGACATACAGTATCAACTCATATGGTAAATTATATTTACTCTTCCTTTATCTTCTGCATTCATTTCATAAAGCAAAGAGACTTTTTAGTTGCAACTGTCAAGCAATTCCATGTGATATTTTATATTAGGCCATTGCATTTCCAAATCACCTTTTAATGGTCTCCAGAGATTGCCTGCTGATGAGTCATGGAAGCTAGTGAGAAAGTACTGTTATATTTCTGTAACACAGCTGAACCCATTGAATCAATAGGACTTACATTACCATTGAATTATCAACTTCTTATTGATTTAATGGGTGTGCTCAAACTGGGACTAAGATTTGTAGTTAGGTTGTTACATTAAAAGGCTAAAACAAAACAGCAATTTTTATTATTGCAAAAGAAACATTTATCATTTCTGATTTAGCATTTGACTATACACTACATTACTTCACTAAAAACTTTAACAGAGTAAAGGTGAAAAATCCTATCTGTGGTTTTATTCCACACACACATCTGGCTCTTTGCATTTCCTCTCACAATGGAAACAAAGTGAGTCCCATTGCAAAAGCAGTCAGAGCCATACTTTACTTCTCACCTCATGCTACGTTCCTATTCAACTTTCTAGGGTCTGTTTCAAAACCAATAAATGCTTTATCACTCCAGAGTTAAAGCCATCAGATCTTTTGTCTTGATCCCTTTTTTCAATTCCATGGGAAAACCACAAAAGTCTTTGTTACACCATGTGGTAACATCAACCATCCCTTGAGCATATGAAATAGGATATAAATAATTACTCCAACTCTAGTCGTGTCTCTGCATAGACAGTCACATTCACTATCTCTGTGTAGCTCTTAGATGCTGTCTGAACCACTCTCCATTTTCTGTGGACCTATCTTCAGGACTGGTAATTATCACCCTTTCTAATTTCTGATTCCTCTCTATCCAACCTTTCAATCCTTTCTTTCCAATAGCCTTATATGGTTCCTAAAATTGCATTAATTTTCTACACATGAGACACATTTGCACAATTCTAAGTATAATACTTCTATTTACTGAAATTGGAGTGCTCTCTGCAGCTAGTACTGGTATGCATAAGTGAAAAGATCTCCAAAGTCATCCTATTCTTGCAGGCCCCCTTTTGAGCAACAATTTCACCCAAATTTTAAGGCAACACTGACACTGGTGGTGGAGACTCCCAATGTTCCATCCTCCACTTTTTAGGGTAACACCTTGTTGTACGTTTTCCTCGGCTATCTAAGATGGTGCGGAAATTCTTACCCAAATGGCCACAGACAGATTGGAAGATGTGCACTTGGAGAGGTCTATCACAGCCTCATTTGGCTGGCAACTGACTGTCACTCTCCTGGTTTTCTCTGTTAGTATACTGCCAGAGTCCAGTACTCCATCAATGATAAACAGGATCTTAAATCCTCATTTCTTTCTCCTCTTGCTCTAATGAGCTCCCTAGTTTCTTTGCATTTTCAAGCTATGCCTTCTGAATGACCAAAACAGAAAGAAGGAAATCCTAAGACAAAATTGGAAAAAAAGACACTTCACTTTCCTATCCTGTTCAAAACACCTAACATATTTGAAGTCGGAGGCTTTCATGGTCGGCATCCATGGTTTTTTGTGGGTTTTTCAGGCTATGTGGCCATGTTCTAGAAGAGTTTATTCCTGACGTTTCACCAGCATCTGTTTTTGGCATCTTCAAAGATGCTGAAAGATTCTCTGAAGATGCCAGTCACAGATACTGGCAAAATGTCAGGAATAAACTCTTCCAGAATATGGCCACATAGCCCGAAAAACCCACAAAAAACTATCAAACATATTCTTTATTATATGCAAAACAAAAGCAGCCTGGCATAGTTGTTACTTTGAGCAATGTTTCACCCTTGATGAAAAGCTTACCTTATTGTTATTGGGTGATGACAATAATTGGACTTCATCAATAACTCTTCCCCTTTCCTGGATAGAAGGGTTATAGTACCATTGAACATGTAGCGTGTGTGCATGTGTGTATGAACCTTCAAGTTGCGTGCTGATTTAGGGAAACCTCATGCTTTTCATAGGGTTTACTTAGACAAGGTGGTTTTCCCAGTTCCTCTCTCTGAACTGTAGCCTAGAGTTCCAGGTATTCATTCCCATCTAACAGATTAAACAGACCAGCTGGAAAAGCTGGCTTCTGGGCAGCTTGAGGGCATGGCATTTTCACAGTGCATGCCCTCAAACCTCCTGGAAGCTGCCCAGTCAATCAGATGTGGGTGGCTTCAAGCTGCTCTGGGTGTGTGGCGTTTTGATGATGCATGTCCCCAGAGTCCCGGAAGCCACCTGAGGGTTGCACCAAGGCCACTTAAGATGGCCCAAAACTGACCCAAATAGGAGCAGATCTTTTCTGCTCCCATTTGGGCTGGCAGTGGAGGGCGACTTTGGGACAACAGTGTGTATTTGCCATGGTCCTGAGGTGTCTTTGGCTGGGCAACTTCAAGCCACCCCTTCGTGGCTGTCTATTTCAGCCCTAAGTCTCCAATCCAAGAACTAACCAAGGCTGATCCTACTTAGCTTCCAAGATCAGACGAGATCTGGTGCCTTTAGGGGATTTAATCAGGGCTTTTGAACTTACAAGAGGATAGTTTGTTATTCAGCCTAGATGTTTGAATGGTTTTACTCATTCTTAGATGCCTTAAACAGCAGCATCTTTTTTGAAGTATCAGCACTTTGAAGAAGATAAACCCATTGATTTTAATTAAATTTTAATAATTTAATAATTTATTGAAATAAATAAAGACCCCTCTATCTATTTGTATTTATTAAAACATCAGATATTGAAATTAATAATTAATCACACTAACATGCATGTATGATTTTTAGAGTGGCTCTATGGTATTCTAAAGTCTCATCTGGATGGATATTTGGAATTAAACTTAATAGAAAACCACAGGAAACACAAATTAATAATAGACATTGGCAGAAATGGCTTAATACATTTTTCTGATCAGCAGTTTGAAAAATGGATTCTTCTTCTTCTTCTTCTTCTTCTTCTTCTTCTTCTTCTTCTTCTTCTT
>NC_056523.1:46267098-46268812 GCF_019175285.1 Sceloporus undulatus | reverse complement strand
TCTTTTTTCACCACTATTGTATTTTGCTCTGAATTTAATGAGGAATGATCACTGAACTAGAAGCGCACCAAAATTAATGAAATTTAAAATTTAAAATGAGGAAGATTGTCAAAAGCTAGATGGCTAGAAAAAGAGTGAATAATAATAATAATAATAATAATAATAATAATAATAATAATAATAATATCAGCTAAAGCATATCAACTAAAGCAATTGCTAAATTTGCTATGTGGCTGTTACATAGCAGAATAAGTAAAGCAATAGCAATAGCATTTACATTTCTATACTGCTTCATACTGAACTCTAAGCAATTTGTAATATGTAAGCCAATTGCCCCCAACAGGCTGGGTACTCATTATAACGACCTACAAGAGGATAGAAGCCTGAGTCAACCTGGGAACTTCTCAGGAATGAACTCACAACCTTGTGGCTGCAATACTGGCATTTAACCACTGTGCTCCGTTTAACTAATATGAAACACTATGGTGAAATAATAATTGAAATAGTAGTCAAGAAACAGTAAATAATAGAAGAAATAGAAGAAATATTATACATTAAACCTCAACTTTGTTCAGTGTCCATTCTAGCCTAAAAAAATTTAAACATTGTAAATCCCAGCCACAAAAGGATTGTTGATCTCCTGATCCTTTTAGGCCCCATTCAGACTGGCATCAAAAATCTAGAAGGAACTGGGCTGATTCGGATGCCCTTCCACCGAATCTCTCCATTAGCAAGTGCCCACTACAAAAGAGGGGCATTTTAAATCGAATGCATTCTGTGCCTGCTGTCAAAGGTGCCTGCTGTCAATCAAATGATCGTCATGGTGACATTTTGTAGGGGCATTGGAAGTCTCCTCCCCCCTCCTTTTTTTTAAAGAGCCATGCACAAAATGCTCCAAAGTGTCAATTTTTTTAAAACCTCTTTTTTGTGTGTTGTGTGTATGTGTGGGCATTTGGATCAGATCTGCCCCTGTCCCCATTTACAATCCCATGCAAGCTAATGCATCCCCCACTCCTTGCCCCCCAGAATGCCTCTTACACATGTAATAATAATAATGATAATAATAATAATAAATTCCTCACCTTGGGAATGCCAGAAAAGGATGCAATTGCCACGCATTCTTTCTTTCTTTCTTTCTTTCTTTCTTTCTTTCTTTTTTTCTTTTAAGAGCAATTCAGGGCTGCCTCTGAATTCAGTAGCAAAAGCATGTATCATTTTGTCTAATTGACAAGAGCAAAAAATGTAACATTCGGATTGTAAGTCTAGCACTTTGCAACATTTGTAACATTTGCATTCAATATTTCCCCTTTGCTGGAAGCGAGCAGATGAAAGGGAAAGTGCACAAGCCGCTAGCCCTGCTCTATCTGCCTCAAGAAAACAAATCATGCGCATATTTGGTCAAAAATAATTTTAAAAAAATATGAAAAGGGGGGGGGGTGCCTGATGTGAGCTCTGTTCATGCCCTGCCTTTGATCTGACCTGACCTGACTCTTTTCCTCTTGCTACATTCTCTTCAGAGGGGCTTTGCCATTGCCTTCCACTGAGGCTGAGAGAGTGTGACCTGTCAGTTCCAACTAAAGTAGACCCATGGAATGAATTGGGAATAAAAGGGAAATGCAGTGCAGACATTCCTGTAGCATCCTCATATAACACAAATAATAATAATAATAATAATAATAATAATAATAATAATAATAATAATAATAATAATAAT
>NC_056523.1:46227132-46267088 GCF_019175285.1 Sceloporus undulatus | reverse complement strand
CCAGGAGCAACAGGAAAGTAGAACAAGCAAGCACCCAAAAATAATGCGCATAAATGGTCAAAAGAGGCTGATTTCCCTACATCCCCCAGCTTGGACCCACAGCCTACTTCCCTGGACAATCCTCCTTCCTTCCAACCCTCACCTTCCTTTGAGCTTTCTCCACACACACACCCCTCACCTCCCTCTGACAATAATCCAGGAGCAAGAGGAAATGAAAGTAGAACAAGCAGCCTGATTTCCCTACATGCCCTAGCGTAGCCCCGCAACCCAATTCCCCCTGGAAATCCTCCTCCTCCCCCTCCTTCCTTCAGACCCTCTCCTTTCTCAGGGATGCCCATTGACCCTTTCCCCCAGCTCCTTCATCCTCCTCCTCCTCCTGCTCCGTTTTAGGATCCCCTCCATGGCTCCCTTCCTCCCACGGCCCCTTTCTCCTCCTCCTCCTCCTCTTCCTCCTCCTTCATCACTTTCTCCACCCCCCACCTCTCTCTGACAGCCCTCTGCAGCCCAAAAGTCACCCCTGATTTCCCCCTTTCCTCCTGTCACCCTTTGCATCCAGATTCCCCCTTTTTTGGCTCTTTCCTCCTCCTCCCCCCCTCCCTTCTGATGATGGGAGGGAATGCCCTTTGCCCACCCTCTGACCTAAATCCCTCCCTCAATTTGCCCCGGTCATGATTGGGGGCAAGTTCATATTCCACAGAACCCGGGGTTTCTCAAAAGAAATGCTATTTGCGCCGATTTCTTTTAACCCGCTCTAAGGGGCATTTGCCACGGAATGGGTGTGCAAGCCTCTGATTCGCTTGTGGGGGATTCAGGATGAATATGAACTTCACATGCAAGATTCGATTTCAGAACCGGGATAAATTGTAATGTGAATGGCCCCTTAGAATTCTTAGATAACTGCAGTTTTCTTTTTGTTTTTAAAAGCCCATGATGGTAAAGATTTCAAAACTGTTTAAACATCATCAAAACTGTGAAAGGAATTTTATGAGGAAAAATAGCTTTTTCTCTAAAAGTAGAATCACTTTTCAGGATTTAGATACCGAAAATTGAAGTACTTATTCAGAAAGATAGCTGAGTTAGGCCTGTTACAGACAGGCCAAAATAAAGCTGCTTCAAGTCACTTTGGAGGTATGGTATTTCAATGATGCATGAGTCCTAAGAGTCCAAAAGCCACACCAAAGCTGCACTCCAGTCCCTAGGCTGAGCATGGCTTTGGTGTGGCTTTTGGACTCTTAGGACTCATGCATCATTGAAATACCATACCTCCAAAGTGACTTGAAGCAGCTTTATTTTGGCCTGTCTCTAACAGGCCAAAGTCTATATCAGTATGCAAGGGATCTTGTAGCATGTTTGAGACTGTGTGAACTAAGGGGCGAAACAGACCACACCAAAAGGGTGGCTTCAAGCCACCCCTTCCAAAACCAGATTAGGGTTACCCTCGACTTGGAAACTATTCTCCTGTTAATTCAGCAAAAGATAGCATTTGCCTCCTTTCCTGCAGAATCGTATTGCTGGTTCATGTATCAACAATAATCCCAGGGGCCTTTTTATATACAGTACTGCCAAACCATATATTTTCCATCCTATACTGTTGCATTTGCATTTTGGATCCTAAATGTAGAACTTTGTATTTATCTCTATTGAAATTCATTTTACTTGTTTCTGCCCATTTTTCTAGCTTATATATGTTCTCTTGAATTTTGTTCCTATGTTCTAATATGTTAGCCATATAGATTTTTCAGTTATTTGGAGCAAAATTTAGGGATCCATGGAAATAATCCTGGTGGAGGGGTTAACCTTTGCTTTCTTTTCTGCTGATAGAACTTCTCCCATCAGCAGGTGTATCTCTGGCCTAAGTACAGCCCATTCTCCCCAACCACAGGATTGCCATCCATGGATTTAAGCACCTGCAGATGGCAAACCCCATTGCTGCTAATGGCTGCATATGCATGCAGCTGTGGCTGAGCAGCCGCCATGTGCACACCACCATTGAAAACTGTGGGACTTGAGGTTTTTTTTCCCCAACCACGTGTGTGTGTGTGTGTGTGTGTGTTTGAAACAGAACCCCTGCAAATAAGAAGGGCCCTTTGTATTTCAAGATAAATGTTTCCTGAAAATCCTGCATCCACACTTCCCTAGTTTTCTTGTGTGCACAAACATGCACTCCCGCTTTTCAAAAATTATTACATATAATGAAATATCTGCCATTACAGTGATTCATTAACATTCTCAATTAATTTGCATCACTTTATTAATCTACAAGTTTGTCAGTGAGAGACAGTATTAAAAATGTTAAATTTATGTCTTGGAGGGGAGCCAAGCATGATATTATTTATGAGCGAACCCAAAATGAAATGTTCATTTTCTGCTTTAAGTGTAAGATGCCTTTGTGTGATTACTTTCTCTTGTTGCAATACTCATAGACACAGTGGAAGAATTTAACTTTCTGTTTAGACACAGTTAAATGAGGAAGGTTTACATAAGTCAAAACATAATTGATTACCACGTGGAACTTGGAATCGTGTTAATTTATTGAAATCCATAAAACCTGGAGCACTTGACTAAGAAGTTTGCAATGGGGAACCAGTCCTACATTGCTGCTGCCACCACTTCTGTTGTTGTCAGGTACCCTAACAGCAGAACTTTGAAAACTGCATTAAAAAGTAATATGACTCTCTTGCTGAAACAACTTCACTGTCTCCTGGTCTGTCTGTAAGCATAATTTAAAGTGCTGGTTTTGATCTATAAAGCCCTACGCAGCTTAGGTTTAGACTTCCTGAAAGCCTGTATCCCCCATATAAGCCTGCATGAGTTTCACTTGTTGGCTCTGAAATTTGGTCCCTTTCACAAGCCAATTTTGCAGCAGTATCTGAGGGTGACACTCCCAGATGCAACTCAACAATAACAACATGAAAGCAAATATCCAGATATAGGTATTGGCAGTGCACTGACCACTTTCCACATTTAAAAATAATGTACAGACACAGTTGATTTCATCCAAGTCCTTCTTTATCTTGAGTTGCAATGTAATACAAATATTTAAAAGCTCTCCTCTCCAACGTCTATCACCTTCACCATCTGTTGTACTCACAACTCCAAACCACTAAATCACAACAACCCACATCAAACTAAAACCACATGTAATCTGTCTCCATGTCCACTTATATACTGTATTGGTTGTGAGTCATCACCTAGTGCTACACAGTATGATATAACCTCTGCAGTGAGTTTGCATCATGCCATGTGCTCTGACTCAGCATTTTACGGCAGTCTCACAGGATATGATGCTGCCTGTCAATCAAAATATTTTTCACAATAGTTTAAAGGAATATTTTTCTAACATCACTATCTTCTGGGGGGGGGGGGGGGGCTTTTTCTCCATCCTACTTGGCTGGTGAAGACCTGGGAGAGAGCCTTCTCAGTGGCTGCTCCTAGGTTTGGGAACTTCCTCCTGGGAGAGGTAAGATCTGTCACTTCTCAGTTGTCTTTCTGCTAGCAGGCAAAGCCTGTCTCATTTAAATAGAGCTTCACCTTTGGTTGACCAAGATGGAATAATATGTAGCTGGGTTTGCTGTCTTAATTTGCAATGTGTGTTAAACATTTTAATTTTTACTGTTTTAATAGGAATGCTTTAACTGAATATACTTAATGCTTTGTAAACTTGTATACTTGTATGGTTTTAAACGTTCTGTTTAATTTATACTGTAAGCCACTCTGATATCCATTCAGGAGAAAAGTGGAATATTAAACAGACAAGCACACAGGCTCTCTGTCTCTTGTTACACTGCCAACTCGAGGCCCTCGTTTTCAATCCTGAAAGATCAATGTGTGTTCTTAGCAACCCTAAACAGGGAAGATGACTTCTTGTCTGGTTCTTTGATTATTAAGATTGTAAAATAAAGAAACTTTTAGAAAGACAGACAGACAGACAGACAGACATGAGCTTTATGGGCCTTTTGGACTCAGTAGGCCCCAGCACTTGCATGGTAGAAGAGGTTGACTACCAGCTTGGCCTTATCCACTGCATCCAGATTGTGGTTGTGGAACAGAATTCCCAAAACAATCCAGCTGACCCCATTGCAGGTGACCACGTTTTATAAGGTGAAGGCTGTAAGAAGAGAGGGAGACCACATAATTTACTGACTCAGGGTCCAAACAGGCCAAAATAAAGCTGCTATGGGTCACTTTGGAGGTATGCTATTTAAATGCAGACCTAAGAGGACTGGAGCACAGCTTTAGCGCAGCTTCTGGCCTCTTAAGATATGTGTGTCATTTAAACAGCATACCTCCAAAGTGACATGAAGCAGCTTTATTTTGGCCTGTCTGTTTGGGCCCTCAGTTACGGAAGTCATGGCCCTAAGCTCACAATATCTGAACAGGGATGTTAAAGACCAAGACTCACCAAGGTGTCTTATCCATAGTTTCACTTATGTTGAAGTCAATTTGATAGCAAACAACAACAGCCTTTTATGTTTTAACTCTCTTATTTTAATACATTCTTTTTTAGTATTTTTATCTTTAAATTTCTGTGTGGTATGAAATTGTCATCATCCACCCATCTACTGTTAGAATGAATCCATTCTAAACATGTCTCATCATGAACAAAATCTGTCTAGCATGAGGCCATTCCAGGGCTAATTTCACTTGTGTTAGAATAAGAAACTATGAATCAAAGTAGCTGAATCTTAGGCCTGTCCAGACAGGCCAAATGCGCGTGCTGGCGGCATACTAGGGTTAATGGACCACATGGCAACCACACGGCGCCATTGTGATGTGACGGACGCATAGCATCCACACATCATACCACCATTGTGATGTCACGAGTGCACCATTGGCGCCTTCGGGCATCACAAGTGCGGCGCAAAAGAATCCACTTTTTGTGGGTTCTTTTTTCTCCGCAGGGAAGCCACACGATTTGCTGTCTCTGGTTTCCCTGCAGGGGAAAAAAGGCGCCAGCAAGCCTCCCTTTTTGGGAGGTCTGTACCGAGCCATAGTTTAAGAAATTATTGGCGGGATACACACCGCCATATAGTACGTATTGTATACGTACTAGGGTTAGGAAGGGGCGGTGCTTCTGCACCCCCCTAACCCTAGTACGTATACAATACGTACAAGATGGCGCCGGCCCTTCTACATGGCCGGCGCCATCTTTACGTACTGGACGCATAGCGTCCAGACGTGTCGCGGCGCTAATGACGTAGCGAATGCGCCCTTGGCGCTTTGCTACGTCATCCGTGCGCCGCAGAAAGAAGCTCCGAAATAGAGCTTCTTTTTTGCTCCGCGCGGTTTGGATGCTGCGGCTCCCTCGCGGAGCAAATGGCGCCGGCGGGGTTACGCCGCAAAGCGGCGGTTTGTATCCCGCCATAATCTGGCAAATGGCCCATACAATAATTGCAGTGATTTCTCCCTTTGGAAATCAGTGGCATTAGATTATATTAATTCCAAGTGCTTCATCTAAGTAGGAGAAGCTTCCAACCAAATCTACTGTTTGCTGCATAATTGATCTGATAAAAGGGACATGTATTGTAGTTGTGCTCTGAGACCACAGCATTACAGGAAGCATAGATATCCAACAGTTTATTTAAAAAAAAAAAAGCTCTGAGGAGTGGGGGTGAGAAAGAAAAGAGAAAGTAGTTTACTTACGCAGCAAATGATATACTGTACTGACAAATCCACTATAATGCCAGTAGGCAATGTGAGTGTTTTTATGTGCTCAGCGTTCTTCAAGTGAACATTATCTACATCTGACTGACTCTGAGTCACTGTGGTATGGAGGGGGTGGTGCACAAACATTAGCACTCTAGGCTGCAGAATAACATTTGACAAGAAGTAAGTAGCAGACTAAAATAACAAACAACAATAGCATTTGAAGTTAATGCAGCCACAAGTCATCTTAAAAACAACAACAACAAAAGAAGCCCCAAACCACACAGGCACAGCCACAACCCACAGTTAAGAGCTTGCAAGAGGATGACAATCTATTTGTATGACTGTCGTGTGAGCAGTGGATAGCTTAAGAGTTGCTAATGGCCTTTTTTCTTCCACAGTCTCTGCTGGATTTAGGACTGTCTCCTTGTTTTAGAGAAATTTTTTTTCTAACCTTTTATTCCTGGGGAATGTTTCTGTGCTGATTTGCCCTGTCTATGAACAAGGAAATATGTCTGCTTTAAAATTCTACATGCAGCAAATGATTTCTGCAGTGCAGCTAAACCAGTTATGAATCATTCTGGTCAGGTCTGGTGTCAACACTTGGCACTGTGGGGCATTTGTTGGGTTTGTTGTTGTTAACTGCCTTTGAGTGGACCTTGATTCATGGAGACCCTGTGAATGAGACATCTCCAAGTTCCCCTGTTGTTTACTACTCTACTCAGATTCTGCAGGTTCAGGCCCATGACCACCTCAATTAAGTCTATCCACCTGTTATGTGGTCTTCCTCTCTTTTTTCTACCCTCCACCTTTCCTAGCATGATTGTATTTTCTAAGGATTCTTGCCTTCTCATGATGTGACCAAAGTACGATAGTTGCAAAACTCACCGGGGTTGGGGCTTTGCCTATGAAGCACTCCTGTAAGCCATTAGATTTTTCTCTCTCCTACATGTTTCTTTGCAAGTGGACTTGGCAGTACATTAGTATGTCAATATTAGCAGTGAGTAAACACACTCCTGAATGGGATGGAAATAGGAAGCAGCTCTGCCCCTTCTTCTTATACTTGTGAGTCTGTGGATTTATTTAGCAACATGCATGAAAGAGCAAGAGGGAAGTAGACTACTGGGAAATACAAAAGGCATAGACTCTGGGGCAGGGGAAAGTGGATGGTAGAGGGCACTACAGACAGCCTCCCAGGATGTTTAGAACTGGTCCCAAGAGTTTGAAACTGGCCTGTTCTTGTTGCATTTCTGTGTCAGGGCCCAAGAAAGTTCTCTGGTGCACCTGACAATTCACCCCACTGCAGCTGTCCTTTTGAGGGCTACAAAGGTAATGATAGACAAACTGCCCCTCAGAGAATGCTGTATATGTGAACATTAAGCAACCCTTGAGAACCTTCTGGTAATGCTCTACCTCTGATCTTCCTAGATGTAGCCAGCCAACAGGTAATGAAAAACAGAGGTTTGAGTATTGATTCTTTGGGAACAAGGCAAGTCATACATTTGCACCAACTTCAACCTGTCTCGTCACAGAGACCCCTAAAACTGAGGGAAGCCAAGGCTGGTACCAGATGGAGAGCTCTTTAGCAATTAGAAGAAAGTTATTCTCCCTTTACTGATTTTCCATAAATAAGGGAGTGGCGAGACAGAAGAAGCTGGGACTAAACAAAGGAAGATTACATACAGAAAATAATGTTGTGTGAGAGTCCATAAGATCTGATGAATGAAGCAAGGTGATCACAGGATAAAATCTTCAAGTGAGGGTGAGCTATGGATCTTCTGGAACTGCTGGTCAGGACCAGAATCATCTAGCTGAAACACACTGGTATAACCTGGGATTATATTTGCAGAAAGATTTTTTCAGATATTGTACAAAGTGTTACTGTCTTGTGCAACACTTTCTCACAGTGTGCAGCTGTATCCTCCCAACCAAATAGCCACAGACTGGTCCTGAGCCAAACTGAGACTCTGATTGGCTGGAATGCATGCCAGAAGACTATGGCCATGCTGCTACCCTTCTGTGTGGACTTCCTGGTTAGCTGTACTGATGGCACTTTTTACTCAACCATCATTACATAGGATCTCAGCCTATATTCACAATTAATATTAATGTTTCCAGATTTTCAAGTATTCTACCATGAACATTGGAAACAAAGAAAAATAACACATCTAAATAAACAACTAATGCTATATCAAGGGGGAGGGAAAGAATTCTTTTCTCCCCATTCAAGTAGAATGAAATTATGCTTTCCATATTCTAAATAATAATAATAATAATAAAAATGCGAAACACGTTTTCTTTCTAATTAGTTAACAATAATAACAGAACCACAAAATCTACAATGCATACAAACTTTTAAGCATATTTCTTGTCCATGGAGGGATTCCAGTTGCAAATGCATTTCTTCATAAAATAAACATATGCTTTTGGTGAACATGTTCGGTGGTTGTTAGTTTTGCTTCTATAATATAAATGTTTAATCAGATGAGATAAAAGCAAAAAATGTTTAAAAGAGGCTGGGTAGGAAACTGAAATGCCAGAGGCTGTGGATGAAGTTGTGTTAGATTTGACAAATATGGATACTATTTATAGACAGATACCACATCAGTATAATGAATTTTCAAGGAAAGAAGGCTGGCACAGGTCTTAAGCAGAAACCTTGAACTGAAGAATTTCCAGCAGACTTTGCATAAAGCATAAAAAAGAGGCATTTCTATCCTTGTTTGAATGTTTAGAATCCATCTCATATAATAATAGAGTTTGAAGATACCACAAGGGCCATCCTGTCCAACCTCCTGCCATGCAGGATATCACAATCAAAGCATTCCCGACAGATGGCCATCCAGCTTCTGTTTAAAGACCTCCAAAGAAGGAGACTCCACCACCTTCCAAGGGAGTGGGTTCCACTATCATATCACCCCTTAACCATCTCTTCTCCAGGCTAAACATACCCAGTTCCCTAAGTCTTTCCTCATAAGGCATGGTTTCCATACCCTTCACCATTTTGATTGCCCTCCTCTGGACACACTCCAACTTGTCAACATCCCTTTTGAATTCTGGTGTCCAGAACTAGACACAGTATTCCAGGTGAGGAAAGCAGAACAGAGTGGCACTATTACTTCCCTTGATCTAGACACTGATCTATTGATGCAGCCTAAAATTACATTGGTCTTTTTAGCTGCTGCATCACCCTGTTGATTCATGTTCAACTTGTGGTCTACTAGGACTCCTAGATCCCTTTTACATGGAGTTTTGTTCAGCCAGGTGTCTCCCATCCTATACCTATGCATTTCATTTTTCTGCCCTGAGTGCAATACTTTATATTTATTTGTTCTGAAATTCATTTTGTTAGCTTTGGCCCAGCTTTTTATGCTATTGATAAATTATATTCAGCCTTTAACAGAAATGAATGCTAAAATCATATTAAGGTTATTGATTTAACCATAGGTAATAATGAGAAAAACAGAACCAGCGTGGTGAAGTGGTTTGAACATTGAACTATGAAGACCAGGGTTCAAATCCTTGCTCAGCCATGGCAATCCACTGGGTAACCTTAGGCAAGTCACACTCTCTCAGCCACCAAGGGAGGAACTGGCAAAAAAACCCCTCTGAACAAATATTGTCAATAAAACCCTCTGATAGGCTTTTCAGGGATGCTTTCTCTATGTGTGGGATTAGACAGCCCTTGAGACATCTTCAGCTCTAGAGTTCTATGATACCTTAGGAAAATGTGGTATTCTAATAATAACATTAGGCTAGGACTGATACACTGTAGTGTATAAAAACATTGCTCAGGTTACTGAGTGACTTGACTTAGTAATAGCATTGTTGGGATAAAAAGGGTAAAGAGGCATATGTATCACCTTGAATTATTTGGAAAAAGGCAAAATGTAAACATTGCCTTCTTAACTAAAACTGTCAATCAGGCTATAAAAAGCTTGCAGTCATGAGGAAGTAAATGAGAACAGGCAAAAATAAGTGACTGGCTACCAGACTCTGGCTGTTAATCTATATCACACGGAAATATATGCTGCCATGTTGCACTAGTGTGCCTTTGTTTTGTATTCCATTATCATGCATTGGATTAGAGTATTCCAAGCGAAGACGTTTTTATTACAGCAAGCTTTTTAAAACCACGCAGAGCTGGTTTTATCAGGGGATGGGGGGGGGCTGTTAGATTATTTTAACATTGTATATTTAAAATTTTTGTATTTGCAATTTTATATTTTTATTATTTTAATTGTACAATTTTAATTGTTGTGTCTTATGTATATTAGGCGCCTTAGGTCCCATTTTGGGAGAAAGGTGGGATAAAAATAAAAGAAAGAAAGAAAAAATCAAACCATTTGGTCTGGGAAGTTCACATTAACTAGTTGTCTAATCTGTTTTCATTTGCAGTTTTAATTCTTTACACCAACAAAGGAATAATTGCATAATCCTTTAGACGCTAGACTATGCCTCTTGGAATAGCTAAGACTTCATCTCCATTTTGCTGATCAACTCATGAAATAATGAGACCACAGACAGAACTTGCACTGAAATATGGACCCTTCCCCCAGCATCCCCCTTGGTGAAACATCTGAACCCTAAGGAGAACCCAGAAGCTGGGTTGTTCCTCATACAGCCATCTACTGGATTCAGTCCCCAAGTTGCATAGTAGTGAGGGCAAAACCCTCAGAGCAGCATCAGGGATAGTCTCCTTCCGAACCCCCAGGTCACATGACATGTAGCGGCAGTTCCATAGACCCATCCTTCACCAAATGGGTGCCACAGGTGCTCACTAGATTCCTCCTTTCTCCCCTCACAACCTGCAAAGTGACTGCCTATTTAAGACACCATCCTGTGCCAGATTACCAATTCCATATCAACAATATAGGGTAAGCAATAAACAAACAAAAAACAAAACAAATGTAGAAAGGGGGGGCAATTTCTACTCAGCCCTGATGTGACCAGCAAGCTTACACTGTGTTAAAGGTGGAATCAAAGTCTGCCGACCAATGAGAAGAGCGGGGGGGGGGGACTTAAGTTCGACTTAAATAGATAACAGCTTCACCTCCTGGATCTCATTGTGATGGGGCTCAGGACTGTGACACCTTTTAGTTTGATATCTCTTCATGTAAGGCCAGTGAAAGTGTTTCTCCCAACAATGCTGCATGATGTGGAGAGGGGGATCTGAATACTGAATCAATTAGCTATTGAGATATCTGTATCTCAGATGCTTCTTGCAATAAGCACAGTATAATTAATAGTGCCTAGAATTCCCTAGGGAATCCAACCATGGAGATTATTACATGGGAGGCAAGCATTTCATTTGTGCGATTGGGGGGAAGATGATCACACCTCTACATGCTTATCCCATTCTTCTCCCATCGGTAAACAGTAATGGACACATCATTGGGTATTAACGGAAACTCTCATTAATACCCAATGACACTTCTATTACTGTTTACCAAGGGAGAAGAACGGGAGAAGCACACAGGTGTGTGATAATCTTCCCACTGATGGTGCGAATGAGATGATTTAACAACGGGAGGAGGATGCTTGGCTCCTCCCTGTGATAATCTCCAGTGTTTCTTTTATTAACCTGGAAATCAACATTCCAAGACTACCTTCATGAAGGAACACAGCACAGCAGAGCTGTGATGCCCATCAGTTATCAGGCAATATTCTAACATAGTCAGGAAGCCCTTTATAGACCTTCCTGTAGAGGATAGACCAAAGTGCAGTCTGAACAGGCAGATCTAGTCCACAGCCTGTGAAAACTAAGATGCCATAGGCGTGGTACACACAGAGCTAAATCGCCGTGCTTGCGCTCTGCTAGGGTTACAGGACTGCAACCGTACAGTCCCAAACCCTAGCACATAATGGCAGTACAATAATGTCAGTGTTCTGTGTACATGGGTGCCGCCATGATGACGTAACGGATGCATAGCATCAGCACTCTGTGCCTCACTATTGGTGCACTCGCGATGTAACTGGCACGGAGAAAAAGAGCCTGCTTTTTGTGGGTTCTTTTTTCTTCCACAAGGAAGACACACATTTTGGCAGCTGTGGTTTCCCTGCAGAGGAAAAACAGGTGCTGACAGACTGCCGTTTTTCAGCAGTCTGTACTGCACCATAGTATACTCCAGACTCTAGCTCAGGTGGTTCTCTACATGAGGTAGCAGCACAAAAATCATAAAAGTAGGAGGTCATTGGAATTTCTTTGACAAACATGGAAATAGTTTTCATTCAGTAAACACCAGTATGAAGCACAACCACACTGATTTTACAGAAACAGAAAAGTTCAAAGAGAAAACTAAGTGTGTAAGCCATGTTGATGGAGGGTTCATAGTACACAGGCAGAAGGCCACACTTTGTTGCACTTAAAATCTCATATATGAAGTGCTACCACCCATCAAAACAGAGAATACTGGTCAAGATGGGCCAGTTTATAAGAGTGATTCAATATGAGGCAGATTCATATATTCATGTAAGAACTCTGAGTTATATTATTAAATAATAAAGAAGAACAGCTGTGTTTTGTTATTTATAGTTTGGCACAGTGAAATCAATTACCAAGCAGCAACTCAATTAAAACAGGTTAACACTTCATCTAATGCACTAAATCTATGACATGTAATTTCAGTTTTGTTAACTAGTGTGATACTAATGGCTATTTGACATCTGTTCAGTCAAATTGGGCTGCTAATTCTGGTGCCAATTTATTCCATAATTTTTGTTTTCTGGTTCATAAAAGAGAGTGCTTGTGCACAACATAAGGAAAAGAAGAATAACAATAACATAATTTGGCATTTTCTTTCCATTGTTGTGCATGTTATTAGGGAAGAAATGAATCTTTAGAAAAAAATAATGGAAAAAATAGGAACCACAAAATCTGTAATGCAAATTAATTCAAAAGAAATAATTAGCAGATTCTGCACTCATGATCACTGTTGTTACATCACAAAATCTGAATATCATTCCTAGAGGCATGTTTCTTTTCTGTCCTGGTGCTTACAAATAAAATAGGTAATATAAATTAGCAATACTTAGATAATTAGTCCCTGTCTTATCAACCTGGGCATGCACATTGAATTGACACCAGAATAAACTTTTGTTCCATTGACCCAGTCTGATGTAGTGTTTAGACCATTGGACTACAATTCTGGGGATCAGAGTTCGATTCCCAGCTTAGCCCTGAAACCCACTTGGTGACCTTGGGCAACTCGCACTTTCAGCTAAAGGCAGTGGCACACCTCCTCTAAACAAATTTCACCAAGAAAACTCCATGATCTTGGGGTCATCATAAGTTAGAAGTGACTTGAAGGCACTGAACAAGAACAAGAACAAAAAGTGCCCGCCCGATTCATCGGGCAGGCCATGTTGCCGCCGGGAGCTTTGCCGCTGCAAGGCTGCGAACGGGCTTGGTTGTGCCCCAGGGTGCCTTGCTGGGGTGCTCAGGCCTGGGATTGGTGGCCAGGGTGGAAATGACAGGGACATCCGCCTCCCGAGGCCTCTCCGGGAGGTGTGGGGTCCCTCTCTATGGTCTCCCTGGGACCTCCAGGGCAGCCGATTTGTCGACTGGCCTTGGGGGCAGGGTGACTTCCCTCCTGGCTCCTCCCATATACTGGCTTATTTAAGGCCACGTGGCTTCCTGCTTGGAGCCATTTTGCTGCTCGTTGCTATTGCTGGTTGGTGCCATCTGCTGCTCGGTGCCATTTGCTGCTCGATGACATCTGCTGCTTGGCTCACCCACCCACCCTCCCTTGGGTGCGTGGTTTTTCATGTCACAACTTCAGGAGTGGCAGCATAGGTCGCGGATCTGGTGGGCGTGATTTCCAGGGCTGCTTAGCACTGGTTTGGGAGTCCCTTTGGGACACAGGAGCGCTGAGGGCATGCGTTGTGGCCATTGCGGGGGCCACAGCGTGACAGCGTCTCCTGGTGACTAGGGGCTTGATTAAATACATGTGATCGGATGGTTGCATGGATGGATATATGGCGTTCCCTTAGCCCCTAGGCCATCCCGAAGCTTGGCCATTACCAGGTATTATGGTTCATCATACAACAGCGGGTTGTATGATGATCCAGATCCAGACCTCATGCTTTGGGACAACCCTACTTTGCTAGCTGGTTGCTTAATAAAGTTGTGGCCTTTCCTCCATATTGCTGGCTCCTGTTTTTCTTGTAGTGGCGGCCTCCCAGGCAACCCACCTCTAAGCTAAGGTGTTATTAATATAATCAGTACTGTGTTGAATGTTAATCTTTAGTACATTATAGAATTCTACAGGTACATAGATGGATAAAAAAAATGAATAAAAGGGTCTTAAAGAAAAGCAAACTTGAACTCTCAATAGAAGCCAACGTTCTTACTACAAACTGATGCCATGGTACTATGAACACATCAATGAAAACACAATAATGCTTGGCAAAGTTGAAGGCCATTGGCCTGAGTTTGCAGAATCTGGAAAGGGTCTTTAATAACTGGTTCTTTTGAGATCTCATTTATAGGGTCATCCTAAATTGAAGCTAATTAAATGTCACATAACAAAATCATCATCATCATCATCATCATCATCATCATCATCATCATCGTAATTACAGAGATATATGTTTGGACTCTGGTTTGACACTGCAGACAGGAGCATCACTTGGGATTTAGTGGAATGTATACCTGCATCGGGTGACATGTCAGTGGAGGGTGTTGCCCAGTGTACTAGTAGCTGGTAGGAAGGAGTGCCAAAGTTCTGGGTCTGGTGGATTTGTTGACTTGATAGGAAAGGGAGTCTTCTCCCTCTCTTGCTCAGCCAGCAGCAGTTCCTCCTTCTCCTCCTCTTCAGTGGTGGCAGTAGCCTGGCAGATTGACCAGGCAGTGCAGAGGCAAACAGGCAGGAAGGCAGGTAGGTAGATGAGAGAAATGCCCCAAAGAGATCAGTATTAGCAGCGGCAGTGGCAGAACCATGGCATGGACTCAGCCTGCCACCCCTGCTGCTGCTACTGATAGAACATTCCTTTGGTGTGTTGATGAGATGAGCATTAGTAATAATGGGAGTAGAAGAACCATGGATTCAGCTTGCCACCCCTGCCACTGATGCTGATAGCCCATCTCTTTGATGGGCAGTGGTGCCCTGAAGAGATGAACATTAGTGGTGGCAGCAGTCAAGGCACTGCTGCTGATAGCCCTTCTCTTTGGTGCCTTGAACAGATGGATAGTTTCATTTCATGATTAATATTTTGTAGGTGTGTGTGTGTAAAAAAAAAAAAAAAAGGATCCACACCAAGTGTCAAATATGCCAGGTACTCCACTGCCTGCAGAAAGTGGCTTACTTCTTCTGAGACTGATATGGAGCCAGTTCTCTTTGCCTTGGATTCCAAACCTATGCTTACATGTAGAAGAGTCATGCATCCTCATGAGCATCATTGGAGATATAAAAATA
Source organism: Sceloporus undulatus (assembly GCF_019175285.1). NCBI lineage: Eukaryota > Metazoa > Chordata > Lepidosauria > Squamata > Phrynosomatidae > Sceloporus > Sceloporus undulatus. Next base: position 46,252,026 of record NC_056523.1, on the reverse strand, counting down.
CTTGCAAAATTTCTTTCTTCATCAGAACTGGATGGAATTTTCTGGCATATGAGCCACTTCGGAGGTTAGGAGATTATGCCTGTCAAATTGCAGACAAATAAGTGCAAAGGTTTTTGTAATACATGCCTTTAATATTGCTATTTATTTTTTTAAAAAGGAAACCACTGTTAAATGGTCGTAAGAAATTTGCACACACAAGTGCCCCTTATGTGGAAAGCAAATCAAATATGTTTTAGATGAAAAGTTACTTTCCAAACAGAGAGCTGAGACACAAATTGAACTGCAAGTTCCAGTTACAGCCAATCTGTTGAATGAATTGCTGAATGGTATGTTCACACTTATGTACATTACATTGATTCAGTGGATCTATTCCAGTTGGGAGTAGCAATTGGATTTATACCTAACTCCATTAAATAAGACATGTGGCCACTCTACTTTGACAGTAAAGATTCAACTTTATGGGGTTAACAGACAATGCAAACTGTACAGCACATGGGATATACAAATAGAAGACTAGCTCCAGTATATCTTCTCTACCCTCAGTTTCAAGTCAGAGAAAGAGATTTTTAAAATATGTAGTGATGTTATCCCCAGTACTGTCTCATGTATCACTCTCTGGCTTCAAGAAGACTTTTTAAATTATGGAACAGCTAAAGCCTGAAATTGCTTTTTTAGTTGTCTCTACAATGAAACAAAAACCATTAAATATAATGTATTCTGCTGTCTCTCTCATTTTTTTCTTTGCAGAATTCATTCCCCCAGTTTATTTAAAATAAATAAAATTAACTGCAATGCACAGTCACTTCAGAGGCTTTCGCTTTTTCTGTTGAAGAGGGTCCAAATCTTGTATAAAATGGTCTCACATATATGTGAGTTGTGTATCCAGCTAGTTCCCCTAGCTTCCTGGATTAGAAGGTGGCCTGTTAAATGGGTGAATACATATTAATGTCCAAATTAGTACATATCAAGTTTCTGATGTCAGTGGCATTGCCATCCCCGGTGTGACTGCCGAGGGTGTGGCCAAAAGGCCACGCTCACCCCTTCACCTTCACTGCCACCTCCTCACTAGATGCTTGCCACCACTGCGGGGAAGCAGGGCCAGGAGCCTTAAGGTCACCATAAATCAGAAATTATTTGAAAGCACACAACAATAGACAAAGGATATAACCAAGCTTACAGTTACAATTACAAAGTGAGGTTGATGACTCAGATAGGAGACACTATAGGCTGGTGAAGGTGTGGCAATCCTCAGACAATCCATTAATCTTGAACTCAGAAATGTAAATCTTTAACTATTTTGTGCTCACATGCAAGGATGAATTATTTCCTCTGTTTGCTTATTGCATTTTTATACTACAAAAATGGAATGCACATATTCACAATAGAGAAATGAAAGGAGACAAAGTCCCATGTGCTGTGTGATGGTCCCAAATTATGAAGAACATAGAAACATAGAGGTGGAAGGGGCTCCATGGGCCATCGAGTGCAAACAGTTGCTCAGTAAAGAAATCCAACAGCTTGTTATTATTATTGTTATTATTATTTCTGTGGGATATATTATTTTAATGAAAATTAAATTAGAAACGCTAGGGGATGAGGGCATCCTGGAGTCTGTAACTCTCTCTGGCCTTACCACAAGTGTCCAGTGGTTGAGTTTTTGACCACAACTGATGCTCCTGCATTAAGTCATTGGTAATTGTTATTGGAAAAAACACTGAAACAGTTTAGAACTCTAGTATAAAAGAGAGGCAAATTAATAAATACAAATGGACACTGTGGGACTTTAAACATTATATTAGCTTCACGAGACCCACTTCCTGAGGTCAGGTTTCAATGACCCAATGAAAAAGTGAGAAGGAGATCACTGAAGTCCCAACCACAGAATCAGCCACCTGCTGTTTCTTCCACTCCATGTTTAATGCCAACTAAATAGGCAGCATTCATGTTATCATCTCTTGTCCACATAGTTTAGTGTAACATTATTCAGGGAACATGGGAGTTGCTTATAGAAAAACCTCTTGTGGCTAGGATAATAATTAAACAGTGCCCATTCAGCATAAAAAATATGACTTCTCAATGCCCTTTACAGTTATTACTGCTGAATTAATGGATCTGATGAAAAATCTGGATTCATTCTTAAAAGAAGACATATACTTAATTGGTTGAAATAAATCTATATACACAATTTCAGGAGTTCACCATTCACAAAATGGCCTTGTATTTTCCATTATTGCTCTTCCAGCCCAAATTGCATGAGAGCTGCTAGCCATATGGCTAAGCAGATAATCAACACTAGTCTGATACAGATATGTTAATTTTCTCGGTGAACCAATATCTATTAATAGAAAGGTAAAGCTTACTTTCTTCAAGTAGTAAGAGTAAAAAGAGTGTTACTTTCTTCTACCACTCTTCAAAAGGTGGTAGCCTCTCCTTCATCGAAGATTTTCAAACACAGGTCAAATAGACATGTCAGGGTGTTTTAGCTGTGGTTGCTGTACTGACTGGAGGATGGACAAGATGGTCCTTTGGATTTCTTTCAGTTCTATTATTCTGTAGTTCTTCCTTTTCCTTGTATCATTCTAGCTAACATAGCCTTCAACGACTGGGAATAGTTGTTAGAAAGAGTGGATGCTCTCTGTCAGTAGGGAACATTTTCCTTATTAAACAGCAGGGTTTTCAGGACAATCCAGTATTCAGGTCAATCATGAATAACAGTAATCGCAATCACAATAGCAAGTACGTTTCTATACTGCTTATCAGTGTACTTAAGCACTCCCTAAGAGGTTTACAAAGTATAAGCAAATTACCCCCAACAATCTGGGTACTCATTTTAGCGACCTCGGAAGGATGCAAGCCTGAGTTGAGCTTGAGCCCTTTTGCTGGTATTGGATTGCGAGTGAGTGGTTGCAGTACAGGCATTTAACCACGGCACCACCAGGGTTCTTCATAAGGATTTTCTGCAGTGATTTTCCCATGCAAAGCCCAAATCCATGCAAAACAAGTATGCTACAGTGGGGTACAAAGGAGTCTGATTGATCCAGCAATTTCCACAATGCCACTCAACCAGTAGTTCGGGGGTGGGGAGAAGCTGGGTATTCAGTAGCTCCTGTTGGTCCCATGGTAAGCAGGGTGGGTTAGCAGAATGGGGGCAGAGATTAGTTAGGTTAGATATACTAAGGAGTTGTGCATACAGCCCCAAAGGTGTGGCCTTCAGCTGCCCCTTTTACACCCAAATGGGGGCTGTGGCAACCCCACACTACAGCCCTGATCTGGCCTTTCCAGGGCATGAAAAGGACTACAAAAAGTGGCTCCTTTTTGTGCCCTGGAAAGGGTGCCGTAGCTGTGGTGGCACAGCTTTACTGTGATCCTTTGGCACTGCATTATGCAGACACAGTGCCCAAGGAGCACCATGACACTGCACACTGTGTGGTGCGGTGCGTGGCATGTGGCATCACACCGCCCTGGGGCGGAACTGGTGTGTGTGTCATGTAGACGCTATGCCCCAACTCCGCCCCCTAGCCGACCATTCAGGCTGGTCTGTACAGGGCCTTAGTGAGGGGCTACCTAACTATTTGAAAGGAAGGGATAGGGAAACAGATGTCTACCCCAGTTGTGTTTGAAGCTATACTGCATGTGTTCCCTTATCTGGACAAAGTCTGTATTTACAGAAAGATGATAGATGGGCCAAAATGCGAAAGGCCAAGCTCCTGGCCTCCAGCCAGTTAAGACTACCAAAAGCCACATTCACTGCTCATCCCCTATTCCTGACATGAAAGGAGTAAAGAATGAGGAAGATGGTAGAAGATCTAGCAGTCTTTGCAAGCTGAGACTGAAGTACCTCACTGCAAGAGGGTGTAGGACAGGGCACCAATGCCAAGACACCAATGTAGAGGGGCATGAACACATGTTTGCATGGGAGGCATCAGCAATGAAGTGGCCATTGCAGCTGCAATTTAAAAATGAATAGGATCATGTCAGTCATGAGGGGGCAGTGCCACTTTCTTTTTTTACCCTCTGTGTCACCAGTCTCTACATTTTGCCATGGAACTTCTCCCGACATCCAGGTTTAAAGAAGGTTTGGTCAGCTGTTTTGGAGATAAGTTTGGAGAACTAAATTAAGTAACCTCTTGCTCTGCTCTCCCTGTTGAAAACTATTGGTGCACTTTTTCTAACCACCTAGAAAGGTAGAGAGCCCTTTTGTTTTTTGTTTTGAGTCCCCAGGGTCTCCTCCTTTACAGATATGTGTTTCTTCCAGTAAAAGTTTGCAAGTGATTTTTTCTTTGTTATTTTGTACAGTCAAAGCACTTATTGAATGTTCTTTTTTGGTCAGCCTTTTCAAGATCATTGCTGTGAAGAGCAAATTAAATCTCAAAATTTCAATGGCTTTGCTCCTTTTGCTTTCCCCTGAGTTCTGATTATAAAGGACTCTAAGGTGGAGAAGGGAGGGGAGAGAACACTTCAGTTATATAAAAGAATTGATTTGACTTGTGTGTATGAACTGAATATATAGCAGCAGATTCCAAAATTGTCTAAAGCTTATGCAAGTATTCATAATTTGGAGATAAACTGGAAATTTCAAGATATTCTGTTTACATTGCAAGAACATGCCAATGGAGATTATGTGAAAAACTGACCTTTGGGATAGATTTTGAATTATCATGTTTGTTTGCATCCAGTTAAGCTTAAATAGAAGCTCCTTGGCTCAGATTCATTTGTCAGCATCTCAGCTCCTGATACATTTATTTACCCAAAGAGCTGGTGCATAGATTACATTTTTATAACTTTTGCAGGTGCAGCATTCACTTTCTCAGACATCTTCTATACTGAGAAAGAACAGGGTAAAATTGTGTTATAAGGCTCTAATTACGTCTCAAGCTAGGGACTTTGGAAGTAGAACCTATGGCTGAGATTACACTTAAATCACATGTAGATCAAGGAGGACATAGTTGGGTGCCACACCACAATGACCAATCAACAACCAAATGGGCACCTGTGCAGCCAGGTAAAACCTGTTCTTGCCCAATATATATATATATAAATATTTGCACTAGAACACCCCCAACTGTTGTTGTTATGTGCCTTCAAGTTTACTCCAGTTTATACTCAAGTTTACTCCAATAACATGGGATCATGTTACTACTGTTTTTAAATGCCAATTGGATTGTTATATATATTGGACTGTTGTTACCCACCTAGATCTTCGAAAAGGAAAGGCAGGATATAAATAAATAAATATTATTATTATTATTATTCCTTTCCATTGATGCCCCCTTGTCATGAGGGAGAGGCTTGCGTACCCTAACGAAATTGTGAGCTATGCTAGCAGTGATATAATAACCACCGGTAGGGCCTCTCATGCCAGACAGGTCACAACCGAAGGGTCTGACCAAGAGTGCCAAAGGGCAGGATGGTCTCTATAGCCTTATGACAACCATCCTAGGAGAAAGAAAACTCTAATCCCAAACCCGGGCAGATGGTGCTTGTCTAACCCTGTAAGGTCAACCATCTAAGAGAAGGAAACTCCAATCAAACCTACAACCCAAGGAGCTCGCTGCCACCGTCCATGCTTGTCAAGGTCTCAGCAGATGAACCTCTGGTTTAAAGGGTGAGGCCAGTTCTGTGCACACTGTGCTCCACCAGGAAAATCCATTGCACAGGCTCGAAGGATACATCCAACTTCCGAAAAAGCCCTGTAGCGATAGGCAAGGGACGAAATGGCAGGTGTAAAGATGCACTGGAAGCCGCAGACCCAAACCTGCATGCAGGCGGTTCGGGACTTTGGTCACTTGAGACTGACCTGGGGGATTATAGTCTTGTTCGGCAACATCCTGAATGACCAAGCAGCCTTTTTAAAGGAAAGCACTGCTTGCTCCATATGGAGAGGGGCCTAGAAAAGGTGGCCTAATGAAAGCTCATCCCTATCTACCCGGTTGGCTAGCCGTGACCAACGGGCATCTTCTGATGCAGTCAGACAAAAACAAAGAAACAAAGGCACACACCAGCCCCCAAAGGTGCAAATAGACTAACACTTGCATGCTGGAACATTAGAACCATGCAAGATTCTGCAGATAGTGGAAAACTCACGTCGAACGAGTTTCAAGGAGAAACAACAACACAGAAAGAACCACAACCTGGAAACATCACCCAAGGAGACTTTCTGCTGTGCTTTCTGCAACCGGACTTGTTTATCTCGAATTGGCCTGTTTAGTCATCTACGCACTTGTCGAAAGCACGGGATGAGTCCTTCCTGACTCTTCATTCGCGAAGAAAAGCCAGAGAGCTTATTATTATAATAGCATCATTATCATAGGTTATGGTTGTTGTTTTCTTTTGTCCTAGTCAGAGAAGGTTTGCCAAGTTAAAAGTGTACACAACCAAGGAGCAGTAAACTTACACTAAAATAGTCAAGGAAAGAGGGAAACAACAAATGATATATGCAAATGATTGGAATAACTGAAACAGGGACGTGTTCACAGGCACCCATTATAGCCTTTCAGAGAACTAGAAATCTCAAGGACTCTTTAGTTCACACAGATTTTCATGTACATGCTCAAGAGACATTTCATGTTAGAAGACACTACAAATGTGGCCATTGTAGCTGTTGCAAACTATCTTTAAACTTAAAATCATTTACCCATCTGATATCAAAGGAATGCTATGAATTAAAATCATTTACTAATTGCAACTCTCTAAATGTTATTTATGTGATTTTATGCCCTTGTCAGAAAATATATGTAGGACAAACTACAAGACCATTAAGAACTAGAATTTCTGAACATAAAAGTACCATTCATAATAAAAGTTTGGATACCCCATTGGTCACACATTGTTTACAATTACATCACTCTCCAGACTCCATAAATTCTTTGTAATTGAACAAGTTAAGTTTGGTCTTTTTTATAGTGGTAACAGAAAAACTAAACACTTACAAAGAGAATCATTTTGGATTCATAAGTTAGCATCAAGTATACCCAAGGGTCTAAATGAACGTTTAGATTTGAGCTCTTTTTTATGAAGCTGTTGAGATTTAACTATTAGACAGTACTGCATATATAGTAAAGATGCAATTAATAGAGACAGTTATTAACATGGGATGGAGGTCAGTTTGATGACATGAAGTTATAATTTGTTTGTGATGTACCTATAATGAGTCATAATAATTTATCACAAATGTTATTGGGTTTGTATAAATAATATTAAGATACAGTACATTCAGCTGTGTTTCAGGCTGACATTGTGGGATATATAGGACAATATAACTCTAGAAGATATACCTTTAAGAGATTGAATGTACCATACAATCACCTGTAGTCTATTGTATAGGTAGAGTATATTTTAACATACAATCCTTGTACATTCTTACCAGCAATCTTCTTATCAGTTAAGCTAAACTGCTTAATGGCATGGGTAAGCTATAATATTTTGGTCTTGGAATTTTGTCTTGAAATTGTATAACACTGTGTATTTTGTTATTGATGTAAATCACTGTACTAATTGTTGTTAACCTTGCACATTTAGAAGCATGGAATACATAATTTGCAATATTAATCTGGCATAGAAAAATTCAATAATGCTGATGAAGACTTCTTGTGAGTCGAAATGGCCACGGAGTACTCCAGAGGTAGCCGTCGTCTAACTAATGAAGGACTTTGCTACCAGTGAAAACCACATGTTACATCTTCATGCTACTTTGCTGCAATGTCATGCCCAGCCTGGAAGATGGCTTGGAGGACTCAGAGGATGAGCTAGAGCCTCTGGAATCTGAACCTATAATGGAGGAGCCAGAGCCCCAGGGGCTTGAACCTGTAATGGAGGAGCCAGAGGCTGGCCCTAGTTCTGCTGGAGCAGAGTCTATGGCCCCTCCAGAGGTTCAGCAGTCAAGTTTGCCTGGTGCTGAGGCTGTGGACATGGAGGAGGATCTGGGCAGTGTGCCTACCTTCAATGAGCATCGAGCAGAAAGAGAGGGCCTTCGCAGATCTCGGAGGCTTTATCAGAAGCGTCTTCGTAATCAGGCACAGCTGAAGGCCAGCTCCTTGCCTTCTTAAGCACCTGGAGCATGTGTGGTTCTTTGCCAGTGGATATCTGACTCTTTTAGGGGAAAGACTCTGTCTCTGGCTCCTTGGCTTCTTGTCTTGAATACCCGGAAACCTTGACCTTGGACTGCTTCATCGACCTGCCTATCTGTTACCCTGAACCTCGGACCGTCTGACAATTCTCTTGGTAATCCCTTTTGGTAAAGCTACTGCAACTCTCTATGACTGTGTAGCTTACACTGACTTTGCTGTGCTGGGAGGGGGTTGTTTGTTTGAGAACTAGCTGCCTTATCAGCCCTTTGGCTGCTTTCCCGGACATGCAAGTACCATCAATGATCTTTTTCCCAGAGTTTTGATTGGATTTTGTTGTTGTAGCAGTAGAATAATTTCACTGCCAACACTGTATATATTTATTTCATGGACTTGGATCACTATTGACATTCACAAGGATATAATACAGGGCCCATTCAGACTGGCATCAAAAATATGGAAGGAACTGGGCTGATTCGGATGCCCTTCCCCCGAATCTCTCCATTAGCAAGTGCCCACTACAAAAGAGGGGCATTTTAAATTGAATGCATTCTGTGCCTGCTGTCAAAGGTGCCTGCCATCAATCAAGCGATCGTCATGGTGACATTTTTGCAGGGGCATCAGAAGTATCCTCCCCCCTCTTTTTTTTAAAGAGCCATGCACAAAATGCCCCAAATTGTCAATTTTTAAAAAACCTCTTTTTTGTGTGTTGTATGTGTGGGCATTTGGGTCAGATCTGCCCCTGTCCCCATTTTCAATCCCATGCAAGCTAATGCATCCCCCACTCCTTGCCCCCCAGAATGCCTCTTACACATGAAATAATGATGATGATGATGATGATGATGATAATAAATTCATCACCTCAGAAATGCCAGTAAATGATGCAATTGCATTTTTTTTTCTTTTAAGAGCAATTTAGGGCTGCCTCTGAATTCAGTAGCAAAAGCATGTATCATTTTGTCTAATTGACAAGAGCAAAAAATGTAACATTCGGATTGTAAGTCTAGCCCTTTGCAACATTTGTAACATTTGCATTCAATATTTCCCCTTTGCTGGAAGTGAGCAGATGAAAGGGAAAGTGCACAAGCTGCTAGCCCTGCTCTATCTATCTATAAATCTGCCTCATGAAAACAAATCATGCACATATTTGGTCAGGACCTGACCTGACCCTTTTCCTCCTGCTAGAGGAGCTTTGCCATTGCCTTCCACTGAGGCTGAGAGAGTGTGACCTATCAGTTCCAACTAAAGTAGACCCATGGAATCAATTGGGAATAAAATGGAAATGCAGCGCAGGCATTCCTGTAGCATCCTCATATAACACAAATCATCATCATCATCATCATCATCATCATCATCATCATCCAGGAGCAAGAGGAAGTGAAAGTAGAACAAGCAGCCTGATTTCCCTACATGCCCCAGCGCAGCCCCACAACCCAATTCCCCCTGGAAATCCTCCTCCTCCTCCTCCCTTCAGACCCTCTCCTTCCTCGGGATGCCCATTGACCCTTTCCCCCAGCTCCTTCATCCTCCTCCTCCTCCTGCTCCGTTTTAGGATCCCCTCCATGGCTCCCTTCCTCCCACGGCCCCTTTCTCCTCCTCCTCCTCCTCTTCCTCCTCCTCCTCCTTCATCACTTTCTCCACACCCCACCTCTCTCTGACAAACCTCTGCAGCCCAAAAGTCACCCCTGATTTCCCCCTTTCCTCCTGTCACCTTTGCATCCAGATTCCCCTTTTTTCGGCTTTTTCCTCCTCCTCCTCCTCCTCCTCCCCCTCCCTTCTGATGATGGGAGGGAATGCTCCGACCTCTGCCCGCCCCCTGACCCTAATCCCTCCCTAATTTGCCCCAATCATGATCGAAGGCAAGTTCAAATTTTGCGCAACCCGAGTCTTTTGGGAAAAGATGGATTTTAGCCCGAATCTGGATATCTCGGTGTATGGGGCATTTCCTTGTGCAAGCCCCGACATGGATTGTGACGGATTCGGATCCACTATGAACTTCACTGCAAGAATCGCTTTCAAACCTGTTTTTTTCTGTAGTCTGAATGGCCCCACAGTGTTTTTCATGTGTATACTGTTGTTTGTTTGTGACTATTGAGACTCAATATTGTTAATATAGATGTATACGTTTTGTGAATGAGACACATCCTTGTTTCAGTTATTCCAATCATTTGCATATATCATTTGTTGTTTCCCTCTTTCCTTGACCAAGTTAAAAGCATAACTTGCCAAAGGCCATCCTGTGTGTTTCTGTGGCTTAGTAGAAATCTGAATTCTGGTTTTCTAGAGTCCTAGACCAACACTCAAAAGACTGCACCACACTGGCTGCACTGGCTGTGCAACTCTCTGTTGCACTAGTATATATCATCAAGAGGATTCTAGCCTTGGTGCTTTACTTACAGATGTGTAAGTCAGTTATTCTCATTTTTGAGCTCATTTCTCTAGTATTATCATTACATTTCTCAGAGCTTGTTTTCTGCTGCTCCAGAGACTAGGACCTGGAGCAATGGATGCAAGCTACAGGAAAGAGATTCCACCTCAACATTAGGAGAATTTGATTTATGTACTGACATCCACAGTAATCTCTCTGGTTGCCTGAATAATGTGATTGTAATGAACAAACTATGGGCTTCAAAAAAAATTCAAGCAGCTGCTCTCTTGGTTCATTTCTTGATCCTAACCAAAATTCAGTGTTTGGTTCTGCTCTGTTTCTTATTTGTACTGTATATTCCAATCACATATGATTATCAACATGTCCTGTTTTTGTATGATTAATTTCAATCTGGACTCCCATGTCCAACCGTTCAATTTCTTCCCTATCTATCTATCTATCTATCTATAAACTTGGTTCACAGTCTTATGACTGGTTTTTCCTGGAATCTTACTGATATTTTTTGTACAGAAGAAGGCAATGTTAAACTACTCCTAAAGTTTTTTACCTGGAAAATCCTATGATGAAACAATCTAAATGAAACAAGAGATAGAGCCAGAAGATAAAATTCCCATGGTGGAAAGCATGCAACCATCTACTCGGGGGGGGGGGGGGGTATTGGGTGGTGAGTACTGAGGACAAGTCATGCTGTGTCTAATGATGCGACTGGACTCAAGTCGAAAGGCGGTTCAGCATCCAACACACACAGAAGTGAAAGAAAAGTCTGAAGCTTATAACATATGTTATAGAAACATGGACTGTGAGGGGCATGAATTTCACAAAGCTGGAAATCATAAAACAACAACAAAAAATGGAACACCCATACATAGCTATACTGGATGTGAGTGGTCTAAAGCAGAAAGGAAAGGAACTTTTAAATCAGATAATTACATAGTAATTTACTGTGGAAATGAAGTGACAATGGAGAGTCAGAAAAACCAGTGGCAGGGATACGTGCAATCCTTGGGCTTCATGTTACTCATCATCACAACAGATAATTAGGCAACACATTAAATACGTATTAGAACAGCACAATAAAAAGCATTCATACTAAGTGCACTTAAAGTACATTTAAAAATATAAAATATTATGTTCTATATATATATATATATATATATGGTATTAATGTTAGAAGGTACAACAATAGAAAAACCAAGTTTAGTTCATCAGTCAAAGGTATACAATAGCATATTGTTCACTTCTGTTACAGATCCTGACATGAATTATGAAGTACAGGAAAACAGAAAAGGCATCTTAACACAATATAAATCATGGAAGTTATAAAACTGACTATGCTAGCTGTAATATTTGGAATAAAAATAGTGGGAATTTGGTTTTGGAGTTTAATATATAGATCATCCATACTATCAGCTTTCTGAACACTAGAAATCTGATTATTGAAATGTTTTAAAGAAATTTCAAAGACGTATTTGTGTGAACAATTACTTCAGTGGTCATACTTCATGGTCTACCATGAAATCAAATAATGTCTTTCTCACATGAATCTAACACCTCAGATTTTCTGTGGAATTCAGCTTGGAAGGAAGGGTCTAAATGTGATAGAGGAAGTGACATATCCATTTTCCTAGTGATAATTCAGGAAACTTTTACCAACAACTCTTCCGTTCTCCTCTGTCTCTGCTCCATTTTTCAGGGGATGTGAAACAAGTACATGCTTAACAGAAAGATATTTTACATTTTTGTATAATTTGTGCAAAGATACAAAGATGTATATCTTTAGCTTATAGTATTGGTTCAGGGCACCTAAAAGCAGAAAAAGCAGTAAAATAGCAACACATAATAAGGAAACAGATAATTAAAAATACAACATTAAAAACTCAAGAGGCAAATGCTTTTCTGACCAGGATAAACGTCATAATATGTCAAAGCCCAGACAAAGAGAGTGCCAGCCTAGCCTCTCAGAAAACCCAGAGTTCTGGGGTGGTTGCTGCATAATCCTTTCTACTGCTTATGTTCAAAGATGGCATTTTAAAATCAACTTCTATTTATGGACACTAAGGCTACATCCTATTAGTGGCATACTCAGGCATAGGTATACCTTATATCTATGTCCTGTTTGGTATTCTCTTCCTCCCTCTGCAGCACTCAACGTTCCACAACATACCAGACAGCCTTTGAAGCCATCTCCCCCAACAGCAATTCAGTGCCTCATGGAGAATCAGAATCAGAAAAGTGTCTGGCTATATCCTCACAGTCACAGGCAAAATGAGGATCTGGCAGACCTTAGTGCTGGTGCAATAATTTTGCTTCTGCCTACAGAGAACATAGCCAGGCACCTCTCTGATCCTACTTGCTCCCCACAGCTCCCCACAAGGCATGAGATGGCCATGTGTGTGTATGGGCTTCAGAGGTCATATGGTAGCTCCAGGGATAGTATATGCCTGAGCCTAGTGTAAAGTGGCATATGGAATTACTATGCTATTGTAAGCCATTTGAAACTACAATCAACATATGTTTACATTTACTACTATAGATTTGGTAATTTATTGTTCCTGAGAGTTATGTGAAGGCCTTTGCCTACATGGGTTACTTTTACCTGGAAGACATTGTCTGCTAAACAGTCTGCTGCCCCAAGGCTCCATGCAACCCTTGATCTGGGACCATTTCACCCTACACAGGTATAGCACTATGATTTCAGTTTTAAGTGGCATGGTTCTATCCTGTGGAATCCTAGGATTTACAGTTTAGAGAGGGGTACTTAGAATTTTCAGCCAGAGAGGTCTAGTGCCTCAGCAAACTATAAATCCAAAGATTCCATAGTCTGTTGCCATGGTAGTTAAAGTAGAACCAAGATATTATATTTGTGTAGTGTAAAACAGTACTTGATCTCATGTGGCCTTTGGCTTTATTAATTTATTTGTTATTTATTGGCTTTCTATCTCACTTTTAGCTCAAAAATAGGATAGAAGGTTACTCAGAAGAAAATTAAATTATAAAGGAAATGAATATTAAACCCTCAGAACAACAGGGAAATATGTCCTTGAATGGCCAAAAGTAAGATTGGCAGCGACACACCAAAGAGCTTATTCTGCAATGGCTCCAACTCATTGGAACGCGCTTCTGGAAGAGATTCGTCTGAGCTCGACATTGGAAACCTTCAAGAAGGCATTAAAAACTTATCTCTTCCGGAAAGCATACCCTCCTGATTTGTAGAACTTGGTCCCTAATGGATGAAGTTTCTTATCCAATGCCCGACTGTTGTTATATATGTTTTTAAAAAAATTCTGATTGTATTTTTGGAATTGTAAGGATTGTTTGATATATTGTACTATGACTTGGATCATAGAGTTTTAATGATGTAAACCGCTTTGATCGGGAGGAAAGGCAGTATATAAATAAAAGTTTTATTATTATTTATTATTTTATTAAAACCCAGACTGCAAACAGTTTAGAACAATTAAAACACAATTGTGATTAAAACTGAATCAGCTCTTTGTTGTTTTTTTTTAAATCCTTTCCTCAGCAGTCAGTCAGTTGCTAAACATGTGAGAAAATATAAGAAGGCTTTATTTTCTAGGGAAGGACTACAGTTGGGAATGCCAGTGTAGCCATCCTTGAGGTCTTCTCTCTAACTTCCTCCCTCAAAGAAGTCAAAGACACCCTCAAAGACTTCCTCTAAAGATCTTAAAGCCCAGGCAGGCTTGTACAACCAGATAATCTTGTATATTTTCTTTCAGATAATCTAAATCCTGGTTGAATAGGGTGTTATAAAGCATCACCGGTATTTTGAACTGTGCCTGGAAATAGAGTAGAAGCTAGATATCTTTTAAAAGGAATATGCTCAGGTCCCTTCAGCACCTTGGTAGGTGGGAAGAAAGAGGGGGAGAGAGAAGTGGGTGGCAGAGAGAGAGAAAATGAAAGAATAGGAGGAACTGACATGCCTATTTTTAATTCTGCCCTACCCACTACCATTTGCATTCATCACCAGCAAGTAAGCTTCAACAGATTACTCCCACAGAAACACAATCCTCAGCCAAAAATAACTCCATATGATTAATCCATTGGGAAGTGTGAGGTATAGCCAGGATGGCCACAGACAAGAGGCTTAGTTACTATTTTTTTTCCAGAATTCAACTTCAATAGAGATCAAGTGAGGGAATAAGGAACACTAGCAATAAAAGAAAGTGATCTTAATCTTTAACTAGTATAATATTGCTAAAACACTTTAACACATTGTCTATAACTCCTAAATAATGGCACAGGCCTGCAAAATTGGGGGTCATAAAAACCTTTTTTAGAAAATGTATACTGGTTTTATAGGAATTTGGTGTTCTACATCCAAAAATGACTTGCTCCATCATTCTGATGAGATATTGTTTAGATCATATATTGGTATGTTGACTGGTTTTGTTTTCTTCTTGAGTTTTACTCTTATTTTTGATATGAGTAATTTATGATCTGAGCCATAGTAGGTACCTGGTCCAGTCTTGGCCATCAGTATGAAACTTCACCATCTTTCACTTCCAATTATATAATCTTTTTGTTTTTTGTGTTGGCTGTCTGGTGATGTCCCTGTATATAGCTTTATTTCTGTTTGTATGAAAAATGTGTTTGCAACGAATAGGTTGTTGGCTACACTACACAAAAATTTATCAGATGCTCATCTGCTTCATTTCTTTTGCCTAATCCAAATCTGCCTACTGTTTTTGATTCTTTTTGCTTCCAACTTTGGCATTCTAGTCACCTATGAGCAGCTTGACATTCTATTCTCGCGTGTTATCAATTTTTTCCTGTACTCCCTCATAGAATCTTTCAGTTCCCTCCTATTATGCCTCTGTAGTTGGTGCGTATACTTGAATTATGGTGATATTCATAGGTTTTCCATGAAACCTTTTTGAGATGATTTGGTCTGATTTTGCATTGTATCCTTTGACTGCTTTTGTCACATCTCTTCTTAGTACCCTGTTTCTTCATGCCTTTTCATGCCTTGAGTAGAATACTTTGTAGCTGTCTGAATCAAAGTAACCCATTCCTGTCCATTTTAACTCACTCACCCCCAGTCATAATGCAACACTCAAACCATTACGCAATGCTGGCTTTCTAGAAAAGGGAGACAGAAACATAATTAGAACCATGAATGCTACTGCCCAACAATTAGGTCAGAAGAGCAAAGAGAATTACTACAACGAATGCAGAGCATTAGAAGCAAACAACAGAAAAGGAGGGAAAGATACCTTTTCCATACGATCTGGGAAATGAATAAGAAATTTAAAGCAAAAGTGGAGATGCTCTATGATCTGAAATAAAAAAGGAGATAATACACAGAAGAGCTATATAAAAAGCATGAAAAGTTGAATGACATATGAGAAGCAGTGGCACACAGTTTTGAAGTGATCAATATACATTCCCATCCACAAACAGGACACTCAGAAGATGGCAGTAATTACAAAAGCAATAGTAAGTACATTTCTATACCACTTATCAGTGCACTTAAGCACTCCCTAAGGGGTTTACAAAGTGTAAGCTAATTGCCCCCAACAATCTGGATATTCATTTTAGTGACCTCAGAAGGATGCAAGCCTAAGTCGAGCTTCAGTCCTTTTGCTGGTATTGAACTTTCAACCTTATGGTTTGTGAGTGAGTGGCTGCAGTACAGGCATTTAACTACTGTGCCACCAGGCAGGACCATCACACTAATTTTCCATGTGAGTAAAGTCATACTCAGAATTCTGCAACAATGACTTGTATGGAGTGAGAAATCTTACAGGTGCAAGCTGGATTCAGAAAAGGAAGAGGTACTAGGGATCAAATTGGAAACATATGATAGATAATGGAGCACACCAGAAGAAAATCTGCACATGCTTTATTGACTACAGCAAAGCTTTTGACTGCACAGACTGCAAAAAACTATGGATTGCTCTTAGAGGAAAAGGAGGAGTGCCACATTTGATTGTCCTGATGTGTAACCTGTACTCAGGACAAGAGGTTGCCATTAGCACAAAATACAGAGGAATAGAATGGCTCCTGAGAGGCAAAGAAGTTGGGCAAAACTCTCACCCTATCTATTCAACCTGTATACAAAAAATATCATATGCACAGTAGGCTTAGACTAAGTGGCAGGAGGAGTTAAGATCAAGGGATGGATCATCAACAACCTAAGATATGCAGGGAAGTGAGTGGAAATGTCAGTCTGCAGCATCATGATTCACAAGAGAACAGACTCTCATTACTCACAGTGGCTGCTGCCCAGTATCTGGGGGAATGTTTACAATCCCTATGTATTTTCTACACTAGAATATGTAGGGATTGTGAATATGAATCAGTTACAAATGCATAACTGTAGGCTATGTATTTGTAACTGTGATCATGAATTTCAGTCAGTATTGATAAATGCTCAGGACAAAAGAATATATACAGGCCGAGTAGTCCAAAATTGTCCATTTGAATGGCTATGACTCTGACACCTTTGTTTTCTGATGGTTCAGTTTACAAATGGTTCAACATTTCATGAACAAAATTATTTTTAAAAATCTTGTGTATAAAATTACCTTCAATCTATGTATATAAGGTATATATGAAATATAAATGAATTTCTTGTTTAGATTTGGGTCTTATCTCATTATGTATATGAAAGTATTTAAAAATCTGAAAAACTCCAAAATCCAAAACACTTCTGGTCCCAAGTGTTTCAGATACAGGATTCTCAGTCTGTATAACATACTTTGTGGGGGAGGCAGAGGATTTTTTTTCTAGTAGAATAGAAATTGTAACAATGAAAATATAATAGCTATAATGGTAACAAACTTTCTAGATAGTAGGCTGCATGGGTATCTGTGGGACTTGCTTCAAGTTAATGGTCTTTGGAAGAATGGGGTATGAACCCCATTAACATCCACCACAACTAAATGATCACAGTTCCAAGGATTTAACTAACCTGGTTTGAGGACCAGGCTACTAATGCCTTAAGAAACCTTTTGTGTCTCTCTTTATAAATCTATATTTGTCTCCAAACTAGACTGATAGCAGTTAATGAAAAGAATTCCAGAACTATCTCCATAAAAAGAGAGATTGTGATATCCATTAGGGAAACATGCAAAGGGTAAAAGATCAAGTTGAATGTGACATTGTCTCATTCATGCTGTATAATAGTACCACTGCTGCCTGACACAATGCTGACTTTGATGTGAAGCTCATAAAATGCTGCCTTACAAGCACAGTGCCTCCTTAGTTATTTTCCAATTGATTTGATTTCCTCAATAGCAATACATACATGAAAGCTTAACAAGTGGTAATTAATATATTCAAGGCATTCACTTTTGTGACAGGCTAGCGCGAGAGTGACAGCAAAATGGGAAGAAACAGAATAAAATGGGTTGCTGGAAGAGATTATTTCCATTTAAAGTAACCTGCAGCTTTTTGACTCTTAACTGCCATATTATGTATGTGACAGGAAAGAAGCTATTTTGTGGTTGTTTTTTTTTAAAAGTACTGAAATGGCAAAAATATTTTAAATTACAAATTATTAAATTTATTAGCAAAATGGTGAAATGTAACAGACCTTCAGCCAAAGGTTTGTCTGGTTAGTACAAATCCGTATGTAAAATAAACTCCACCCCATAAGTTCTCTCCAGCTTTTCTGATGCCTTTACTTTCTAGCACATCAGAACACCCCCAGTCTCCCAAGAAGCCTTGCAAACATTGTTTCTGCAAACTAAAGAAAGCTTCTTCCTTCTGCACAATAACAACTGGTGCCTACTGGGGGCAGGTACTATAGGCTGAGGTGGGCAAAGTGTAGCCTGCAGGTGGCATGCAGGAACCTGTAGCCAACAGGACTCCCCAGTGTTAGAAATGAAAATGTTGCCCACAAATGCTCCCCACCTTCCAGGCCATATGGGAGCATTGAGGCATTTTAATCTTATTTTGGGACTCCAAGGGCCCAGGCAGGGACGTAACCAAGGGGGGGGGTTCTTGGGGTCCGGACCCCCCCTTCCATTAGAAAAATGGTGTGTGCTGCTGCGCCACCGCACCCAAGCCCCATTACAATGGTGGCACTTAATCTGGACTCCCCTCCCCACACCCTTCTAAAATCCTAGCTACATCCCTGGCCCAGGAGAGGCCTTTCTTTCACAGGAAAGTAATCTGGACATGATTCCCAGGTCGCTACATTTTGCAATAAAATTAAATAAAATGGTCCTGAAAAGATGTGATGAAAATACCTCCTCCAGAAAATGTCTGGAAGTATTTGGGAAGAAAAAGAGATATTTTGCAGAGAAATGCAGTCCTGCAAAATCTACTGGGCAGCTAATGTTTTTATTTTTTTTATTCAACATTTTAAACCACCTTTTATCCTTTTTAGATGTATGTTTTAAATTGCTTTAATATTGTGAATATTTTTAAACTATTTTGATGTTGACCTTTGTATGTTTTTAGCTATATTTGTTTTAAATTGCAAAATACTTTGAGTTCCAGTTTTGGGGAAAAGGTAGTATATAAATCAAGATTGTGGTAGCAACAATAACTGTATGCTT
Source organism: Sceloporus undulatus (assembly GCF_019175285.1). NCBI lineage: Eukaryota > Metazoa > Chordata > Lepidosauria > Squamata > Phrynosomatidae > Sceloporus > Sceloporus undulatus. Next base: position 46,233,046 of record NC_056523.1, on the reverse strand, counting down.
CCATGCATAAGCAGAAACGTGGTGGCAAATCAAGATTGTTAAGGGTATTGACCTGAATCAACTAATAAACATATCAGTTCAGATCTACAAGAAGAGATGAACTGCATTCCAGAATATGTATGGAACTTGCTGACATACCCGCTGAACCACTTGTCATCATTTTTTTTAGAAATCTTAGAGAATGAGTGAAGTACCAAACGACTGGAGACAAGCAAACATTGTTATTCTCTTCAAAAAGAGAATACAAAAGAAGATCCAGAGAAGTATAAGGCAGGCAGTCTGATCTCAGTACAAGTAAAAATAGTATAATAGATTTTACATAAGTCTCTCTGCAAGTATCCTGATAACAACGAAGTGATTAGTGGCAGAAAACATGGGTTTGTCAAGAACAAATCCTGCCAAACTAATCATATGTCTTTTTTGTATTATTGGCTTACACAACATTTTATTAAACTGGTATCTGGATTCCAGTACAGCATTTGATAAGGTTCCTATAATATTTTGATTAGCAAACTGACAAAATATGGAATAGATGGATCCATTATTGGTTGGAAAACCACGTTCAAAGAGTTATCATCAATGGCTGTGCTTCAAACTGGGAGGAAGTCTCAAGTGGAGTGCTGTAAAGTTCTGTCATGGGCACAATATTCTTTAATATTTTTAATCAATGATTTAATTGATGGGGTTGTGGGAATCCTTATCAAATCTGTGGATGACACAAAACTGGGAAAGGTAGTGAACACTTTGAAAAATAGAAACAGAACTTTAAAAGAACTAGATAAACTAGAAAACTGGGCTGAAATTAATAGTATGAAAATCAAGAGACAAATGTCAAATTCTGGCCAAATTAGACCCCCCCACACACACACATACTGTGTGATCCTGGGTAGGGAGGAGTGATTTCCATGTTAATCTGTGTATTTTTCTGTTGTTGAATGGCAAGGCCTCAGAATGGGAGGCTATGCAAAGAGGATTAGTGTTTGTTTAATTAGTGGCCATTGTCTGCTGGGAAACCCCCTGACCCTGGGTCATTTTTCATTTGCATTTGCTGAGTCCTGATTTTGCTGTTTTTCAGGACTGGCAGCCAAATTTTGTTCATTTTAAGGGTTTCTTCTTTCCTATTGAAGTTGCCCAGGTGTTTGTGGATTTCAATGGTTTCCCTGTGCATTCTGACCTGATAGTTGTTGGCATGGTCCAGAATTTCAGTGTTTTCAAACAGCATTTTATGCCCAGGATGGTTTATAAAATGTTCTGCTACTGCTGATCTTTCTGGCTGATTCAGTCTGTAGTGTCTCTTGTGTTCCTTAATTCATCTTTGAACACTATGTAGTCCCTATGTAGACTTGTCTGCAGCTGTATGGTATGTGGTAAACTCTTCAAGTTGTGAGAGGGTTTCTCTTGTCCTTTGCTGAGTGCAGCATTTGCTTTATTTTCTTGGTCAGTTTGTAAACCATTTGGAGGTTGTGTTTCCTCACCAGTTTCCCTATTCTGTCGGTGACTTCTTCAATATATGGTAAAATACCTCCCCTTTGGGTGGTTGCTTGTCTTCACTCCTCTGGGTTTTTTTGGGTCTGGTAGCACTTCTGATGTCTGAGCTGGAATAACCAACAACAGAACAATACACAGTTTAACATGGAAATCACTCCTCCCTACCCAGGGTCACACATGCCAGCATTCTCTGAAGATGCCAGCCACAGATTTTGGCGAAACTTCAGGAATAAACTCTTCTAGAACATGGCCACAAAGCCTGAAAAACCCACAAAAAACTGCAGAAGGAATTCTTGGTAGGCGAAATTGGTTGGGTCTAGGAAGCCTGGTGTGTGTCACCATGTTTTCCTACTGCAGTGCATGTACACCCATGAGATCAGCCAACTCATGGGACTCATGTGAAGACCCACAGCATATTTATGGGGAGATGAGAGGAGGGAGCACATCAGATCTCTGTGTGAGTGAACAAGTGAAAGATTGAGGGCAGACTCATAGGAGAGGGGATGAATAAAAGCAGTAAACACGGAGTAATCTTGAGCAAGAGAGAGAAAGAGGGAGGAGGTATCTCATTCTAACCCCTCACCACTGATCTCATGGGTGAACATTTTCCTATATTAAAAATGAATAAAATGCATTTATTTTGTTTCCCTCTCCATTGTGTGTGTGTGCATGCATGTGTGTGTGAATGTACACTTCCCTCACTCACAGGGGAGGCAAAAGGGGAAAGGTGATCAGGTGGGGAAGTATCCAATCAAAGTGTAGCCAATAGAATGACAGGAAAACTATGAGGGCAATTGGTTGATAAGTTGATGCATCCTGGGAAGAGTGTGTGTGGGGGGGTACGTTTTCCAGGGGAAAATGCATGGATGCTAGTGATGCTCTGAAGTGCTTTCTGTGTGTGGATTTAACAGGGTCACTGTGGGATCTCTTCAGAGCAGAAAAATGCAAGGTGAGGCAGATTTTTCCATCACCCGAGGACAGTGTTATTCAACATCTTCATCCATGACTTGGATGACAGAATTGGGGGCATACTAATCAAATTCGCAGATGACACCAAATTAGGAGGAATAGCTAATACTCCAGAGGACAGGATCAAAATTCAAAATGACCTGAATAGACTAGAGAGCTGGGCCAAAACTAACAAAATGAAATTCAACACAGAGCAATGTAAGGTACTGCACTTAGGGTGAAAAAATGAAATGCACAGATACAGGATGGGGGACATCTAGCTGAATGAAACTACGTGTGAAAGGGATCTTGGAGTCTAAGTAGACCACAAATTGAACATGAGTCAACAGTGTTATGCGGCAGCTAACAAGGCCAATGCGATTTTAGGCTGCATCAGTAGAAGTATAGTGTCTAGATCAAGAGAAGTAATAATGCCACTCTATTCTACTTTGGTCAGGCCCCACCTGGAATATTGTGTCCAGTTCTGGGCACCACAATTCAAAAAGGTCATTGAGAAACTGGATCATGTCCAAAGGAGGGCGACTAAAATGGTGAAGGGTCTGGAAACCATGTCCTATGAGGAACAACTTAGGGAGCTGGGGATGTTTAGCCTGGAGAAGAGAAGGCTAAGAGGTGATATGATAGCCCTGTTTAAATATTTGAAGGGAAGTCATATTCAGGAGGGAGCAAGCTTGTTTTCTGCTGCTCCAGAGAACAGACCTGGAACAATGGATGCAATCTACAGGAAAAGATATTCCACTTCAACATTAGGAGGAACTTCCTGACAGTAAGCGCTGTTCGACAGTGGAACACACTCCCTCGGAGTGTAGTGGAGTCTCCTTCTTCAGAGGTCTTTAAACAGAGGCTGGATGGCCATCTGTCGGGTATGCTTTGACTGAGATTTCCTGCATGGCAAGAGGTTGGACTGGATGGCCCTTGTGGTCTCTTCCAACTCTATGATTCTATGAATCAGGCTGGTGGGCAAGAAGAAAGTGACTGGGTAGGCACAGATATTTTTTAAAGAACAATATCAGCTCCAATACTGAGTGCTTTTGTCTGTACCTGCATGTGTAATCCAGGCAGTTGCCATTGTTATTAGGAATAGAGTCTCTTTCACATGACCAGAATTGCAGAACTTTGATTCCACTTTTAACTGCCCTGGATGCATCTTATGAATCTGGGGATTTGTAGTTTCATGAGATAGTTAGAAATCTCTGCCAGAAAGCACTCCTCCTTCTCCTCCTCCCAGGATTCTGCAGGATACAGTCATTTCAGCTGAAGTAGTATCAAAATGCTAAAATTGTGCAGCATGAAAGATACACAGGAGGTGGAAAGAATTATTATAAAACTCTACCTACCTACACACATACACACACACACAAACACACACACACACACACACACACACACACACACACACACACACCAGAGGGCATTTCAATTCTCTTCTCTCCTTCCCTCCACAGTTAGTTTGGCAGAACATGCTCTGCAGCCTGTTTTCCTCAGACAATTCCAGCAGTAGGTCTGGCAACAGGGCCAGAAGGGCTCTTCCAGAGAGGGTTAGAGAAGACCAAGGTGGTAATCACAAGCCTGTTCTCAGTTATTACATGTGTCATTGCAGAATGCAACAGACGATACTTGCTGATCTTAAAGAAAGAACTGTGAACTTTGAATTACAAAGTACACTTTCTTAGAGCTTTCATACTGCTGAAAAGCATCTAGATCTTAAAACTAAGGCCCGTTCTGTTGTTCTGTGCAGCCTTGTGGTTGCTGAAGATACTATAATATCTTGTTTAATGTAGTTTCCATGATTGATAGGTAGTTAGGTATGTAGGAGTGTGTATGTATACATAGGAACTTGGGGAAATATGTTTTAGAATTGTTGGGTTGTTGTTTTTCTTGCCATTTTCTTTACAAAAGAATTAGTGCAACCATGAATGAGAGGTCTACTGTCTAACTAAGGAATTTAGCACATAGCTAAAAATTCTGGCTTAACTTGCCTGGTTTGAATCCTCTTTCGGGTTGCAGCTGGATATTATCAGACGCATTTTGCCGCCAATGCTGCCTCCTGCCTAATACCCACCTAAATCCCGGCTTCCAGCCATGCTCAGCTGGCCAATTTGCAAAGCTAGGAAGGTCCTGACTTTGCAAATTGGCCAGCTGAGCACAGCTGGAAGCTGGGTATTAGGCAGGTTTTAGCTGGGAGGCAGCATCAGCAGAAAAATGCATCTGATAATATCTGGCTGCATCCCAGAAGAGGATTCAAACAGGGCAAGTTAAGCCAAAAATTTTAGCTGTGTGCTAAATTCCTTGGTTAGACAATAGACCTCTCATTCATGGTTCCATTAATTCTTTTGTAAAGAAAATGGTAAGAATATCCTAAGACTGAAACTTTTAAAACACTTTTGATGTTGTGCAGTGTGTGAGGCAACACGTCAACGTTTGGCACCAGATTTTCCACCTTCGTGACTGTAGTTAGCAGCTTGTGAGCTGGAGAAACACCTCTCCCTTTTTGAATGAGCAAAGAGACACTGTAAACATCTCTCAGATGAGGCTTTTATTCTTAGAAGAAGTTCCACTGTGTGCAACAATATATACATCGACACCATCCACACTAGTAACAACTCACTTGTCACTACCCGAGCAAAGGCTCCCTGAAGCCTACTAGGCTTTGCCTCTCCCTCTGGTCTCACAAAGAACCCAGCCTCCCTGCCTGATTAAGGTTGCCATATCCCGCCTGGGGGGCGGGACTTTCCCGGTTTGGGGCGTGGCCACACGGTCCCACTGTGGTTTAGCCCCTCCCCCAGGACCTTCCCCCCCAGCAAGGCCTTGGAGGTAGGGTTGCCATGATGGAGGACCTCCGAACCGGGACAAATGTAGGACCAGGTTTGAAAGATGAAGAGGAGAAGGAGGCTGGAAAAGTAAGTCAGGGTCCATTGCTGATCTCCTTGGGTTGTTTGTTTTTAATTACAGTAATTTTTAAAAATAAAAAATATATTTTTTGTTTTTTAATTTATAATTTTTATTATTGCTTTTTTTTTTTTTTCATTTTTTTTATGATGCTTGTTTTTTTTTATTTTATTATTTTATTGCTTGTTTTATATTATTTTATAATTTTTATTATTGCTTTTTATTTTAATTTTATTTCATTGATTTTTATTATTGCTTTTTTTTATTTATTACATTAATTTTTATTATTAAATAAACAACCCTGCCTTGTTTTTTCCCCCTTATTTTTATTATAAAAATACAAGTACATTTTCTGTGTATTTATGGCGCTTTGAAGCTAACAAGTCGCCTTTCTTGGACAATGATGATGATGATGAGATGATGATGATGATGGTGGATGATACAACAAGCCCTTGAGCCGGCCAAGAACTTGCTGTGATTTACAAGCTCATGCATGAAAAAACCACAGTCCCTTGCCCAAGTACCTCTGAGAAGTACAGTTAACCCGAGGCAGCACAGTTGCTTTTGC
>NC_056523.1:46029793-46222722 GCF_019175285.1 Sceloporus undulatus | reverse complement strand
CATTTCTGCCATCTGTCTAGGAATAATGCCAAAATGTCCTCCATTTTGATCATGCCTAAAAAACATGCATTTATATTAACATTTTTTAAAAAATCCTCATTTTTTTTGCGTGTCCTCCATTTTTATAAAAATGTGTCCTACATTTGAAAATGTTGCCCTACATTTGCCCTACATTTGTCCCGGTTTGGAGGTCCTGACTTATGGCAACCCTATCCTACCATCCCTAGGAAAGACACCCCAGAGCTTTAATCCAAACTAAACAGAGGTATGGCTGCTCAGTCAAAAAGCAGATCAGGGAATAGAGACTTTACCTGTACTGGATGGAGTTACACTCCTGAAATCTCAGGCTGACAGTTTGGGTATGCTCCTGGATTCAACTCTAAACCCGGATAACCAGGTTTCATCAGTATCCAGGCATGCATTTGCACATAGAGTTAGTGTGCCAGCTGCATCTGATCCTTGAGAAGTCAGATCTAGCTAATATGACACATGCCTTGATTACATCCTGTTTGGACTACTGTAACACACTCTATTTGGGGCTGCTTGTGGAAACTGGAAACATCAGTGGGTCCAAAATGCTGTGGTCATAATGCTAACCAGGACCAACTACAGCGAGCATATAACCCATATTAAAACTGGCTATTGGTTCATTTCTGGGTCCAATTCAAAGGTCATGACCTATAAAGCCCTATATGGCTTGGATCCAGACTATCCAAAAGACCATATCTCTCCAGATGAATCTACCACAGTTCTACAAAGGAAGGCTTTCTCTTGGTCACTGAACTAAAATAGTTTAGCTTTAAGTAAAAATGAGAGAATAAGGGGTGGGGTGGGATGGGATGAGGAAAGAAGACATAAAAGAAAAGACAGAAATACCGTAGAATGGTAAAATGCAGTAGGAAAAGAGGAGGCTTGCACTACAGGTAGATTGATTCAATCAAGAAAGCTACAGCCCTGAATTTGCAAGACCTGAGCATTGTTGAGGATCATCATCATTCTTGGAAGTCTCTCTTTCAGAAGATTGACATAAGCCAAAGGCAACCTGTTGCAATTAACAAGAAGAAGAGATGGAAAGATTCCCAAAGCATATCATGTTATAACTCAGAGAAATTAAAATAGATTTATAAGGGAAGAGATTTAGGCTACTGAAAATTATGTAACCTTACCACTGCTGCTCTCTCTAAGTTATCTTTAACTCTTTAAAAGTAGAGCATTATTGCATTTCCAACATAAAGTTCCTGTGCTGAAGAGCCCTGGGGAAAAGTTATTATGATCGGGGCACTGGGGTGAAAAAAGATGCCAGTTCACAGATGGAACTGAAAGATGAAGCAAAGTGCCTATACATGATGATCTGCATGAAGTCCTGGAATTTAATATAATTGAAGGAAGGTAATATTACTAATGCACTGTTGCCAATATGTAAATAAGACTGGCTCATCTGAAACCCAATATATGGAGAGAATTTCTGATTTTTAAAACCACACGTGCTGTACTATGTGGAATAATAATAATAATAATAATAAAATTTTTATTTATACCCCGCCCTTCCGAGTGATCAGGGCGGCTTACAATATGCACCGAAGTGCAACAGTATACAATTTAAAAACACATGTGCAACAACAACAATCCATAAAACAATAAAACAATAAAGGCATCTATTTTGGGAAGAATTCAAGGGTGAAGGGGGAGAAGAGGGGGAAAACATCCCTACTGAATGCATTGAGCAACTCATGCACTATTCTGGATTGTCTGACTCATACATTTGTGTGGATCAGAGGTGGGCAAACTGGGGGTAGTTGGTGGTCCCACAGGTTTTTCAAAGCATTTCAGTATCTTATCAGAATCCTGAAAATGTCAGCTTGGATTGAACATGAGCACAACAGCAGCTGATTGAACCATCTTGACAGCTCAGATCAGGAGCTATTTCAGTAATTCCCTGGTTACAAAGGTGTGAGATCAGAATCCTGACTTAAATAAAGAGGATATGGGAAACTTAAAGTCGGGAAATGCTGAAAGATATCAGGAAAGGTTACAAATATTTGGAAAAGTTTGCTTCTTTCTTTCTTCTTCTGGATCTCTCCCTTCCCCCCCCCCCCCCTCGATATAGCTTAAAACGGCAGCACAGATAATAATTATCCAATTTTTCAGTCACAAACTGTGGTAGCTGCATCCATAACTCCTTTAATGGGAATTTTAGGATGAGTATAATTTTTATAATATTGCACTCTAAAACCAATGCAAATAAAGAGTAAATAAACTGTGTCTACAAGGAAAAACTCAAGTGCTAGCAGAATCCCTATTCCCTAAGGTGTACTTTTAGGAAGAGTTGTAGCTTAAGGCCCAAACAGAAAGGGGGCAAAATAAACAATAGGCAATAGAATCTTGATTCATTTTTGCAGTAATCCTTTTAATCACTTCTTATAAAGCAAACAAAAATAGCACAGCTCTATATTTTAATGGTATATTTCCTATGAAATCATTGGGGTTGCCATAAGTCAACAGGCAAATTGAAGGCACACACAGAGACACACATTTCAGTGTGAAAGCTTGCATTGGCCACATAAGAGATTTGCCATGGGTGGCAGGAGGGAAGAGACGAGATCAACAACAAAGCCTGACAAGTTATTCTCTTGATGAATCTGATCTAGCTGCCAAGATGACAAGCTAACATCATGAGCTACATTGCATCTACAGATCAAAATGCAAAGCATGAACGATTTTGCCAGGTTCATTTGATTAACTGCACAGCAAATCTCTTCCTCCACAAGAGCAGAAACTATGCAAGCAATACTAATCCTTTATTCAGGAGAACAAAATCCATTTATTTTATGCAGTGCAAAATGTTGGCACTAAACCCGTTTGTGCTTCTTATGCATGATGTCCTATTGGGTTCAAGGTACTCAGATTTCTAGGTCTTGCAAAAAGGTTGTTATTAGTGCCACAGACAATTTGCCAGCAGAACACAGCCTGTTTAGATGAGAGAAGTCATAAAGTTTGCACAAAGCTCATTGGAGGATTATAAGAGAATGAGGTGTGTGCTGTAAAGCAAGATTCTTAAAAGAGAGAGAGAGAAAGAGAAAGAGAAACATGTAAAGACATTTAAAAAGGAAATGCATAAAGGTGCATAAAGCAAAGGACAGGAAAAAAAGTTTCTGAATTTTATTTCACACACACTTTCCTATTCTTAGTCTGTACTGATAGCTAGTGGGTTGGGACTAATCAGTGAGACATGTTGTTTGTATCTGATGTGAGGCAGAGCATTGATATAATCCTTTTTAGTTTGCTAACTTCTTCAGGACTGTTTTTTTTTTAAAGTTACAGAGGATGGAGACTCATGGGAGGACATGCCTGCTAAAATATATTTTAAAAGACACATATTATCTTGATGGCAAGCTGCTTTTCAGTGCAACTGATGCTCACTCCTTCTTTGTATCCAGTCACCCTGTAAGTGGAAAGCATGGAGATGGAGGTGTACTGCTAAGGCATTCAGAGTGGACTCATATAACAGAAGGTATGTATGATAACATACAACTCTAGACCCATTTTGGTATCTATGACATCATTGCTTCATCATGGGTTGTTTAGAAATGACTGAGCTGGCTCTGGCCTATATGAATCATTGCAGTGCCTGATATTAAAACAAAACCATTCTGGTATATGGATGAGACCTAAGGCAGGGAAGCTGAGTCCCAGATCCTAGCATTTTTATTGCACTAGATGAGATGGTATGAGATACCTGAGTAGTATTTGGCCAGTGGTACCTTTCCTGAGTACTATCTGGTAGAGTACTGAAATGTCCAAAGAAAAAATCATTATCCAAAAATGATTATAAAGGCAGTAATATAAAGATGGGATTATTATTATTTTTATTTTGTTGTTGTTAACTGCCTTTGCGTCGATTTTGACCCATGGCAACCCTGCTGATGAGATATTTCCAAGACCCCATGTCCTCCACTGCTCTGCCCAACTCCTGCAAACTTGTACTTAGGTTCCCTTTCCTCTCTTTCTACTTCTCGCCACCTTTCCTAGCATTATTGTCTCCCCCAATGATTAAAGTCTTCTCATGATGTAGCCAAAGTTATTAACCAATTAAAAATCACATCCCATATTGTATACAAGGAAGGTTTTAATATATTCCTTGGGCTGCACTCTCTTGCATGATACCTACGATTGGATCTGGCTTTACCATTAGAAAAAGTGAGGCACTCTAAAGCAGATGCCAGTTTGGAGATGGCAGCAGCCCACTCACTGTTCCTTTTGAGTTCCCTGATGCCCCACCTCTCTGGAGGAGAGAATAGATAGAGATTCCTGATTCCTCTGAGTAAAGGGATTGTTTGTTTGTTTGCTGACCAATCCTGGAAACAATGAGACAAAACACAATAATGAAACAGACCCCAAAACATGGATTGAAATGCGTCCATTTTATTAACCTGACCTATTTGTTCATTTCTTAAGGGAACTGCAACTAAAGGGGGTTAGCCTAATGTGGGAGCAGCTGCTTTTCTCCAGACCACCTCTGCAGCTTCCCCTGGATGATCACACCTGAGCCCCAAAGAGAACTCAAAAACTGGGTTGCTCTCCTCCCGGCCTGCATCAGGAAGACCAACCAGAATATCCATCTCAAAATCCGCAAGGATTAAAGAGAAGGTTTATCATTCAGGCCAGCCTCAGGAGCTATCTCTTTACCCACCTCCCAGGTTGCAAGGCCTAAAGAGGTAGTTTCAGAGACCTTCCTTCCACCAAAAAGGTGATCTAAGTGTTCACCAAACTCTAAATCTCATCCCATTTCTCCCATAGATAAGGGGCAAGCGTCGGCTTATCCCCTGTCTCCCACTAAGCCAAAACAACACCCAGAATACTTTATTGCAGCTCTCTTAAGAAAAGAAAATTAAGTAAATCTGATAAGTGAACATCATCAATCCAGGAAAGCTCTAGCGTCTGAAAATTAATTTGAGCATGTGAATGGACCAAATAATGGTCCAGTCACTGAACATTTCTATTAGCCCAATGTTGGGCACCATTGATCAAACGTAGATCATCTTTGCCATTCCAAGCTTGGCAGTGACATACTGTGAACCACAGAATGCCAGCTGAGGCAAGTTTGCTTAATAATTGAAAATCACACAGGGCTTGTAAAATCAATGCCTTTGCCTTAAGCAATCTCTGATCATTGTCACTCAGGTGAATAACAAGAACATCAAAAGGAGGCCATTGGCACTCCTCAAACCATGATGGCACTAAGCCATGACAGTGGAGACCCTGCTTCCTAGTCACTGTAGAAGGGCACCATCACCCCATGCAAGGTGGGTCTTGAAGTGGATCATCCTTTTTGCACCCTCAAAAGGGTGCAATAGCCACATAGGCACAGCTATATGGTACTCTTTCAGTGCTGCGGCGTATGGACGCAGCGCTGGAGGCATGCCATGATGCCATGTGCCGTGTGGAGCAGGCACAGCATCATGGCTCTCTGGAGTGTGCGTCAGGGCATCAGGGCATGTGTCATCAAGATGCAACACCCCAACTCCACCTGCATGCCATCCCAAAGTGCCAGTTTGTATAGGGCCTAACTCAGTATCATATTAATCTGATACTGAAAAACTTGCACTGCTTGTCAATAGCATTCTGTGCACAACTGAACATGTTGGTTTTAAAATTTAAAACCCCTAATTTCTTTGGACCTGACTATTTACGGGGTGTCTGCCTTGATGTGAACGTGTTCAGTTGTTCAGTTCAGGAGATACCCTCTTGAGAATATCATCATCCTGCTGAGCCATATTGGATGAGTCTGTCAGAGAAGGATTTCTCTTCTGTTGTTCCCAGATTGTGAAATGCCTTCCCTATGGACTTGCAATCAGCTCCTACCCTTGCTTGTTTTAGGAAGTCTCTGGAGACATTCCTTCACTCTAATCTGTTTTGATATTTATTATTGATTATTGGGATGGTTTTGAGAGTGGCTTTTTTTCATTTGGTTTTTTATGTTTGTCAACCAGCTTCAGCAATACAGGATGAGTCTGCGTTAATCAGAATTCTGAAGACCAAAATACTCCAAAAACCAAAACTTTTTTTCATGGGTGGATGAGATAGTGACACAATCTGGAAACAACAAAGCTTTCTCTGACAGTGCTCTGCAGGTGAAATTCTCAAGAGTTGAACAAGTTGCTTTTTGAGGGTTCAAGTCTAAACAAACTTTATTTTATGCACAAAATTATTTTAAATATTGTATAAAAGTACCTCCAGGCTGTGTGTATAAGGTATATAGGAAACAAATGAATCTTGCATTTAGACTTAGTCCCATCCCACTCCAAAATATCTCATTATGGACATATATGCAAATACAGGTATTGTAAAATCCAAATAATAAAAATAAATGTTGAAATAAACACCTCTGGCCGCAAGAAGTTTGGATAAGGGAGAATCAACCTCTATTATCCCCCCCCCCCCCCGGCCTGGAAAAATAGTATCAAAATGAAATATGTAGTCTGCATCCAAGACAGAGTTTTGGAGTACTTCAAAGTTTGGATTATAAACACAGTTTCAGAAAAAACTTTTTAAAAAAATGCAATTAGTTAACATCTTTATACAAGCCACTTTGAGAGCCTCTGGGGCTTAAGAAGAGCAAATAAATACATGCTTGTAGGCCCAAATGAGATAAATTCAGGTCTCTGCAGAACCCATTCAAACTAAAGTCAAAATGAATGAATTTCCCTGTAGCTCACATGAGCCTGTTACAGACTGCCAAAATAAAGCTGCTTCAGGTCTCTTTGGAGGTATGCTATTTAAATGATGCATGGGTCCTAAGAGTCTGGAGGTCGCACCAAAGCCACACTCCATTCCCTAAGCACTGGAGTTCAGCTTTGGTGCAGCTTCCGGATTCTTAGGATGCATGCATCATTTAAATAGCATGCCTCCAAAAAGACCCGAAGCAGCTTTATTTTGGCAGTCTGTAACAGGCCTAAGTAACCAGGTGGCCAGTACTCTATCATCTATGTGCAATCCAAATTCATGTGTTATGATACTATTATTTAAGAGCTGGATTTTTTCTTTATACCTTTAGTTTGACTCTTGCTATCAAGTTATGTGGAACAGAACAATTCTTGCTATCCACTTTATTTAACAAGCAGGGAGGGTGCTGCTTCTTCTTGCCCTAAGCCATCTATTACTAAATGATTTGGAACAGAGAAGGGGGGAAATGTAGGCATGTCCACTTATCTCAGGTTTGCAGGTGCCACTGCAGCATATATTACATCACTACAAAGAGGATGACATTTCATTTCAATACTTTATAGACCTTTTGGTCCTGCTGATATTGGTGGCAGCTTATTCTTTCTTTTAACAGCTTTGCTTTGAGTGCAGTCCTAACTCAGCAATATTTTGAACCTGTTACTTCATTTAGACAGGGGGAAATGTACTTTGATTTGTTGGATTCACAGTCATTGTTTCTGTGTCATCCAATATTTATCCAATTTAGCTGTGATATCTAACATTCTTGGAAGTTTTCAAGATAGGAATTTGTTGTTCCATCTTTCAAGAGCTGAGGTGGGTAATCTTCCCCTCACTCCATTTTTATTCTTCACCTGTATCTTGTTGATTGTCTTCTTCACAATTCCTGCATGAAACAGCCATACAGGAAAGTTGCATAACTCAATGGTAGTGAAGTCAGTCCATTTGGGATCATGACATACTTGGAACCATATTTCACAACAGCAAAGAATGCACTGTCTGGAAGAATAATAATATTTGTCCAGAGACAAAATGCTGCAACATGCTTTTCTATATAGTCAATTTATTGTTTGAAAAAAGACCATGTGGCAAGAATCATAGAATGATAGAATAGGATCATAGGAGGAGGAGACCTCAAGGACCATCCACTCCAACCCCCTGCCATGCAGGAATACATGATCAGAACACTCCCAACAGATGACCATCCAGTCTTTCTTTCAAAAAAGGAGGCTCCACCACACTCCGAGGCAGTGCATTTCACTGTTGAACAGCTCTTGTCATCAGGCAGTTCTTCCTGATGTTAAGATGGAACCTCTTTTCCTGTAGTTTGTATCCATTGCTCCTGGTCCTAGACTCTGGAGCAGCAGGAAAATATTTTTGCTCCATCTTTAGTATGACATCCTTTCAAATATTTAAACAGGACTACCATATCACCTCTTAACCTTCTCTTCTCCAAGCTAAACATACCCAGCTCCCTAAGTTGCTAATCACAGCCATGCTTTCTATGAAGATTCTTTAGAAGAATAAACTTTTTAAATAATTGCTTCCCCCCTTCCCCCCCCTTTCCCCAAATCTCCTTCTTTCCTCTATAGTCCTAATAGGTGGACTGCTAGACTTTCATTGTAAACAGCTAAAGAGCACAATGATCCTATTGTTTTTGTTTCTTTCTTTCTTTGATTGATTATAATGAATATGATGATAGTAATCATCATTAAATATTTAATGTCTTCCAGCCTTCATATTTCTTTAGGATGTGAACTGCTACAGCAAGTGCCATAATGTGATGAATAGTAAGTATTTAATGGTAATCTCACATTAGGTCCACTATTTCCAAAGCCTCATTTGCATTGATAATTAATGATAGACTAAATAGAAGCAGTAACACTGTATGTGTGCACTGCGACATATAACAGCTTACACACACAAGAGGAAAAGAGAGAATTACAAATCACTCTGAGAGACTATCAGTCTTGGATCTATGTATACATTATCTAGTGAGATGAAAATTTGTTAAGTCCTTATCACACCACACCATAAGAACGTCATAGCAGTGGTTTGGTCTTGCTTTTGTCTCAGCTTTATTTCACAATGCCGTAATGCTTCCAGTGCTGTTGGGTTGTTCAGTCACTGGGAATGTAATTCTTTTTATGCTGAAAATTTTCTGTTCATGATTCAGTAGCCAGGTTGAGTGGAGAGGTCTCATTCCCGTTCATTATGAGAATGATTGATTAGTGGATGCAATGTGGATGTTGCCTGATTGTCAATCCCTTGGGCATTTCCAAGGACATCTTCAGCAAGGAAACCTCAGACTACTTATGGTACTTGAGTGGGGAGGACAAAATCTCTGAAGAAAACAGTTATATATTCTTTGGCCTATGTTCTTGAAACCCTTTTCAGATTCCCCCCCCCCCCCACACACACACACTCACACACAGTTGGTTGTTATAGTGCAATAATGCTGCAATCCTGACCTGTTAATAATTTAAAGTCACTATTCCAATGCCTGTACTGAATGCAAGTGTTTTCCAAAAATTTCACCACTGCTTTCCTGTGTCACCTCACACAATGCATGATGTGGACAGTGATGGATGCACTGTAATGATGTTGGCTCTAATAGTGTTATTATGGCTTAATGAGTGCAAGTGAAACAGTTTTGAAAGGACATCCTGAAAAAACAGACTAATGTGATAAGTAATTTTGTTTTTCACAAGAGTAAGACATCAAAAGTGGTGGAGGATGGTATGGTACATCTTTCTTCCTCTGTCTCCTCTCGCAATGAGAGATTTGGACAATAAATAGAAGAACTATACAAAAAATGTGAAAGGTTAAATGACATATGGGAAGAAGAAAACCCCAAAATTTGGAAAGCAAAGTGAAAGCCACACTAAAAGCAATTGCAAGGTCAAGGAGGAAAAGACCAAGGTAGGCTTAATGCTAAACATTAATAAAACAAAAATACTGGAGAAGAGTGCTGAAGATACTGTGAATGTCCAAGAAGACAAACAAATTGTTCCTAGAAGAGATTAAACCAGAATTCTCCCTGGAAATCAGGATGACTAATATGAGACTATCTTACTTTGGCCACATCATAAAAAGGCCTGAATCACAAGAAAAGACAATGATGCTGCAAATGGTTTAGGTCAGTAGAAAGGCCCGATGCATACAGGCCCTTACTGATGCTAGGGTTGCCAGGGGATGGAGCGGCCACACACTCCACAACCCTAGCATGTGATGAGGGCATAACAGTGGCGGCACCCTGTATACATGGGTGCTTATGTCTCAAGTGCACCAGTGGTGCACTCGTTACGCTGCTGCTGTGGCTTGAGAAGAACCTGCTTTTCGTGGGTTCTTTTTCTGCCGGCAGGAAGCTGTGCAGTTTGGTGGCTGCAGCTTCCCTCCAGCGGAAAAACAGGCGCCGGCAGGCCATCCCTTTTTGGGCAGTCTGTCCTGCATCAAAGATAGGAAGCCCACATGCTTGACGGTTAGACTTGTCAGGGAGGCAATGGGCCTGAGCCTACAGGACCTGAGCAGGACAGTCAAGGCCAGGGAATCCTGGAAATGTCTTATCTACAGCGTTGCCATGAGTCAAAGTCATCTTAGGGGCAACTAACAATAAATCAAAATAATGGGTGTTCTGTAATAGTGTTATTACACCTCTATTTTCCTGCCTCCCCCCCCCTTCCCTCCTCTCCTCTTTTCTCCATCCCCTTTTCCATCCTATCTGGACCCCTGCTATACAGTTCTTTTTTTTACAAATCTTCTACTGATTTTAACTCTGTTTTTATATTATTGTTTTAATATCTCTCTGGTTTAATCTCTTTTTAGTATTACTATGTTTTTATAATGGGGAGGGATAGGGTTTTTTTTACAATTTTAACTGTATCTTGTTTTATTGTTGTATTCTGCTTGGATTCCAAGTGATTAAGTGGAATATAAATAATAATAATAATAATAATAATAATAATAATAATAATAATAATTTTAAAAAATTAAAGCAAGCCAATGATGAAGCACAAAATGAGGCAAATGTGGTGGTTATAACTGGATTTTTTTTTCTGTACAAAGAGAACAGCTCTATTCATGAATCCAGTTTCTGTATAGAATAAACAAAAAAGGAGGGGGGGATGGCAGCCCTGCCTCTCTTCCATCAGCAATTCTGTTGCTGTTTATGCTTTCTGATGGTGCTAGGGAGCCATAAGATCCTCATATATGGTCCATGGACCATAGCTTCCTAACCCCACTTTTGATCTATTGGCCATAGCTTCCCCACTCCACACTTGGTCCATGGGTCATACCTTTTCCATCCTACACTTGGTCCATGACCCATACCTTCTTCACCCCACACTTAGTCCATGACCATAGCTTTCACACCTCACACTTGGTCTGTGGGCCATACCCCAATCTGCTTGGTGTGATTTTCAGGCTTGTTCTTCCAGTTCTCAAAGCCACATGCAAAACCTGCATGACTAGAGGAAGCTCCAAGAACTTCAAAGGCAACTAATACAACCAAGAGTTAGTTATATACATATGAAGTTCAATACATAGCTCCTAACTGGGAGATTAAGAGGTGCTGATTTCAGGGGATAGAAGGTGATGTACTGAGAAGCCTAAACTTTTCTGATTGTAAGCATATATATGAGACAATATAATTACAGCTGGTCTTCTGTATTCTGCATCCATGGATTCAATCATCCATAGCTTGAAAATATTCCAAAAACAAACATTCCTGAATGCAAACCTTAATTTTGCCTTCTTATGTAACACACATCATTGTATATAGTGAGATTTGAGCATCCATGGATTTGGGTAATCTTGCAGGTTCCAGGAACCAAACCTCAGTGGATACCAAAAGCCCATTCTACAATAAGAATTTTGCTTGGTCTGCTACACACTGTATATCACAACTGTTGAGAGGATGCCACATATCTCAATAAAAGTCTGACAAAACACAAAGGCCCTCAGTTCAACCCGTAAGTTAGGCATTTTAAAACCATTAAATCAATGGACATAATTGTATTTAACTTTGAAATTATTAAATTGCAGCCGAGAGCTGTATGTTATATTTAATTAATGTTTTCAGTAGTTTTTTGTGGGTTTTTCGGGCAATGTGGTCTTGTTCTAGAAAAGTTTATTCCTGGCGTTTCGCCAGCATCTGTGGTTGGCATCTTCAGAGAATGCTTGCCTGGAAAGGAGTTGGGTATATATATTGTGTGACCTGGAATATTTTCAGTTTTGAAATTTTTATTTCCATACTTGAAATGTGATCAATTTGGTTTAGTGACCTTTCTGATGGCATCTATCTACTAGCCTTGCCTGGTCTATGAGTCTCTATATTTTGTTTTGTTTTTCCAAAATAACGTTGATATTTCAGCAATATACACTAAGGCTTATTTTGGCAGTGTGTACTGTGATTTTCTTTGATGACATAACTAATAAACAAAATGAAAATGAATCTAGTGACAATGAAAGAAATGTCTATACAGAAACAAAATGAAAATGTGGTCAGTCAGCAGTACATTTGAAATACACTGCACACAGCATCTGAAATATGATGGTGTTTTTATGGGGTTAAGTCTGTTGAAGGGAAATGAAAATTGTTTCAATAAATGAAGCTTTCCCTTTCCTCTTTTAAAATCATTTGCAATTGTTATTGCTACTGTACACCAGTCTATCCCAAATATTGTAACATTTCATTTTAATGCATAAAAAGGGATTTGGAAACTAGGAATAATGGGAAATTACCCTACAAACACCAAGTAATAGTATGCTGTTTTTCTCAAATTCAGCATCAGAACATTGTTAATCTGTTTTTCAACAATTACATTTAGATTTATTATTTTTGGGCATCTCATTGCTAGAATGCTGCTAACTGCCTTTGGATTTCATAACTAATGACTCCAGACTGTACAAACCAATCAAGCAATATTTGCGGGACATTTGATTGTCTTTGAATGTGTTCCCATAGGATTGAATCCAGATAGCACTTTAATTCTATTTTAATTGCCATGGCTCCACCTTATGTAATAATACTATCTGTAGTTTGGTTAGCACTCTGGCAGAAAATTCTCTCTCTCTCTCTCTCTCTCTCTCTCTCTCTGGCTTTACTTCGCAAACGAAGATTGAGGAAGGACTCATCTTGCACTTTCTACAAGCGCACTGATGACTAAAAAGGCCGATCCGAGATGAACAAGTCCGGTTACAGAAAGCACAGCAGAAAGTCTCCTTGGGTGATGTTTCCGGGTTGTGGTTCTTTCTGTGTTGTTGTTTCTCTTTGAGACTCGTTCGGTGTGAGCTTTCAAAAAAGGCTGCAGCATTGTGGATAGTTCGTCTCCACGCCTCCCGATGTGAGGCCAGGGCAGACCATTGTTGGTGATCAATTTGGCCAAGCATGAGATGTTGTTTCAGGGAGTCCTTGTATCTCTTCTTTGGAGCGCCCCTTTTACCCGTGGCGAGTTCACCGTAGAATACTATTTTTGGGAGGCAATGGTCCTTCATGCTAGAAACTTGTCCTGCCCAGCATGTAGCATGGCCTCAATGCTGGTGATCCCTGCTTGCTCAAGGACAGCAACATTGGTCACATAGTCAGTCCAGTGTATATTTAGAATTGTGCACAAACAGTGCTGATGAAAGCGTTCGAGGAGTCATAGGTGTTGGCGATAGGTGTCCCATGTTTCAGACCCATAAAGCAGAATAAACAGTACAATGGCTCTATACACACGGATTTTTGTGCTTCGCCTCAAGTGTTTGTTACTCCAGACTATTTTGTGAAGCCTTCAAAATGCACTATATGCCTTTGCTAGTCTGTGATCGATCTCTTTATCAATCTTGGCATCTGAAGAGATTATGCTTCCCAAGTAGGTGAACTGCTGGACGGACTTAAGCACAGATTTGCCTACAGTGATGTGGGGATGGTAGTGTTCTTCCTGTGGTGCAGGCAGGTAGAGAATTTCCATTTTCTTCAGACTGACTTCCAGCCCAAAGAAAATATAAACACATCATAAAACTACAAATCCTAGGACTGCATAGGATGGAGCCATAGCAGTGGAAGCAGACTCAAAATTAAATAATTGTGTAATGTGAAAGACAACTTAGGCCCTGTACAGACTGGCGTTCTGTGCCGCCCTGGGGCCAAAATTGGGGCTTGGTAGGACTGGGCATCCACATACACCCAGTCTTACTATCGCCCCCCATGCACCATATTGCCATGCCCCCATCCACATGGGGCATGCCATTATGATGCACGGGCGTCCGAGCACTGAAATGGCGCTCACCAGAAGCTGAGGCATCATGGTGTGCGAGTGCCATTATGACGCTCTTAAAAAGAACCCACCTATGGTGACTTCTTTTTAGGGAGTGCATCGGTGCCATGCCATACAACTGGCATGGCACCAATGAGGGGCAAAAACGGGCAGCATGGAGCCGCCCGTCTGTATCCTCCCTTAGTCACTCTTATAGAGACTTCACTGAAATCAATTTAAATTAGTAACAACTAACTTGTTATTGAGTCACTGTTGCATAGTGGTTTGAGTCCTGGACTATGACTCTGGAGACCAGGGTCTGAATTCCCGCTCAACCATAGAAAACCACTGGGTGACCTTAGGCAAGTCACACACTCTTAGCCTCAGAAAATTCCATGAAGGGTTCATCTTAGGGTCACCATAAGTAAGAAATGACTTGAAAGCACACAGCAAATAACAAAACTTGTTATACTGATTTCAGTGCCCTACTTGAAGGACAAATAAAACTATACTCAATCCATTGACTTTCTTCCTACTATAATACAGCCCCTGTATTCATGGAGGGTATCTTCCCTGACTTACCATGGATCAAAAAATCACAGATAATGGTGAGCCCTATATTTCAGCTGGATGTTGACCATGGAGTTGCTCTGGAGCATCTCTCGGGTTGTACTGTACTCCATTAGTTCCTTTTTGAAGACAGTGGCTTGGATTCTAAATTTGAGACCAATGTGCATGAGTAGCTTCCATTCCTGGAAAAAATATATATACTCATGTGAGATTCATTTATTTTAGCATGCCTTTTCTTCCACAAATGGAGACTCCTTCTTTTACTAGAGCAGTAGCTTAGAGCCCAAGGTAGTATACCACTTGTTTCTTCATCCTGGTTTTTATTAATAGAAGAAAAATAAATTTTGGTCTTCCTTGCTTGTGAAGCCTCTGAAGCATATGTCTTGCTATTTTTGTTGAACAAAATACTGACTACATAAATCAATACCTTTAGTCACTGTGAACAGTCTATTGCCAATAAAGTATTTTCATTCTGTGTGGTTAAAGCCAATTTGATTTTAGTCACAATGGCATAGATAATGTGGAGACACAAGGCAATATGCATAAACAAATGAAATGTGTGAGGTTAATAGAGATATGTTTGGAGTTCAATCTCATTTGAAGAGTCTTTTTCATTTTTTTATGTTCATTATTTTATGCTCATTCTTCTTGAATCATTGTGGAAAGACATTGTACAGTCTGTGATCAAGAATGGATAGCTGCTTTGGCAGCATTTTATCTAAGCACTTGAAGCAATAAAACATATTAATGTATGAAAGTGTAAAAGTATTAAAGTACCAAAATTTTACATGTTCATCAGATTACTGAGCAGTAAAATATATTTATATTCAGTCATGAAATTGAGAACCACATCTTCTGTTTTGCTATGGGTGTAAATTCACTTGCTGGGATATCTGTAATCTAGTATCACAATAGAAAATGAAACTATGATGATTTTTTTGTAATTTGAACAAGATAGCTGGGAGTTTAAATCAAGGGAGACAATTGTTAAGGAAAGCAACTGGTTTGCTTATATATAACTTTAATCAAAACAAGAGAAATACAGTCATACAAGTTAGAAATAACGAGTTTAATTACACTTGTGTAAGACACTAAGACAGTGTGGTATAGTGGTTTCAGTGATGGACTGGAATTCTGGAGACCAGGGTTCAGTTCCCTGCTTGGCCATGAAACTCAGTGGGTGACCTTGGGCAAGTCACATTCTCTCTGCTTCAGAGGATGGCAATGGCAAATGTCCTCTGAACAAATCTTGCCAAGAAAACCCCATGATAGGTTCACCTTAGGGTCAGCATAATTTAGAAATGACTTGAAGGCACACCACCACCACCACAACATCCCTCTCTATCCTGTTCTGAAACGTTCTTCAAAATTGGCTGCTGTGGGACGGATGGGGAATGGATGGGGAACTCCTGGCGGCATCGGTGGCATTCTCCCATGTAATAATATGTGTTTTCCCCCCGTTCCACTCTGTTTTCATTCTATTCTGTTCTGCCCTGTTCCCATTCTCCAAGTCCCATGCGATAAACCTAAAAGACCAAGAGCAGCTGTCAGTCATTATGGATGATTCTGAACTAGATAGTCCAAAGTGTTACTTGATATAAACAGTTTCCTATGTTATGCCAACCACAGTTTTAAGACTGTTACATGCGGTTAGCTGTCCACATAGTTCATTACATCAATCAAAACACTTAATGTGAAAAGTGCAGATCCATTTAGCAGTGAGAAAGTGATGGCTTTTACCTCATAAACTGCAAATTACTGTGATGAAAGTATAGCACCCCTACTTGTCAAATGTTTTATCCTCATGTTAATCAAACCTACATTATCCCACACTATGGGTGAAATATCATATACCATGCCTTCACAGATCAGGAAAGCAGCAGTGGCTGTTTTCACATGAAACAATAATCCTCTGCTAGATGGCAATGGGAAATGGTTTCACAGTTGCTCATTGTCAACATCTCACATGGTTGCTATGTGCTACCTTAGTAAACCACTCTTACTGATAGGAAAAAAACTCCAAGGTTTTAAAGAAAAGGTGTGTGTGTGCAATAAAGAAATAACTTGGTTATGCAAATGCATACGAGATAAAAGTTAAAATACATGTGGTATAAAACAACCCAGGCTATTATTTTTGTTCTTGCAAAAGTGATAGGTACTGTATAATCTCTGATGTGCTCTGCTGGTAACATTAATTTTATATTCTATCGAAAACAGCTTTGAAAATGTCTGTTAAAATATTTAATTGCATGGTGCCTTTTCTTCTCTTCTTTGCTTCATCGTCTTCACGCATATTGTTCTCAGAAGCAAACCTGCAGCATTTATAACTTTGACAGCTGTCTGGGGAAGGGAGGCAATCGAGTGGTGTACAAGGGTGTATGCTGGTGGCAGTTAAGTCTTTGAAAGCTTGGAATGTATATTGATTAAAGAGGTTAGGTTTTGTTTAATTTGAAATTGGCAGTATTTAGAAAGGAAAATACACTGAACCTTTTTCACCTGGAAACTGAAAACTCTAAAGCAGATTTTACTCATGAGTGGAGAAGTGAACATCACAGAATACGTCACTCAGTCATAGAACTGGAGGAAGTTCATAAGTTACCTATCTGCTTTGTGCAAAAAATCCAGACATTAACCCTGTCTGGCATATGCTTGAGCTTCTGCCGTTTTGGAGAGGCGACTGTTTAAAGTTCTATAGTAAATGAGAAGATCAGGAAAACAGGGAGGAAGGAAGAATATTGTTGTCAAGGCATGATGTGCAATTGAGAGAAGACAAGGCACAGGAGGCTTACCCCTAACATTCCATGTTGCCCCCTTCTCTCTTCTCATTGTTTTTGCAATTTTGTGCTAGCTGGAAAACTTTTTAGCTGGATTTTAGCTGTTGTAAGATGTTGTAAGATTTTGTATTTTCTGTATTTTAATTTTGTTGTATATTGATTGTATTGTGTTTTTGGCTTTTGTGACCCGCCTTGATCCCAGGAAAGGCAGGCTGAAAATAAAGCTTTTATTATTTATTTATTATTATAATATTTTTCTTAAAAAAAGAAGTGTTTTTGTTTTTAAAGTCATTTGGTTTAAACCAATCTGCTTTAAACTAATTTGGATTAAACCAGCCACCCCTGTGCTCAGTCCTCCTCAATTGCACATCATGTCTTTATTATTATTTAAATATTATTTAAACTAGTAGCCATAACATCTCAACTGTATTTCACAATTTAATTTCCTGATTTACTGTATGTATTCATGTGTAAGTCTAGAAATTCTAAGTCAACTTATTCATGGGTCAATGCTGCACTTTAACTCTCATCAAAAAAGGAACCATCTCCTTCTCTGAGTAGAGTGGTGAAAGATGAGAGCTTAGTCCATCCTGGGAGAACCTAAAAGGAGCACTGCCCTGCCATACATTTTCCACTGTGGTACTGCTTCTGGCCTTTTTGATGGCCTGGGCAAGAAAAATGGCAACAGTAGCAGCTTCCCCTTAAAGGAACACCAAGAGGAACTGGGCTTTAAAGGATTTGAATAAGATATTTATATATGTTGGTCATCTTTTCATGGTCCAAATCAGGAAAAGTTATCATGTCAAAGTTAAAGGCTATAATCACTACTAATGTAGTCACCATTTTCTTTGCTTTGCTTTTGCATCCTTTTTGTCATGTGTAAGTTTTCTTAGCCTAACCTGTGTCTGGTTGTCTACCCCCACCCCACATGTCACAGATACAATTTACCATAGTTCTCTCCCCAGACATCTAGCCTTTCGGGTGAGCACAGTTATAAAGTGTTCCCTTGCCTTACACGGGGGACCTTTTCCAGACACCTCAGGGTAAGACAATAGCGCGTATGTGTGCAGCACATGTGCGGGAGCCATTGCAACCTGTCATGCAGCTTTCAGCATAAGCGCCGACATATGACGTGGGTGCACAGTACCTGCTGGAAGATTGTAAATTCTTTTCCTTTGCTTCATCCTTTTCATCCTTTGTTACATGCCCCTAGGCTTTATAAGTTTCTCAGTGTATTAAAGACCCAAACCAAAAACCATAATTTCAGACCCAATACTACCCTTGCTTAAACATGAGTTCGATTTATAATTTAATATATATGGTATCTATTGGGGTAGTCCTATATATTAATGCCAAAACAAAGCAATCCACTAGTTTAAAGAACAAAAACAACAACATAATTGGTTCAAAAAAAAAAAAAACCACAACACCTGTTTTTTGTTTTTGTTTTTTTAAATCTGGCCTCAACAAATGTGGCTTACTGAAATATGTTTATTCAGACATAGTTTTTTTGTGGGTTTTTCAGGGTATGTGGCCATGTTCTAGAAGATTTTCTTCCAGATGTTTCGCCAGCATCTGTGGCTGGCATCTTCCTCTCTGAAAAAAAATCTTCTAGAACATGGCCACATAGCCCGAAAAACCCACAAAAAACTATGGATGCCGGCCATGAAAGCCTTCAACTTCACATTTATTGAAACAGTTGCTCTGAAATAACTATCTAGGCCATGAGACAAATAAGTGTCTAAACCAGTGCTTCTCAGGAACACCTCTGATGCGGCAGGCCAGCAATTTTATTCCCTATTTTGTCAGTGCCTGGTAACTTAGGTCTAATCTGCACTGCAGAAATAATGCCATCTGATACCACTTTGTCTGTTATGGCTCAATGCTATGGAAATCTGGGATTTCTAGTATTGTGAGATAGTTAGCTGTCTATGTCAGACAGCTCTAGTGCCACAACAAACTATAAATCCTACTGTTCCATAGAATGGAGCCAGGCCAGTTAAAGTGGGTCTAACTGTATTACATCTGCTGTGTGACAGCAACCTAAGACCATAGTGAGTTTGTAACACAACTAAAAGTCAAATAAAGACTTCCTTATTTAATCGCAACTCATTCTGTTAGCTAATATGGTACACCAGAGGTGAGGCAAGGTGCTGGAATACTCCCTTCAGGCTGCTCGCCACACTTATTTTATCAGTCCTTCAGTGATAACTAATAATTGATAGTTCCCTTGATGTCAAAAACCATGCTAATGATAAAGATGATGATGGGTGTGATCTTCAAATATGTTTGTAAACAATGATTAAAATTGGTCTTTCCCTTCCTTCCTTCCTTCCTTCCTTCCTTCCTTCCTTCCTTCCTTCCCTCCCACCCATAGGAAATTCAAGGTGGGGGGTAAATATAAATCCCTCTTGTATTTCATTGGATGTCTGTTTCAGAGTTCCTCAACAGATATTTTATTAAAATGATTGTTTAAGACTAGGAGACAGTATAGCACCTTTGTCTCTATATTTAAAGCACTGATGTAGCAAAATGCTCTTTGTAGTCTGTCTGGGCTAATTAGGAAATGAAAAATAAATTAGAAAAAATACTGCAGGCACATACTGCTTTCTCTAAGCTACCCATTAATGCTGACAAAGCAAGCATAGCTTAAGTGAATGGCATCATTTCAAGATTTCAGTGGCTCTTTGCTTATGGTCCATTGATATCCATGCTGTCAAATTTCCAGCCTTGTCAGGAAAATAAAAGCAAATATTACACCCTCCCTTCCTCCAGCTGAGCTGAGTCATCCAAGAATTCATTATTCAATGGGGGTGTGGTGAGTGGGATGACAAGGCATTGTGCATTAGGAGAGATCATGTAACAACAACTCTATTACTTTTCAATGACCTTGCCAATCAGAGTCACAAATAGAGATTTGTCAAATGTTGCAGGGAGGCGTGGGTGAAAAATGTGCTAATCCGTGTTTGGATGCTATGGCTCTAGTCTGCAATGGTTACAGTTCCCATCAAGCAGAGCCAAGCTTTGCTGTCTGCACGCACCAAAACCTCCCTGTCTTTCTACCACCTTTCTGTGCTGGAAGAGTGCCTCTTAGCATTGCTGAGATTTGATGGAATATTTCTGTTGTTATAGGTAAAGCTTCATGGATGTTTAAGTGACATTGTTGATGTTTGGTGACATGGCTATCAGGGAATGAGAACAACAGCTGGTGTTCATTGGTTAATTTATTTTTGGAGTGGGAAGCCCAAGATGTATTTTGCCCAAGTCAAAGGTCTTGATGGTCCTTCTTTCCACAGAAGAATGCTTTTTAAACATTTGCAACAGAACAGAGAATACAACTGTGCATTCTTTACGGGTAACATGACCCTATGCCTGTCTTGCAATACCCAGTGATGCTGTATAACTTAATTTGGACTTTTGAAAACATGCAGGATCAATAATAGATCCATTATGGGTAGAATGTTAAGTCCACCTCTCATGATGGAATGTTGTTATGAGGGTAACTTTTTTTTTTCCTGTGGATATATTTTTCTCAGAAAGCTACTCACGTACAATGAAAATGAGACACAAATTGAGTCTCCCTTCTCCAAAATGCTTGGGATCAGAGGTGTTTTGGATTTTGGAATTTTGGAATACCTGTATTTGCATATATGTACAAAATAAGATATCTTGGAGATGAGACCCAAGTCTAAACACAAATTTAATTTATGTCTCATATGTACCTCATACACATAGTTTGAAGGTAATTTTATACATTATTTTAAATAATTTTGTGCATGAAACAAAGTTTGCGAACACTGAACCATCAGAAAGCAAAGGCTTCAATAAGCCACCCATCAAAAATGTTTTGGTTTCTGGAACATTTTGGATTTCAGATAAGGGACAATCAACCCATTCAACTATGAGAAACTTGTGCAATATTGAGATACAAATATTTATACTTTGAAGGTATTTAAAACCTCATTTATCATTTAACCTAACAAGTACACATGAAAACATAGCCCAATAGTAGTCCTTTTTAAGCTATATAAATAGTCTCTCTCTTTCTCTCTCTCTCTCTCTCTCTCTGCACACACACACACACACACACACACAATCTCAATACCTTTTTAAAAAAATGATGTCTACAATTATTTTGTTTCTAGTGACATTTTTATACTGCCCAGTAATAAAAAGTTCTCTGCATGGCTTACAGTTAGCATGTTTGTAATAATGTACATATATTGCATGCCAATATTTCCAAAATTATGGTTAAAGTGTAATGTCCTGAATGCTGTGACCTATGCCCACAGCCCATCTCTGTTGTCTTGTGAGAAAATGTGTCTCATATATATATATATATATATATATGTAGTTAGACGGAACAATCTTCGTTCTACTATAATAATATTGAGCTGGAAAGAGACCAGTATTAATATACTCTGAGGAGGTAATTCTCACATGATCTGGTGTGTGAGAGAGTGTGCAAAAGAAACCATAACAGTAACAAGTGTATAAAACAGCTCAATACGTGAACCATTGTTAAATCTGTTGTCAAAATTATAATAATAATGGTAATAGTTTTTATTTATATCTTATATCTATATTTTATTTATATCATAACAGAGTTAAAAAACAGTTACAGTATTCCAACATTAATTACCGCGCAATTAAAAACCACAGCTAAAAACATAAAACATCAAGTGTAAGACATCAAACATCGTCAGTCAATCGCAGGGTCAGATGCTCTCGTTCCATTCCAATGGTCTTCATAGGAGGTCAAGAGGGTATGCATGGCGAAAGAGCTCTGTCTTTACTGCCTTCTTGAAAATTTCCAAAGATGTGACAAGGTGAATCTCCTCTGGGAGTCTGTTCCATAGTCTAGGGGCAGCTATACTGAATGCTCTTTGGGAAGTGGAAACTTTTCTGGATGCTGATATCTCTAACAAGTTCTTCCCACTTCTTCTAAGAGTGCAGGGCGGATTGTATAGGGAGCTGCGTTCCTGTGAGTAACCCGGGCCCAAGCCATGTAGGGCTTTAAAGGTGATAAACAACACCTTGTACTGTGCCCGGAAGCTAATTGGGAGCCAGTGTAGATCTTTCAAGATAGCTGTTATATGGTCAAGTATTGAAGAGCTAGTGATCAACCTGGCTGCCGCATTTTGCACTAGTTGAAGCTTCCAAACTTGGTACAAGGGTAGCCCCATTACAGAAATCAAGACAAGAGATTACCAGAGCATGTACTACAGCTTCAAGGTCCTTTCGGTTGAGGTAGGGTCGCAGTTGGCATATCAACCGAAGTTGATACCAGGCACTTCTGGCCATCACATCCACTTGAGATGACAAACATAGAGACGGATCCAGAAGTACTCCCAAACTGTGAACTTCATCCTTCAGGGGAAGTGTAACCCTGTCTAGGAGTGGTGGACAAATTTCCTTCCCCAAACCTAAGGAGCCTATGGCAAGTACCTCCGTTTTCCCTGGATTCAGCCTGAGTTTGTTTTTCCTCATCCAGCCCATTATTGACTCGAGACTAGGATTCAGAGGGGAGATGCCATCCTTAGTCACTGTAGCCATCGGACACATAGAGAAACATATTTGGGTGTCATCAGCGTACTGATAACCCTGCACCCCGTGTCTCCAGATGATCTCTCCCAGCGGTTTCATGTAAATGTTAAATAGCATGGGGGATAGAATGACACCTTGAGGGACACCAGATGTAAGCTCTTTCCTAGAAGAGCAACTGTCCCCCAGCCTCACCATCTGGAGCCTTCCCAAGAGGTAGGATCGGAACCACTGAAGCACAGTGCCCCCCTATACCCAACTCCCTCAAGCATTCCAGAAAGATACCATAGTCAATGGTATCGAAAGCCGCTGAGATGTCCAAGAGCACTAACACTTCCTCTATCTGTGCCCAGACAGAGATCATCGATTAAGGCGAACATGGCTGTCTCCACTCCATATCCCACCCTGAAGCCAGTTTGAAATGGTTCCAGATAATCAATTTCATCCAAGACAGCCTGGAGTTGGAAGGCCACAGCTCTCTCGATCACCTTGCCCAAAAATGGCAATAGGGAGACCGGTCTATAGTTGTTTCTCTTCAGGGGATCTAGGGAGGGCTTTTTTAAGAACGGTTTAACCTCTGACAATTTTAACTGCGATGGAAATTTGCCCTCCTTAAAGGATGCATTAATTATAGATTGCAATAATGTAATCATAGCATTCCCTCCCTGGATGGTCAACCATGATGGGCAGGGATCGAGAGAGCATGTCGTCTTTCTTACACTTCCAAGGAGTTTGTCCACTTCATCAGTACTTACAAACTCAAGATGATCCAGTCTAACATGGTCCACGGAGTCTCTGGACACCTCTCTTACTGTTTCTGTGATAATGCTGGCGTCAAGATCAGCCCTTATCCGAGAGATTTTATCTGCAAAAAAGTCATTGAAAGCGTCACAGCAGGCTATAGTTGGTTGAAGCAAGGGGTTCAGGGTGGGAGGCGGTTGGGTCAGCTTTCTAACCACCCTGAATAGCTCTGCTGGACGGGACTCTGCAGACGTGATATGTACAGCATAGGAGGAATTCTTTGCTGCACCTATTGCCACTCCATAAGACTTCAATAAGTTCTCAAGGAGTGTCTTGTCAGATAAGCGCTGATGTTTCCGCCAGCGGCACTTTAGTTGCATGGCCTGCTTCATCCGTCTATGAATTTTTATTGTTGTTCAGGAAAGACTCATCTGAAACCTGAATACTTACCATGCCACTACTAACAATTGCAAAACATATTTTGGGGGTAAAGTGACAGTCAAAAAGAGGTGGCAGGGTCACAAATTAATAAGAAAAATAGTGTTAAAAGTACAGGTGGGATGAAAAGACTCAGGGTGCTGTCATCCAAGAAATTTAGTGGTGGAGAATAAAGTGGTCATGACACAGGGCTTTTTTATTTTAAAGGTTTGGTAGACTAATCAAATGCACTGTGCTTTCCATGTAGTCAGTGCTGTTGCACATGGCCTTTAATGCCTGAGATTACTCCCAAGGCAGGAGGACGCTGGGATCAGGGAAAGGCTTGGGGGGCAAATGCTTCCCTCACTTCTCCAGTCTGGGAGTCCTCTCAAGGCAGAAGGACACCCAGATCGGGGGGAGGCTTGGGGGACAAACTCTTCCTTCCTCATCTCTTCCACATTTTGGATGTCTCTTGAAGTGACAGCTGGTCTGTAGAGGAATAAGAAGAGCAAGCGTTTGCCTCTGAAGCTTCCTCCCCAACTTGGCTGTCTCCCATAGGGACAGCTGGGCTTCAGATGGGGAGGAAGGGTACTGAGACCCACATTTTACCCTTGACACATCCACAGGCCATCTCAAAATCCCTGATTTTGGCCCCAAACCCTGCCCTCGACCTATACATGACATTGACTTGTACACTAGTATATACAGTATTCCATGCTTCCCTAAATCTAGAATGCTGAAAAATGTGTAGGCGGTTTTGTTTCTGCAGTTTCTATATAAACAATGCCCAGGAAATGACTTGTAGCCTAAATTAGGGTTTCTCAGCCATGGCTCCATAGAACCTTAAGGTTTTGCAAGAAGTTGTGAGGGTTTCCATGGGAGATTGTGACTGAAGGAGGAAAAAAGAGAGAAAGAGAGCGAGCTGTGGATGTAATTATTTTTAGTGAAGCTTTCCCTGAAACCTGAAAATTATTCCAAAGATTTCTCTGGGGTAAATTAGTTGTGAAATGCTGGTCTAAATGAATCAGACTTTAGCCTTATATATCTTATATTTTCCAAGGAGCCTTCTCTAATTGCTTAAGAAATGTGTAGGTATCCTAATATTAGGGTGAATGGCTAAACTGTACCTAGGAGCCCCCAGCTGCCTTCAGGCACTTGGGTCAAGGGCATCATGCAAGATGGAACTTGATACTTTTTTGTACAATGTGTAAAAAGTACCAGCACTGGCAAAGCCAGGTATAACAGCATATGTCATCAGGAGTATCCTAGATTATGTATGCTGCCCTGAACTGCCCTGAGCTGCTTCCCCATCCCAATCCTGATCAATATATTCTTAAAATAAACAAACAGCATGTAGCTAGACACACACAAAAAACTCATGAAACTGCATTCTGTTATTTTATCCACATCAAAGATCATTCCAGTTTAAAATCATCTATGGCATTTTTGGATAGGAAAATATACAGAAAGGGATGGGGAGAAGCTGATCAATATTTTAAATCCAAAAGCTAATATCTGAAGATTATTCAATGACTTCTTCAGTAGTCCAGATTAGATTCAACACAATAAAGTCAAACTATGAAAAAAGCTTCTTATGGTAATAGAAAAACGTCTGAAAGCAGTGCCAAAATTATGAAATGCCAGTTTCTTCAGTAACACACTCAAAGATTTAATTCTTTCTCACCATGCAACCTCAGATTTCATGTTTGTCTGTCTGTGAAGTTAGATATACAGTTTTAGAAGGAACTGGGGAGGGGAGTCCCATTGGCCCCCACATTCACATTTCAGTTTTCACTATGCTCTTGTGCTTACAGCAAAAAGTGAACCAAACTTCTCATTTAAATATTTGAAAGAGAGGAATACGTAGTCATCTTTCTTTCCTGAAATGGGTGTGAGTATCGGTTCAAAAAAGAGAAAGAAATGAAGATCTAACACAAAGGTGCAGGCCACATCATTGTTATTCTCTCCCACAGCTTTCTCCCTTTGTTTCATTCCAGGCATGGTTCCTAAAATGAAATATTATCTGAGAGTAAAAATGAGAAAAGGAGAAAGACAAAAGAAACTCACATGGCAAAACCCTCATGTTCAAGAAATTACTTTCTCTGCTGCCAGAATGAACATGGGACCAATGAGCCTTCGCACAGTCCATCTCTGCATATGAATTTTCTAATTATCTTTGGACAGATCAAAAAGGCAGGGGTGCCTGCAAATACATATTCCTGCCCTATTGGTTTAGGTTCATTCCAAAAGACAAAGAAAGTGAAAATGGGTTGATAGGGTGATATAAACAACAAAAGAGCTAAAAAGGGAGGTGAAGAGAAGAATCTCTCACCATACGTGAAGGCAGGTACTGGGTGATGGAGGCAGAGAGAAAAAACAGGCAAGGCTCTGAAAGATTATGTACCAGTTTTATATATTTTTCTATTTGTATTCATGCATGCAGTCAGATCTGCTGCAGTTTTAGGCATATGTTTTGCATGGTACTGTATGATAATATGTCAGGAAAACATACCCTGTGGGGAAAGACTTAGGAGCTGCATATGTTTATCCTGGAGAACAGAAGATTGAGAAATGATATGATAGCCCTGTTTAAATATTTGAAAGGATGTCATACTGAAGATGGAGCAAGTTTCTTTTCTACAGCTCCAGAGAACGGAACCCAGAGCACTGGATTCAAACTACAGGAAAAGAGATTCCACCACAACATTAGGAGGAACTTCCTAACAGTAAGAGGTGTTCGACAGTGGAACACACTCCCTCAGAGTGTGGTGGAGTCTCCTTCTTTGGCCATCTGTTGGAGATTATTTGATTGTGGATTCCTGCATGGCAGGGGGTTGG
This sequence comes from Sceloporus undulatus, assembly GCF_019175285.1. Lineage (NCBI taxonomy): Eukaryota > Metazoa > Chordata > Lepidosauria > Squamata > Phrynosomatidae > Sceloporus > Sceloporus undulatus. Next base: position 46,195,880 of record NC_056523.1, on the reverse strand, counting down.
ACTGGATAGCCATTTAGGTATCTTCCAACTCTTTGATTTTATGTGTTGACAAGGACTGGAAAGTTATGAGCTATCAGGAAGTCATTAAAAGATTGTGAATGGCAATGTGGAGTGGTGAAGCTGAGAGCTGTTCACCACATTGAGTGGTGAAGCTGAGAGCTGGACAGTTAAGAAAGATGATAGGAAGAAAATCAATTCATTTGAGATATGGTGCTGGAGAAGAGCACTGAAGATCCCATGGACAGCCAAAATGACAAATAAAGGGGTCCTAGAGCAGATCAAGCCAGAAATCTTCCTGGAAGCCTAGACGACCAAACTGAGGCTGTTGTACTTCGGACATATCATGAGAAGGAAGGACTCATTAGAAAAGACAATAATGCTGGGAAAGGTGGAGGGAAGTAGGAAGAGAGGAAGGTCACATGCTAGATGGATGGACTCTATGAAGGAGGTAACGGGTACGGGGTTGCAGGAATTAAGCAGAGCAGTTGAGGACAGAAGATCTTGGAGATATCTAATCCATAGGGTTGCCATGAGTTGAGATCGACTCGAGGGCAGTTAACCACAACAAAACAGAATGAATGGCATACTCATAGAATTTACAATATACACATGTAGAAACAAACAAACAAACAAATCAATAGAGTACATTCTTTAAAATATTTCCCCATGAAGAGATAGTTTCTTAAGTCCTATTGAAGTATCTTTGGAAGGACACACTATTGATGTCTCTCGGATGAGATTTTGAGGAGCAGTCACTGGGATGTACCTTTCCCATTACCTCCCAGAAGTACTTATGAGTCTGGTGGGAAGTAGAGAAGGGTCCTCTGAAGAGCTCAAGACACAGGCAAGGTGATATGACAGAATATGTTCCTTAAGATATTCTTGGTCTTGAGGTGTCCAAGACTTTACTTGTTATAACCAAGACTTTGAATTGTGCCTGAAAATAGACAGGTAGCCAGTATAGCTGTTGTAACAAGGAAGTTGTATGTTCTCTATAAGTGGATTAGATCAATATCGGGCCATAGCTCGTTGAACCAGAGGATGTTTTCACACATTCTTCAGATGCAGTCCCATATTGAATGTGTTACATTAATCTAAATGATATACAGGGGCTCAAAGCCAAACTTTTAGGCATTGGATAATCAAAGTTTGGATGGACAGATCTTCCATTCATTTATGCTTACATGTATTTTTTTTCTTATAGAAAATCTTAATTTTTATCCATCTGAGTATGTTTTTTTTATTTGTATTCCACCTTTGTCTTGATAATGAGACTCAAGGTGGCTAACGTTTTTTTAAAAACAATACAAATTAAAACCAATATGAAAGGGTTAAATATAAGTTTTATAAAGCAATTACATAATTGACGGAGTTAAAACATTAAACATTTTTAAAAGTACATTAAAAGAGTATATACCAACCTTAAAAAAATAACCACACAGAATTAAAAGCCCAACCCTAGTTGGTAAAACCCTGATGGCATAGTAATGATTTGACCTCCTGCTGGAAGGAGAGCAAGGACAGATCCTGACTTAAACACTGTTTAAGAGGCTTAAATTAGTTATGACTTAAGTCCTGTTACGTAAATTAATAATGACTAATTGAATTCTCATTGAATCTACTGTAAGCAAGACCTGAATATTATTATTGCTTAATCCCAATTAGAGTATATATAGTGAATTAATGGGATTAGTTGATGTGCTAACTTGCTATTTAACAATTGATTCAGTGGGTCTACTCTAGTCTTATTAACAACAGGCTGTCTAGGTTTCTAGGTCTGGATCTAACCTTATATTTGCAGGAAGGAAAATACATGAAAGGGAAATCTCAATGAGATTAGAAAAGGTCTTGTCTGACCCTGAAGGTCATTTGCCCAAACTTGGCTCTAGAAAAGTCCCCCTATTGCTTTATGCAGATGATGCTGTTATCCTTTCTCGTACCAGACCTGGTTTGAAATGTCTTCCAATGAAATTTACAAGATACTGTATGTCTAATGATCTAAAAATCAGCTTTGGAAAATAAAAAATCATGGTTTTTGAAAACAAATTTTCTCAATGTGATTGTCTCTTGAGGGGCATACCTTAGAACTAATCAAAACATTCTCATACTTGGGGCTATTATTCCATCACTCTCTGTCATGGAATACTCACAGATGGACTGTTCTCCAGAAAGCCTCAGCTAGCTCAGCTGCAATAACACACTTCTTTTTTTAAACCAAAGGGTAAAAAGTTACAATCAGCTTTTATCTAACTATATTTTCCATCTGCCTTGAAAGTGTTTAAAGTGAAGTCTGTTGCACAAGTTTCATATGCTTTTAATATTTAGTAGGGGGAGTGTCATCTGAAATAGATAAGCAACTGACTACTCTTCAGCTCCCAACTGTGTCCCTAATTCTATGTTATTACTGGAGACAGGCCAAAGCCCTCTCTCGACAAGGGCCTTGTGGTATGCTCTAAAGCTCTGGCTGCAAGTTAGTGTCTCTGGGGTTGGTTCAGGTTTGCTTGCATACCTGCCCCAGGACAATTATGTGAGTAGCTGGTACAAACCTCTTGCAATCAAAGCTGCTTTGATTGGTCTCTCTTCTTTACTTCTCTCTAATTTGGGATTGGAGATTGCCCTTAAACCTCTCAAACAGACAGATTTTTGCAGTCTGTACTATCGCTTCTATGTAAGCTGCTCTCTTAGTGTACTCAGGCCCAGTCCAAATGGGCACAATAGGGCAACCTCGTCACGTGCGGGGGGTGGTGCTTCTCAACGCCCCTCATCCCTTGCACATGATGAGGGCTCAAAATGGCAATGCTCCACACAGATGGACGCCGCCATCATTACGTGACGGATGCGTAGCATCCGCACATTGCAGTGCCATTGTGATGTCACGAGTGTGCCATTGGCATCATAATGGCACTGCAAGAAGAATCCGCTTTTTGCGGGTTCTGTTTGGTCTGCGGGGAAGTCTGACAGTCTGGGGGGCTGCGGCTTCCCCACGGACCAAAGTTGGGCACTGGGAGACCGTTCTCTTTGGACAGTCTGTCCCGCGCCTGAATCTCCATTGTACTGAGCCTTTTCAGTTAGCTGACTATATAATAAATCCGTCAATGCCTAAGTAATGTTGAATTTTTCTCAGGCCAGATATAATGTATTTTCTACTAAACTGCTCCGAGGCAGATTTGTTGGTGTCCCTTATTCAGAGAGACAATGTCCTTGTAATAACTTGCAATATAATAATAATAACAATAACAATAACGATAACAATAACAATAATAATAATAATAATAATAATGCCAGACAAACCTGATCTCTTTCTTTGATAAAATTACCAACTTGTTAGATGATGGGAATGCTGTGGATGTAGTATATCTTGACTTCAGTAAGGCCTTTGACAAAGTGTCCCATGATATTCTTGCAAACAAGCTTGTAAACTGTGGGCTAGACAAAGTAACTGTTACATGGATTTCTAATTGTTTGACTGACCGAAGCCAAAGGGTGCTCAACAATGGCTCCTTTTCATCCTGGAAAGAAGTGACCAGTGGGGTCCCACAGGGCTCTGTCCTGGGCCCAGTGCTATTCAACATCTTTATCAATGACTTGGAGGACAAAATTGGGGGCATACTTATCAAATTTGCAGATGACACCAAATTAGGGGGAATAGCTAATACCCTAGAGGACAGGATCAAGATTCAAAATGACCTGAACAGACTAGAAAACTGGGCCATAGCTAACAAAATGAAATTCAGCACAGAGAAATGTAAGGTACTGCACTTAGGGTGGAAAAACGAAAAGCACAGATATAGGATGGAGGACACCTGGCTGAATGAAACTACGTGTGAAAGGGATCTAGGAGTCCAAGTAGACCACAAGTTGAACATGAGTCAACAGTGCGATGCGGCAGCTAACAAGGCCAATGCGATTTTAGGCTGCATCAATAGAAGTATAGTGTCTAGATCAAGGGAAGTCATAGTGCCACTATATTCTGCTCTGGTCAGGCCCCACCTGGAGTATTGTGTCCAGTTCTGAGCACCACAATTCAAAAAGGACATTGAGATACTGGAGCGTGTCCAAAGGAGGGCGACTAAAATGGTGAAAGGTCTGGAAACCATGCCCTACGAGGAACGACTTAGGGAGCTGGAGATGTTTAGCCTGGAGAAGAGAAGATTAAGAGGTGATATGATAGCCCTGTTCAAATATTTGAAGGGATGTCATATTGAGGAGGGAGCAAGCTTATTTTCTGCTGCTCCAGAGACTAGGACCTGAAGCAATGGATGCAAACTGCAGGAAAAGAGATTCCACCTCAACATTAGGAGGAACTTCCTGACAGTAAGGGCTGTTCAACAGTGGAACAAATTCCCTCGGAATGTAGTGGAGTCTCCTTCCTTGGAGGTCTTCAAGCAGAGGCTGGATGGCCATCTGTCGGGGATGCTTTGATTGTGATTTCTTGCATGTCAGGGGGTTGGACTGGATGGCCCCTGTGGTCTCCTCCAACTCTATGATTCTATGATTCTATATGATCCTATAATAATGATTTATTTCTAGCCCACCCAATCACGATAAATCCGGGCGGGTTACAACAGTAAAATACATCAAATTACAATAGAGTTTTAAAAAAATCAAACCGTAGACCTACCCCCCCCCCAAGCTGCATCAAATTTTTCTGTCCCTAGACCTATCCCCCCCTCCCCGCCCAGCTGTGTCACATTTTTCTGTCCTGTAGCTATTGTAATGAGGGGGACCATAATTTGATCTTTCCATTATGGAGAAAATTTGTTGGATGTTCTGACCAATTCCATATCAGGCTCTCATTGGAGGATAAATTCCCAAATGTTACCTTGGCTGTTGTTAAATTTCTTTCAGAGGCAAAGAGGATTAGAGCTCTTTGTGTTTTAGATAAAAGCTGATTGTAACTTTTTTATTGTTTTACTACACTGCTTATTCATTTTGGGGGTTATTTTTATTTTATGCTTGAGTCTCTTAATAATAATAATAATAATAAAAATTTTATTTATATACCGCCCATCTATAAACCAGGGCGGTGTACAACATGAATATCATATACAGCAAGTACAATTAAAACAGCAAATTCATTAAAACAAATACATTAAATTCATTAAAACAAATACATTACTCTTATTGGATCTGTTGATTGTAATAAAAGATGATGGTGAGATTAGAAAAGGAAATATATGGGCCCAAACTGACAGGCCAAAATAAAGCTGCTTAGGGTCACTTTGGAGATATGCTGTTTAAATGACACACACTTCTTAAGAGGCCGGAAGCTGCACCAAAGCTGCGCTCTAGTCATTAGGACTGGAGTGTGGCTTTGGTGCAGCTTCCGGCCTCTTAGGACGCATACAGCATTTAAACGACATACCCCCAAAGTGACCCAAAGCAGCTTTATTTTGGCCTGTCTGTTTGGGCCCATATATTACATATATTTTCTGCTTAGGTCAATATAGGTTAACTATGAGAAAAGGAACAAATGTTTTAAGAACTAGGAAAAAAAACATCATTCTCTCTGGATCCTATATGGTGTTTTCATTTTAGTGCCTTTACATTGACTTCATTGCTTTTGTTATAAACTCACAGGTAAAAAGCTACTGGGAGCCAACATGGTATTTGTAAACGATTCAGTGAGCCATTAAAAAAAAAGAAAGAAAAGAGTATTGACATCTAAGTTAGTATAAACTGTGATGTTCAGTGATCAGAGACCAGTCTATGACATTTGGTGATTAATGGAGAAAGCTGTGATCAATCTAATTTGAAACTGGCCTTCCAGTAAAATATTTATTAATAGTCAGTGATCTCAGTAATTGGTAATCTCAGTAATGTCACTCTTGGGCACAGATTCAGGATATACAATATAAAATGATGTAAGTAGCAAACACAGTAAGAGGTTGCTGTTGGAGAAGTTACTCAAATTCAGCACCTGGACTGGTGTGGAATGTGGCAGCTTGGCTTTCATTGGGAACCATATCGTTTCAGCATGCAACACCTTGTTACTATTTACTGTTTGATTTATGGAAGAGGGTTAGATGTACAGTGGTTTGTATATGTTTACACTGTAATTATAGTGGGCCTTTGGTATACACTGAGGTTTACTTTCAGGACCCCCCCCCCTCATAGATACCCAAATCTGTAGATTCTACAGTGGTGTAGAAAAAAGGTCTCTTTTATATAAACCAACTTGGCATCTCCAAATATATGGAGGTGTGAAAGCCAGGTGCGCTTTCTTAATTCTCATACAATCATCGCTCCCTCTTAGCATCCCTGTATTATTCCAGGGGAGCAGATTTCCTATAAATGCAAACTTTGTGTTGAGATGATTCAGGGACTCTAGAGGGAGCGATGATTGCATGACGATTGAGGAAGTGCGCCTGGCTTCCACACACATGCACTTCATCCACCTTTGAGAGATATTTGAGCAATGTTTTACCAGCTATTCAGGCAGGTATGGAAATCTTCTATAGCCTTAAACCATATGCCACAAACAACCCCAGCTATGTGAATGACAGCACAGTCTTCCTACAGGAGATACAATCCACCTACAACCTTCTGAGAAACACTGTCATAGCCACTTTGGATGTGGAATTCCTGTACACCAACATCTCCGCCCCGTGCTCTCAGGTCGACCGGGAAGCAACTGTTGAGGGTTCCAGATACGAAATATTCTGTGACTGCACAGAGGGCATTTTCCAGCTCAGCCCCGCAGCTTTGGAACTCTCTTCCCGGTGAGCTCCGCTCGGTTACCTCCCTTGACTTATTTAGGAAGAGGTTAAAAACCTTCCTCTTCCAACAGGCTTTCCCCCAGACAATGTAATACCTGCTCTCTCCCCACTGTACTGTTGCACCTGCACTTTAGGCTAGCTATTGTTGTGATTTTAATCTGTAACTTTTTATCTTGTTTTTAATTGTATTATTGTATTGTTCGGGTTTTTATATGATACTGTTTGTAAAATCGTACATCGCTGTACTTCTGTGTAACCTGCTTTGATCTATTAAGGAAAAGCAGGCTATAAATAAACAGTTTTTTATTATTATTATTATTATTATTATTATTATTATTATTATTATTATTATCTCACACAGAGATGGAATACAAACTGTTGTGAACATCATTCCAGATGGGAAATTATCAGACCTAGCCACCAAGGTCTGCTGGTTTGTGCTCACACACAATTACTTCACCTTTGATAACAACATAAACCTTCAAGTTAATGGCACCGCCATGGGCATATGCATGGCACAACAATATGTGATTATCTTCATGGTCGACCTAGAACAATGCTTCCTTAACTCCTGCACCCAGAAACGGCTTCTCTGCCTGAGGTACATTGACGATATCTTCATAATTTGGATTCATGGAGAAGATTCACTCAAAACATTTAATCAGTTTCAACAACTTCCACCCCACTATCAGCCTCAGCCTAGAACTGTCTACAGAACAAGTTCACTTTATGGACACCACAGTATAGATACAAAATGGACATCTAAGCACCACACTATCTTGCAACCCCATGAACTTCTACACATACTTACATGCCTCCACTTTCCCCCCTAAACACACCACCAGATCCATAGTCTACAGCCAAGCCCTCCTATACAATCACATCTGCTCAGACTCACAAGACAGGGATGCCAAACTCAAGGAATTACAACAAGCATTCCTCAAACCTGCCATATGAAGTAAAAAAATAAATAAACAAGGCAAAACTTGTACCCAGGACTGATCTATTACAGAACAGATTGAAGAGAAAAAATGACAGAACCCCACTAGTGGCCACATACAACTCCCAAGTGGGACAACTCATCATCATCATCCATTCTGGACAATAATACCATTCTTTCAAGGGCACTTGATGGCAGACCTTTACTCACTTATAGACAGCTTCCAAAACTCAAACAGGTACTCACCCACAGGAAGACACATGACATAGATGGGGACACAGCTACTAAGCATTGCCACACACCAAGATGCCAACTCTGCCCACACATTTATCCAGGAAATGTCATCACAAGAAGACATCAGTCACAATATTAGGGGGATCTTCATTTGCTCATCTTCCCATGTGATTTATGCCATACTATGTCATCAATGCCTGTCAGCACTCTACATTGAGCAAACAGGCCAGTCCCTGCACCAGAGAATAAATGGACATAAATCAGACCACTTGGGTAGTAAACATGCCATTATCCATGTGCAAACAAGTTGAATCCACTGTCTTGAGAAACCTAGACAAAAGTATGTAAATATATGAATGAGTCTTTTTTTAAAAGTCTAAAAAGGGAAATTCCAAACACTGTAGTGAGGGCTGAACATTCTTAATGACCACAGACTGTTGTCTAAATGGTATGTGTGGAATATCAACAAGATAAAGCCCTAAATGGCTTGGGCCCGGGGTACTTGGAGGACCGCCTCTCCCCATATAATCTTCCCCACACTCTCAGATCGGTTGGGAAGCAATTGTTGAGGGTTCCAAAGACGAAATATACCTCGTCTTCACAAAGGGCATTTTCCATTTCGGCCCCGCAGATCTGGAACTCCCTTCCCGAAGAGCTCCACTCCGTCACCTCCCTTGATCTTTTCAGGAAGAAACTAAAAACCTATCTCTTCCGACAAGCCTTCCCCCATGAGTTCTGATGTTATGCTGTTCTCCCCCCTGACATGCAATTGTTACCCAGCTAGTTCTGTTTGTGTGTTTCTAACAGTTTGTATGTTTATAAGTTTTATTGCTGTATTGAGATGTTTTTAATATGTTGTTGGTGATACCTGTTGTTGCTATCTTGTATCACTTTTAGCTGTACACTGCTGTGATCGAATTTGGAATAGCGGTATATAAATAATAATAATAATAATAATAATAATAATAATAATAATAATAATAATTGAGGAATATAATTGATTGCCTTGGAAAAAAGCTTGGCTGGATGAACTCCTAAACAAAAGGTGGTTGCACAGTATACAGTATTTTTGTTGCTTGTCTCATTTGGCACCCAGGCCCACTCTAGTTGCCCACTCCTGCATGTGGCCTTAGTGATCCCACATAAACTTAACTACACTGAAAAGACTAGCAGTTTCCTCAGATCCTTCTGTTAGCAGCTGCTAAAGCTAGGTATAAGACAAGATGTGTAGTCACACTCCTTTCTAGGCAACTCCATTATAAAACTTTCTAAGGCTGCTGGTAAAACATGAGAGTCAGAAACATGTAGAAATAGACAATGAATAATAGAATCATAGAGTTGAAAGAGGCCTCATGGGCCATAGAGTGTAGCATCTCCAGGTAAACCATCCCCAGCAGGTAGATGTCCAGACTATTTTTTGAAAATGTCAAGAGAAGGAGAAGGAGAACCTACCTCATCTCAAGGGAGTTGGTTCTACTGTCAAACTGCTCTCACTGTCAACATGTCTCTTCTAATGTTCAATTGAAATCTACCCTCTTCTGAGTTAAAATAATTAAAACTGATCCTACCCTCTGGGACAGAGAACAAAGTTGCCCCTCCTCTCATTGGCCTAAATTATCTTGTTAATTCTAGAGTAGACCCATTTACTCAGTGGGGTTTACCTGTGTCTTAACATTCAACAATGAACTGAACTTTATTTAGAACTAACCAACAGCATGCCAGTCAGAGTCTACACTTTTCTTCTTCCCTTACTGGTACCCCAGAAATAGATTCCTGGGTGTAATCACAATTATAGAACTTGAAAAGGCTACTTTTAGGGACTGCAGTTCCTAAAATCCTCCATAGCTATGCTGGCTGAGCAGGGAGGGGACTGCTGGAATTACAGTCCAGAAAACTGTCTTTTCCAAGATCTGTGTAGTGGATAGGTATGTAATGCAGGCCTAGTGTAAAATAGTGACTAACACTGTGAGCAATGTTGTCCTAGTTTAAATTTCACCAGTGCCTTAGAGTCATGCTGCAAGTTCCTATCAGTTTCTGTTTCCACTCTGCAACAGAGCAACTGTTAAATTGACCTACTTTACAGGCTTGTTGGAAGCATTACTGAGAAAAAAATGATGTGAGCATTCTAAAAAAGTGGGAGAGAGAAAAACACTATACTGGTACAGTGGTGCCTCGGGTTACGAAATTAATTCGTTCCGCCATTCCTTTCGTAACCCGAAAATTTCGTAACCCGAAACACTTTTCCGTTAGCACTGGAAAGCCTATAGCTGCACTTTGCAGCATTTGAATTTTGCGCCGAAATGAATTTCGTAACACGAAAAATATTTCGTAACCCGAAACAGTTTTTGCCAATCCAACTTTTTCGTATCCCGGAAATTTTGTAACCCGATCATTTCGTATCCCGAGGCACCACTGTATTATTAAAATAGTGTTTGATAGCACTATACTGGTGCTATTAAACAAAAAAGAAAGCATAAACATCAAAGGCAAATATTCTTTCTGCAGCACATTGTGGACATACAATGGGGATCAATTGTCAACTAGAGATTTATTTCCTGTGTCTTTGCCTTTTCGGGGATGGGGTGAATCTGTGGCCCTTGAGATATTAATGAACTGCTTTTCCCATCATCCCTCTCTAATGGTTGTAACTAATGGGAACAGGAGTACAGTAAAACTTGGAGGATCATACGTTTCTCTGCCCTGATAGACAGCCATTTGCATATCTACACCAAGCACAATGGCTGCATAAAGGGATTCAAAGGTGTGATCATGCTCTAATCACTTGGGTTACAATCCACAGTGACTGCAATTATTCTGGAGCAGTTCTATTTAAAATCAAGCAACTGCCCTATAATTACAAGCAATTTGTGGAGATTGGCAGTGTTCGTGGCATTGTAGAAGGAAATCTGAAATGGGTCCCAGTTTTGTGAAAAATGGTTCTGGTACCCACATCTACACCTCTAGTCTTTTGTAGATATCATCAAAGGCAAGCTTTTCATGCAGTCTTCCTGAAATGATCAAAACAAGTCACTAATAAAAAGCTCAGCCATCTTTTGGCATATAAAAGCTTCTGGCAACACAGGTCAAGATAGCAATATGTGAGCCATCACATCTTTAGAAGACGAGAAATGTGGAGATGTAATATCCTGCTGTGCAGCGTTTAGCCTCACTGCAGCTCTCCCATCAATCAGTGGTTGTCAGGTCAGGAGCCAGGAAAAAGATGTCCACATGCTAGACCAAAATGGTGTAAATATAATGAAAACCAGTAAGAAACTATTTTCCCTACTGAAAAAGGAATTGAATTTCTCAGGCATGTGGCAAGGGGAATGTTGATTAAACATAAAACAATGCTATAAAAATGGCAGTATAAAAGAGTCAAACTCAGGGAAAAATATCTTGTGTGATGAGATTTCCCTTGTAAAATGCAATCTAGATCCATGTAGTTTGTTTACAGTTTCATTCTCAATCCCTGTCTGTCCCCAACTTACTTTTTCTTGATTTGTCAGAACTTCTCTCCCCTCCATTTTTTCTGCATGCACACAAATGCCTTAAGAAATCTGTGACTAGGTGTGTTATAAATATCCAAACATATAAGAGGTTGCAGAATAGTAGGTACAGCAAGTTATCACTTGTCGTGTCACTGAAGGATAAAAAAAGTTCATTATTTTCTTTTAAAGGTAGCATTGTTGAGAATTCAGCCAGATGGAATATGAATAGGTTGTTAAATTGTCCTGGTGTATCAGTGTGTGTGTCCATTGATGTACATCTCTGACATCAGGAAGTATTGAAATTACTGGAATGAGAACTGGAGCTACTTCTGTTGCTAACTCTACAAAATACCCTGCATGACACATCTCCCACTACTAGTTCTAATGTATGGAAATATAAAAGGAAGAGTTGCACCAGAGAAATGAGGCCATGATTAGATTCTATATAGGACAGGGGTCGGCAACCTATGGCCCACGCGCCGAATCCACCCCGGCGAGGCCTTGGGACCGGCCCCAGCCCGGTCCTGCCGCCGATTGCCGCCCCTGCCACAGCTTCCACACCGCTCCGGGTGCCATTTTGAGTTCGGCCCCCCAGTTGTCTGAGGGACAGCAACCCGGCCCCCAGCTCAAAAAGGTTGCCTATAGGACATTCGTTTTGCCATTCCATCCTCCAGAGCTGAATTAGCCACAGGCTCTTCCAGCACACTAAATTCTTTTTTCTGGGTCTTTGTATCTACTATATGACAACTTGCTTGTGGACCAGTTTTCTGTTGAGTCTCCCTTATCCAAAATGCTTGGAACCAGAAGTGTTTTGGATTTTGGATTCCCCCCCCCACCCCCAGATTTTGGAATATTTGCATATACATAAGGAGATGGAGATGTCTTGATGAGACCTAAGTCAGAATAGAAAATTCATTTACGTTTCATATACACCTTATAAACATACCCTGAAGGTAATTCTGGGGCTTGACAGACCACCCCAAAAGGGTGGTCTGGAGCCACTCGTTTTTGCTCCTGAGGGAGTCTGCAGCAACCAAACCGCGCAGGCTCCCTCCGTACCCAAAAGAACAGCTAAAAGTGGGTTCTTTTGGGCATGCACAGGCACCGCCATCAGTGCATCATTAACGCACTGTGGCATATCCATAATGCAAGCATGGCACTGCGATGTGTGGATTCTGCACCTCGCTTGTGTCATCATGGCGGCCTCCATGTGGATGGGTGGCCGCCATGATGGTGTTGCCGCCACTGCACACTAAATTTAGGGAGCATGCGAACACTGCGTGCTTCCAAACCCTAGTTTCAGCCCAATGATGGCACTTCCCACCCATCTGTCTCAGGCCTTCATATATAATATTTTAAATAATTTTGTGCATGAAACACATCTTGTATATATTGAACCATCAGAAAGCAAAGACATCACTATGTCAGCCATCTATGTGCACAATTTTGAATTTTGGAATATTTTGGATTTTGGAATTCTGGGTAAGGAGACTCAGTCTTTATAGTCTCCATGTGCTTCATATGCTGCTTGACCCCAAAGATCAGATTTTCAGTCTTTGGATGATTTCTTAGTAGAAAATAACTAAGTAAAGACCAATTTCAAATTTCTCAAGTAAGGTGTTTTGGGAAGCCCAATATATTTCAGAGTAAAGGTTTCTTCCTTGTGGAAATTTGAAATAAAATTGAATACAATTAAATTGAATACATATAGTACTACACAATTTTTGTTTCAAAAATATTATAAAAGCAACTGCATATTAAAGGTTATTCTCAATTTGTCACAGCCTTGGTCAGAAGGTGTATTTTTTCATTGAAATCAAAACAAGCTATTAAAAACCAGGGCTTAGATTGCCAATGACCAGTCCCAGCTGCAATAGATCAGTTGAATCAATGGTATTTACAAGTGTTAATTTACCATTCTGAAGTTGATTCAATGAGTTATTCTAGTTAGGACAAACAAATTGATTTAGACCAAGGGCTGTTAAGACTTATGATATACCTTGTATTTTGCATCTTCTTTTATGATATTAGACCACAGGGTATAGAGGAGTATCTATAAGTACTAGTTTAGGATGAAAGACATTTTAAAATCAGGCTGCATATGTTGTGTGTGTTTGTGTGTGCATCAGAGGAACCAAGAAGGGGACACCATCTATCTGGACTTGTTAAATTTTGCAAATATCCTAAAACTGTCAGATTTTCACAAATACATGAGATAAAAACATGCACTCTGATATTCTACCATATTATGTGGTATGCATTATAAGATGTCCCTGTCATAAGGGACATGCTGAACCAAGATGATTAAGAACATGGATTAGTGAACATTTTCAAATATATGAAAGAGAGGAACGGGAATACCTCTTTGTATGGAACGCTTTACTGAAGATTTATAATTTGGGATAAAAAGTAAGTCAGATAGCCCAAATGTAAGATCTCCCTTGAAAGCAGAAATTTTCTGGATATTTTAGGGCCTTTAGAAGCAATTCATGACAGCAACTGACACATCTCTTAATATAAACCACTCAGTACCTGATATTCAGAGCTGTACCATGCTTGCATGTGGGGGTTGCATTCAGTATCAGGGTTAAAAGCCAGAATAGAACTAATTAAAGAACAAAAACCATAAGTGCCAAATGGCCAACCTACATATATGTATGGCATACATGAAATCAGCATTGTGTCAATAAGCATTTTCTTTTGTCTATTCTGAACCTAGTGCAACTGTGAATCTCTTTCAATGGGTGAACCCAATTTCTAATAGTATGAGAGAGGGAGAGGGAATTATTTCTGCTCACCCTCTATCCATACATTTCACCCTTTTTAGCTTCCTTTAAATAAAAATCCTTATGGAGAAGATGCTCCAACTAAATGATTAGTTGAAATTAAAATGTTTTTCTTTAAACGTCACAGACACATCAGACCTCATTGGTATGAAATTAGCATTTTGTCTCAATCAGCATCTATTGGTATTTTTCAATTAGGAATATAAAATCTTATTTGTCATGACATTGCCCTTTCACTTGGTTTGAAGAGATCCCTTCGGAACTCTTCACAGCCTGTTTATGGGTTCATCACCTTGTAAATCATTTTGTCCATAAAGCTTAGCTACTTTACTGTTCACCTCTGATTCTTCATCATTTATGAATAAACTGAATAGCACCAATCCTAATATAGACCCTTGCAGGCCTTCTATGCTTCCTTCCCTCTATTGTGAAAGATATTTGTATGCTCTTATTCTTTGCTTCTAGTTCTTTAGCCACTGAGCAGACTATAAGAAGATTTATCCTCTTATTCTACGAATGCTACATTGCTTAGAAGCCTACAATATCAAATTATTCTTGCATGCCCAATATGTAATGTCTATCAGACCTCTCTTGTCTACATGCTTGTAAAACTCAGTGCTTGGTAAAACACAGGCTCCTATCTGAAGAAGTCATATTGTTTCATTTCTTATTTTCCAGAGTTTGAAAATCAGGAACAGCAGGCAGAAAAGCTGTCACAGGGGAGGCAAATCCATTCTCAATTTTACTACCATTCCTCCTGCAGCTGTTTTGAGTTTAATAGAAGCTATTCCAGTGCTGGACCCATTCACTTCAGAGGTTTGGCACCAGTAGAGATCCTGTTCAACTTGGAGTAGCCGCAGGAAGAAGAGCATTAAAATCAAGGGTGGACTTACTCCCCTGTGATGATGGATCCACTTGCTGCTTTGAGAGTTAGTGATTTAGTACACAAATGACTGTCAACTGTAACAAAAGATATCTTCCCCAGCATACCATCTTCATGAAGCACTGAAACAACATGCAGGCATCTGACGTCTCCAGTTGTTTTTTTTCTCCTGTTTGGTTTGTAACATCTTGCCTGATGAAGAAGGCCATGGAGCTTTGACAGCTTGCAAGAAGTATATTGTGCATTTTGATGGCTAATAAAGATATCACTGATAGATTTTTTTATTTTTTTGGATTTGTTAAATGGTCAACACAGCTACCCCGATGCTTTCACAATTTACTTGGGGGGAGGGGGGGGCAAGGGAGATGATATTGAAAGGAAAGTTTACTTCCCATTTTTCACATGTTACTAGTGAGCATGAGGTGAGTGTTTCCTCTTTCCTTATATATATGATGGCAGAGGGTGAGACTCCATGTTAACTTTTCAACAAGGGTATAGTGCCCCAGAGCTTGTGAAGGATCTGGTTGCTTCCTTTGCAACAATCTAGGAGGTTGTTGGACTAGCTGTACCCTGGGGTGGGTAAGTGACTTGCTGTTCTAGCCACTCGCAAGAAGTCTTTTAGTCAAGGATACAGTTTCTTGGTTCCCTTACATATCCATAACAGATATATTTCTTAGATCTTGTCCTGTGTACGTTCAGTGATATCAAATCTATAACATTCCATGACTTCTAATTCCTTGGCTTTCTCTGATTTATATGTGTTATACTCCAGTAATTCCTTAATTATTTTGGAGCAGAAAAATAATGAGTCGAAGCAGTTGTTAATAGGGGCACCATAATATTTACCCTCTTTAGCAATAAATATAGTGTCAAGGCCTAAGGTCTATTATTTTTTTTATGGTAGTGAATATTACATTTGGCAGGATTGGAAATCCAACATGAATACATTTAAATTCATTGCTTGCTTCCAAGCCTTACAAGGAATATGAGCAGTGATTTTGTGGTTGCTCTTATAGTGCCATAAATATTCTGCCAAATTTCAGTTTATTTACTTGGTTTGAACAATCCAATTTAGGATTAACTCAAAAGCTTGCCTGACCTCTGATGAGAACGACAGGTAGTATGAAGATGCTTTTAAGATTCTTTAAACCTTCCCATGTTCCATTGTTGCTTTTATAAATGAAATTCCATAGCGCGGATTTCAGGTTTATCCACATTGGATGAAAAAACAGAAAATATGACAGAAGAAAAAGAAAATAATTCAGTTGGATGAATCTTATATGACTGTTTTTCTTAATAACAGCACAATTGCTGGAAGTAATAAATTAACAGAAATGCATAGTTTAATAGTGAGGCATATGCAGTCAGGCATAGAAAAGGTGATGTCTAAAATCTTCAGTTCTTTACCCAGATGGTATGGAGGAGCAGGCACCTCTTCTTTTGTTTTACCTCAACACCAGGTAAAGTTTTCCTGATGCAAAAGCATGAAGGCTTCTTGGGAAATCCAGTGTCCTCTGCCTAACAAAGGGACCTATGGTCTCACAAGGATGGAGACATATTGGCCTGCAAAGGAAGTATCTTTGTTGTGATGCAAATGTTAAATTTATTGGACTTCGAGAATCTTCCAGTTGCTACATGGCCAGAAGGAGAAGGTCCCAGCCTGCAAGATATTCCCCTCCATACCATCTTAACTGAGAAGAAAAACAGCAAATTGCAGGCCTATGATTAACATCTTCAAATTTTTTTCCTGTTTGGTTTGTAACACCTTGCCTGATGATGAAGCGAGTGAAGCTTCGAAAGCTTGCAATATGTATATTGTATGTTTTGGTTGGCCAATAAAGGTATCACTGTTTGGTGGATTTTTGATTGGATTCACCAGTATTGTAACTTTTTTCCTCATGAGGGAACTGCTTCAGTCCTTGATCATTATGACTGTATCTTTTCCACATCTACAGTATCTTTTGTCATGTGTGGTGGCCAAAACCATGCACTGTATTCTGATGTTGCACCACACATTTGTATAAGGGCAGTATATGGAGGGCAATAGGAAAAGAGGAAGATGAAACAAAAGATGGATAGATTTAGTTGGAGAAGTCATGGCTATGAGTCTGCAAGCATAGGATAACTTGAAGGTCTCTCATACATAGGGCTGCCATAGCTTGAAGCTGACTTGAAGGCGATACAACAACAAAGTATCATATTGGCCATTTTGGTTTAATATGTTTTCTCATAAATGTGAAACTACTGAGCCATCTTCTCCTTTGTTTCCTGTCCGCATATATGTTAACATTGAGAAAAGGTAAATTAATAACTGGTTTGGGTCTATGCTCGATGCAATGAGAATGTTTGTTATGATGAGACAGATGCCCAATTGTAGTTATCAATGAAACCTCATTGCTTAAGCAAGGAAATTTAAAATCACACAATAGTGAGTAGATTTAAATTTGTTTATGGAATCTGAAATGCATAGATGACATCAGGTACTTTCATTTTGCTGATCTCAACAAAATAATCAATATGTTCTTTTTTAGAAAGCACTTTAGAGGAAGGAAAATATACAATATGTTTCCTCACTTTTTCCTGACGCTATTCCTCCTTTCAGAACTGTTTCCTTAAAGCCTTAATGGTTGTGTAGCAAAAGTTTAAGACTCAGGAGGTTTGTTGTTGTTGGACTTTTTCATACGAGGAAAATTGGAAGGTCACAATTCAGGGTTATCCAGGGCATTAGGGATAATTTCGCAATTGCTTTTCAGATGACGCTGTGCACAAACTGGTCAGAATCTAGACAGAAAGTGAGGTGAATCGGGGAATAAGCATTTTTGCAAAATTACTGTGTTTTCATTTGCAGTTCATTCACAAATTCCCTTTCTTTACATAATTGCAGCAGTCTGAAAACCATGTTCCCGATTCTCCCTGTTTCCAGATTTCCCATTGTTCCTTCCTGTAATACAGAGAGCCTTGTTCTTAAAGGGATGGATAGATACACACACACACCTCTTTCCCTCGTGCGGCTGGTCTCCTCCTCCTGAAGCCAAGCCTTAAGCCTAAGGAAACAGCTGGTGAGAGAGCAAGAGAGAGGACATTTTGGAATTCCTTCTGTACAGGAGGGAGAAATGGAGGATATGTTCTGCAAAATAAGCGCATCTGGGAGTTTCAGCCCTCATTGAAACCAGGCAGGTTTATGGACCAGCTTTATCCTCTTTCTCTCATGTGTGTGATTTTATGGGAGTTTGCAAAGGAAAACTTCAGCCTTCCTTCCTCTGAAACAACGTCTGGGGCAAAGAGGATTTTCCTCCCCATTTCCCTTCCCTCGTCAGGAATAAATTCTCCCAGAACATGGCCATATAACCGGAAAAATCCACCAAAAACCAAGGTGTGTTTATTCTTATTCTTTTTGGTGGCAATGGTGATATTGTAGAAGGCTTATTACACTGAAAACATTGAATCAAGCAAAGTTATTTCCCACCCCTAGTCTTATGTGAGTTGACCCCACAGTTCAGAATCAGCCACATCCCAATGCTCTTTTTGGGCATTAAATATGAAGAGGTGGGTTTCAAAAGCTTAACTTTGCACAAGATAGGAACAAAAATCTGTTGAACTTTATTATTTGATGTTTGAATTGCCCCTGAAATCTGGTTGAGTGCATTTTAGTCTATTTCAGTCTTTGTGTAAGGTCTTCCGAAGTATGAAAACATGCCCTCTTAGTGCACATCTATATTTAAATATCAAGGGGTATCTTAATATAGCTACCAACTGTTGCCATATCCAGTTCCTTCTTCTTAATCAGTAACTAGCATTGCATAACATAGTGATAAAGGCTTAGCTAGAACCTAAGAAAAATGATCTGTTAACCAATCTTTCTTATGTTTATTTATATGCAATAAAATGTCTCATACCTATGAATGGTATGGATGGAATTCTGCATAGAAACTCCTCCAGTTACCAATAATTAGCAATGGACAATGTGCTACATCAGATTTGAGAAAATCTTAGTAAAGAAATACATCATTGCCTATAAGGTTTACAAATAACTGATTCTCAAGGCAAGATACATGTTTTCTCACAACATTTTTCAGGAGCTGGTAAAACTCTATCTAGTCCAATTAATTTTTTTCATCTTCATGTCAGACTCATATAACTCTGAAGAAATTTCTTGAAACTTTGAGCTTCAGTTTATAGGCCCTTGTAGATATGGCTAAGTGACAGTTTGCCTCTGGGGTCCCATCGACCTGAAGTGAGCCTGAAGTCATCTTCTAGGAAATTGATCTTTAACTCTGCCCATAAGGCATGCCCTCCTCCAAAAGGATGGTCCAAATTCTATGACCAACTTCTAAAGACCACTAAGCACGTACTTGAACAAAATGCAGACAGTTGTCTTATTTTAATTTTTTCTTGTAGCTTATAGCTAAGAAAATATGTCCAAATCCTAAACAAACCACCTTTACTGTTCTCTACTCCTCCAAAGCAGATTGAGGGGAAGGAACTATCAGTGGATTGGAAATCAGCTCTAACAGCTGTGTCCGATCTGCTGGTGGATGAATACAGTTGCATGCTATCTTGTATTAGTAAATAAAAGCAATATTATGAAACTATTATGATGTTGATACAATTGTACTTCAAAACCGGCTTCAGTAGAACTGGAACCGTCTTCCTCTCTCACTGCTGATGTTACTCCCTATGACACTAAGGAGTTTATCACACAGGGACCTATGTGCTTCTATCCCGAAAATGGTTAAAGTGTTGGCATCCCAGAAAAGCAAGCAAATTCAGTAATAATTATCACACACAGGGCACAACAATGCATTAAAAGCACATTACTTATGTGGGAAAGTGGGTAGAAAGTGCATTTTGTTTTCAGACAGATGTGAATAAATTCTGTTGATAGTTTGGAAATAACTTTTTGTGCATGTGCACAGAAGCAGTATTGACATTCAAAACTGTCATTTTCAAGTGCATACACACACATGCTCCAGGGAGGAAAAGGAAACTGGGGAGGAAAATACTCTTTGCCCCAAAAGCTGTTTCAGAGGAAGGAAGGCTGAGGTTTCCATTTGCAAACTCCCATAAACACACACACCAGAGGATATGACTGATCACCCTGCTCCCTAAGCTCTCAACACCTTTGCTACAAAATCAGCTTCAAGGATGGCTGCATCGTCTTTGCCTTCTCTCACCAGCTCTTCCCTTTCAGAGGCAAATAGGGGAGGCTGCAAGAGGAGGAGACGAGCTGCATGAGGGAGAGATGTGTGTGTTTGTGGACTAGATGGATAGGGGATAGCTTCAGGTTGTAGGAAGAAGAGCCAGTTTGAGAAAGCAGTGTGTGGCAAGAATTAATTGGATCCTGATCCAGTGCAATTCTGAAAGAGAGAGGTCTGTTACTGTCTCAGTATAAAAAGAGGAAAGGAAGAAATGAAATGAGTCTTATAACATCTTTAAGACATACCAATTTCACCACCAGCTTACATGGACTATAGTTTTCCTCCTCTGGTGGCCTAATGCACTCTCTCCTCCAAATGAAATCAAAACTTTCATCACTTGCTGAAATGAGGAGTATATATCATTATATTTACTCCAACATATATACCCCTTTTTTCTGTGGGACATATGCAAGTGTTTCTAGGATTGTCAGTTTAAATATAGATGCCATAGTTTCAAGAAGCTTTAGATGATGTTAGGCTGCTTAGGAGGAGGAAAAAGCCAGACATGCATCATATAAACACAACTTCATATTTATTCAACACAACAAATCTCACGCGACTGCATTGACTTACTATAAAGCCAAGATGTTTCCATCTGTTCCACGTCTATCAATTTTACTTCAGATCCCAGGCTGTATTTCTAATTACTTGCCTCTGAACAGCTGTTGTAACTTAAATAAGCAGTGTAATCCCTGTGAGTTTACATCTTAGGTGGCCTAGTCATTTTTATACTTTAAATAGGAACTTAGCGGCAGAACTAAATGTTGTACAGGACACATGGGGCTGCCCCTAAAGTGGCAGGTGTTTGTTGAGTTGTTCCTTATGGGCGTGTGACATCAAAGACAGCTTATCACACTTTGACTGTCATTGGAAAGGGTTAAGAAATGCAGTGTATGGTAATGCCGAATTCAAATGCTGATCTGAATTTCTCTGTTCAGAATGGCAATGAAAATAATGAAACACGGCTATTACCTACAAGCTTATGTGCCATAAGGATGAAAAAAATTCAAAAATATTCAGGAAATGGTTGAAAAATGTGTTTCATGGGTGACAAGAATCCCAGATGAGCAGAATCCTCAACTGACAAGAATCTTTGAAGGTTGAGACTTAATCTGTGTAATATTCACACTTCATTGTTTTATTCAGAAAATAACTTTTTTTTCCTGTGCAGAATACAGCATTTTGTTTTTGAACAAAAAAATTCTGCACAGAAAGTGTGTTGTATGCACAGAAAATACCCCATGTAAATTTTTCACAGAATACGTTCCAAACTGCAAACCTTGAAACTGTGCAGGTTCCAAAGACTTTTGCACAGCAAGAAGAAAATTGTTAAAAGCTTTCTTCAAGGAGAAAATTAGCAAAGAAATACATTCCTGATGCACTTATTGCATTTGATTCCTTGCACTTCTCTAGCAAGAAGTAAAACAATCTCTAATGAGAACACTTCAGAGAAATCTGTTCCTAAGTCATTTTAGCTGGGACTGATTTATCTAGAAATAAAACAACTTCTTATGATAACATTTCACAGAAATCAGTTTGTAGATCCTTTCAGCTGGCAAATGGTTTCATCTGAGCCATAGTTTGATAGTTTCATTACTATAGTTGCACATTTATCATGCATTTATATGGATCTCATTAGATCAGGAAAAGCAATCCATGATAAACTAATCTCAGTAGTCACACATATCCAGTTTCTTAACAAGCATTTGATGGAATAGTTTCCTTACATAATCACATTGTCCATGAGATGTGCTGAAAATTGTTCTGCAAAACATAACCACACTGTACAGGTACTAGTTTTCCAAAATGAACTACAGTTCATTTGTAGGGACAGGAAAAATCTGCTGGTTTTGTTTTCTATTATATTCATTTTTAACCTCTAATGTACTTTTGCTCAAAATAAATTATCTGAGAATTCCCATCAATATAAATTGAAACAAACTTCAGCTCTGCTTATCTTTGCCAAATTAAATCCATACAGGTATCCCCTGCATGGAGATAACCATGTTGCACCTATGTGCCATGAAGATAATAAAAATGAGGAGCCTCTCAGAAAATAAAAAAGCAAGTGGTAACTTGAATTCAGTCTTTAAATGATTAAATATACATGGATTCAAAGCCAGACTTAAAGAACTGAGTGATGTACGCTATAGGTCCAGCTAGATCAAAACTAACAATGTCTGAAGTTCTTTGGAACTCAGGCCTGTTACAGACTGCCAAAATAAAGCTGCTTCGGGTCTCTTTGGAGATATGCTATTTAAATGATGCATGGGTCCTAAGAATCCGGAAGCTGCACCAAAGCTGCACTCCAGTACTTAGGAATGGAGTGTGGCTTTGGCGCGACCTCCGGACTCTTAGGACCCATGCATCATTTAAATAGCATACCTGCAAAGAGACCTGAAGCAGCTTTATTTTGGCAGTCTGTAACAGGCCTCAGATATGAAGAAATTCATTAAGTCTGGTAAATTCTCATTAAAAAAAACCAAATTGAAACAAAATTCTCACCACCTATGACAAGCAATCCCAAGGTATCTTCCAGCAGGCTTATCCAGATGATTTTTAAATTGTGAATTTCAAATGTGGATTGTTTTAGAGTATATGTGTCTTATTTGTCCTTTTAAAGTGTTGCATGTTTTAATTAATGTGATTTAATTGATGTTATATATTGTTTATTTGCTGTTGTTCTCTGTCTCAATCCATGGCAAGAGGTGGATTCAAAATAAAAATGTTGTTGTTTCTGTTGTCATCTTACTCTTCTGAAGCTGAGCAAAACAAGAATACATACAGAAGCTGCTATTATTATTATTATTATTATTTGCAGTAAACTCATTTCCTGCAGAGGACGAGAGAGAAAAACTTGTGGCTCAGAAGCCATTTTCTTTGGGTGAATCCTTTTCAAACTTGGAGTGTTTTTGCTCCTGCATGGTGGGGCTTTGTGAGGCATTGGGGCGGAGTTAGCAGGCTCGCTGTTTTTAACTGATTTCAAGTAAGACTCACAACACAGAGCAGAAGGTGATCTGGGAGCTGTGTTTGGGATTCTACATTACTTTTTAACTGTTTTTCTTTAAGGGGCTAACTGGGGGGCTTTTGCTCACAGCAAGTGAGTCAGGGCCTTGCTTGGGGAAGGAGCTAGCCATCTATAGCTCTTTATATAGCTATAGCTCCAGTCTCTTCAGCTCATTGACATCACTTGATGAAAAGGCCAGGTCGACGGGGTCTTTTTGAGGGTGATTAACAGGAGACTTTTGGAGGGGAAAGCCTAGAGTCATGTTTTGTGGAATACTTTAGACATCTCAGTATGGATATTGAGGGAGCTGCTGCAGTCACCTGCAAGAGTTGTGGGATGTTTATCTTCTTGCCTATGGATACAAGTGACTTCTTCTGCATCAGGTGCAAGTTGGTAGCCCTGTTGGAAGAGAAGGTCCAGCAGCTGGAGGCCCTGGTAAAGACACTTTAGCATATTAGAGAGCAAGAAGTCCTCCTGGAAAGAATGGAATGGACAGTCCTGCATGGGAACACACAGAGGAAATTTCTACAGAGGAGGTCACTTCACATACACAGCAGGTAGATAGTTGGAGGAATGTGACACAGAAGTAGGGAAACCATGGATCATTCTAGGAGCTTGCAACTTCAGAATCGATTTGAAGCTCTTTCCCTTATCAGGGATGACCAGGAAAAGCAGCTAGGACAGTCCTCAGGGATAATGCAAGGGACTCTGGGAGTATCACCGCCGGGAACAGCCACTGCTAAGCTTTGGAGAAGACATGTGGTGGTGGGGGACTCCTTGTTGAGGGGTACAGAATCAGTGGTGTGTGGGCCTGACAAAATGTCTTGGAAGGTGTGTTGTCTCCCTGGGGCAAAGTTCTATGATGTGATGGAAAAGCTGACAAGACTTGCCAAGCCTACTGACCATTGTCTCTTTCTTTTGTTTCATGTGGGAACCAATGATACTGAAAGGTACAGCCTTCAGGATATCATAAGGGATTATGAGGCTCTGAAAACCATGTGAACCTTTAAAATGCAAAGGGCTAAAATGTGTTCAAACAGCACAATTCATTTAATGGGGAGAATATGTGGGGAAATATACCTTTAAAAATGTATCAAAATGTGTACTTTTTATTTCATAAATAAAATGGGGGAATTATGAGAGTTATAGTCCACAGCAGGAACTTTCTCTCATCTGCCAGATATAAGCTTACTGATATCAAAAAGCTAAAGTCAAGTATTAATTTTAGAGAGTGTAGCTTCATTGACATAATAACTAAGATGAAGCATAATGGGCAAGGATCTACTAAATGACTTCCAGCTGAAACAATGTATTTATTTATAGTCACCCTTCCATCCACTTTTCAGAAAACCACTCAATATGATTTTCAAGTATTGTGAGAAAATATTAGCTAAATATGTTATTATATGGAAACCAAACCACATGATGATGATTACAACAACAATGACGGCAATGATAGTTTAATAATTTGTACTTGTAAAATGCAGATTCACTGAGAGGAAGAATTATATATTCATCTATAAGACACACATCACCTGATAGCGTCTTAAAAACAGAGAAGGGGATAGAACAGGGAATAGTGTAATTGCAATTAACATTTGATCTACTCTGGTTCTTACTCAAAGTTCTGGCATTAATCCTTGGACAGGACTAGATATTTAATTGCTAAGCAGATGCACATACCAGCTGCTTACTGGGTACAGATGTCGGCACCTCACGGTAACAATGGAGAGGTCATAGTAATTATGGTTGTGTCAAGCTGCTCAGTTTGAATGCAAAGGCACTATGAACCAGCATGGTGGAAACAACATGTACAGATAATTGAAGATCATAGAGCTCTAACGTTGTGTGTCACTTTGTGTCAGCTTAACTTTAGAAAAGAGAACTTTTTAGTGAGGTTTGTTGAATGAACTTGTAGGAACTCTCTGGTTTAGTAATGGAATGTCAGGGCTGCTCATCTTGGAAATTTTCTTGAGCTATGGAATTGACACAACAGCTCATAAGCATCCTAATGTAAACTTATGATGGAAGAATCCTGATGCATGAACAAATGCAATATTGACATTTCCTAGGATTTACAATGAATCACAGCAGGGAATTGTTTCATCCCCTGGTGCAGCTGACACACTTCTTTGGTGTGGATGGCATGAAGCAGTGGCAAACAGTGATGGGTTGCTTGATATTAAGAATGCTAAGAATGGTTTTAGTGCTCTTGAAATTGTCAAGAGCTAGATCTTAGATATTTGATAGAAAGGTGGCATGCAAAACTTTAAACAAGAGACTTAGAAAATGTATTTTTTGTTTAGCAGTCGGGAAAATATCACATTAACAAAGCTGGGATTTATTTTAATTTTTTATTTTTTTGGTGTTTGTTTGCTTTTTTAGAATGAATGCATCCACTGAATGGCCTTTCAAAACAGTTACCAAAATCATTAAACCTTTCATTTTTAGGTAGAATCTCTGCAGTCAAAATGTTTATGCTGCCAAAATTATTGTTTCTATTCCAAACCATTCCTACTATTAAAAATGAAAAAAATATTCAAAGATTGGCAAAAGCAGCTAGCTGATTTTGTATGGGCCGGGGAAAAACCGAGAATTAGAATAAAGATACTGTATGATGCAAAAGAAAGAGGCGGTTTCTCCCTACCCAATTTAAAGTTATACTTTGAAGCCTGTGCCATAATCTACTTAAAGGAATGGATAACTTTAACAAACAGTAAACTTTTAAAGCTGGAAAGCACAAACAATAGATTTGGTTGGCATGGATTTATGTTTTATAGGAAAATCAAGGCCAACCGTAACTTTAATGATCATTATATTCGAGCAGCAATATTTAACGTATGGAATAAAAAAAAAAAGAATTGCACCTAAATTTCCTTGGTGGCTTTCACCACATGAAGCTCTATACTGTTATGATCCTAAAAAAAATCAAACTTGGATTAGATACAAAGATATTTTAAATAATGATGGGTCCATCAAAACATACGAAAGATTGAAACAGGAAGGATGGGATATAGGTTGGTTCTTATATAGACAACTCAGATGCAGATATAAAGAAGACAAAAAACAGGCAGGATTTACTTATATTAATAATGATATGGAAGAAATTATTTGGAAATCAGAGTCAAAAACAATGTCAAAAGTCTATAAAAATTATTAGAGTGGTATACGGAAGATGAAATTGTTAAGGACTCAATGGTCAAGTGGGTACAAAACTGTGGAAGGAATATCAAACTGTGTCAATGGGAGAAAACATGGTCTAAAAGACTGAACTACTCACCATCACAATATGTTAAAGAAAACTATTATAAAATTTTATACAGGTGGCACTTGACCCCAGAAAAGATAGCCAAGATGTATAAAACAGGTAAAAATATGTGTTGGAACTGCCGAAAAGAGATCGGTACTTACTATCATTTATGGTGGTCATGTAATAAGGCGAAGAAATTTTGGAAAAATGTACAAATTGAAATTTATAATATTTTGGCCATTAATTTAAAAATGAGACCTGAAATAATGTTACTTTGTATGTTTGAAGAGAAAGATGAAACTAAATACGGTAAAATTTTATTTTACATGTTGACAGCTGCTAGACTGATTTTTGCAAGATATTGGAAATCGGATAAAAATATTGAGATCAATGAATGGCGAGAAAAGGTTTATGAGATGATGGAATTGGATTTACTTTCTTATAAACTGCAAAATAAGAATAATGCCAAATGGAGAGCTTGTTGGGAAAAAGTATTGGACTATATGGCAAAAATCTGGGGCAAGATAGCAAACTGGGAATCAAACATTTGAGGGTATTATCTGACATAATATGGAAGCATACTTTGGTTTTGAGTTACTCAGCTTAAATTTAGAAGTATCAATGGGAACATTGTAACAAAGACCAGAAGATATAGGTAAATTAGCAGAAAAGTGGGCAATTAAGAAACTAAGTATAAGTACAATGAGGAAAAGAGGAGACTCTGAAACCTCAGAAGTAGAAGAGTATGCTCATATTATGATTAATTAAAAATAAACCTCAGGAAAGTAAGATTAGTTTAAGTTATATGAGGATAAAGGGTGGGAGGAAGGAAACAACATTTACTGCTAATTTAGAAGTGTCACAAGAATAGATAATGTAACAATTATCGATAAGAAATCATTCTAGGAGTTTAGGGAAGGGAAGTAGAATAATAGTCGGTAAAACTATGATTTCTGAATGAATCTCTATGTAATATGTGAAAATAAGGAAATTAGAAACTGTGATGTATTTGAATCTTTGTGTTATGAGTAAAATTCAATAAAAAAGTATTAAAAAAAACAGTTACCAAAATCATTTTGTGTATGTTTTTGTTTCTTGTCACAAGGAGGAAACCTTGAGCATCAGCTACTTCCTTTTCATTTTTGAATGCTACAGAACTAAGTGGACACTTTTTTTTTATAACAATTCCTGTTTTTAAAAATGCACACAAACACACATAAATCAATGAGAAGATGCATAAAAAGGTTTGCATTACAGAAAGTTCTATATGGGAAGAGGGGGTGAAATGGTATCACATCTCAATACAGAATTTGGCTGCGATGAACTTCATTTTCATCTTATCCAGATTTTGGGGATTTGGGGAAATACAATGAAAAAGATGTTTTCATTTCAGATTTTCATCTCCCTATTTGAATATGTGATTATTGTAACTAAAAGAGAAGCATAAGATACCAATGGAGAGACAATGGCTGGCACCCTTTTCAGTATATATAAAGTCATAAGCCAGATGTATGATATTTGAAATATTGTAATTAAAATTTGCACTCCAATACGCACCACAACCCACCTTAGAAACCAGGCAGCTGAAATAACCAAAGGAGTTCTGAGGTGCTGGAAAACATAGTACCTCTGAAACTCCTTTCCACAGGAGGCTAGGCTGGCCCTTTTCCTGCTTTTCTTTTGCCAGCAGGCAAAGTTGTTTTCATTCAAGCAGGGTTTTAATATGTAATCATCATCAGACAAATGTTTATAAAGTGTGTATGTTTTAGGTTTTTTTTTTACTTTTGTGACTTCCTATTTGATTGAGAAGTAATCAACCTGACAATGGTTTAATAATAATAATAATAATAATAATAATAATAATAATAATAATAATAATAATGTATTTATAGTCTGCTCAATCATGAAGAATCAGGGTGGGTTTCAACAATAAAAAATACAGTACTGATCAAATAAAAAATTCAAAATTAATCCCCTTCCCAACCCCCTATCCCAATCCTAAAAACAACATAAAATAAATGACACTATAAAATAAAGTTTACATTAAAATCAGCTAAAACTGGGGAAGAGTTAGACAGAAGGAGAAGGCATGAATGGCGATCGTAATTGGCGAGCATAATTGGGAGGGGAGGCTAGGTTGGATAGGCCTGCTGGAAGAGATCCATCTTAATGGCCTTTTTGAATGCTGTTAGAGTGGAAATGTGGCAGATCTCCTCCGGCAGGCATATTAAGACCCTGATTGAAGAAAAATGGCTTTGCCTGCTGACAAAAGAAAAGCAGGAAAAATGTGTCCACTTAGTTGTGTAGAGTTCACAAATGAAAAGAAAGTATCTGATGCTCAAGGTTTCCTTCTGGTGATAAGAAATCAGCAAGAGTATTTTAACTGGGTTTTTGTTGTTGTTGTTGTTGTAAAGTTCTTAACTGATTTTATCTGTGACCAGCCTTGGGTCCCTTTCTGGGAGAAGGCTGACATATAAACAAATAAGCTAACTAACCAACTATGCCTCCAGTTCCCCTTATCACTCCCACTACTTTTCACACTGCATCTCACTGGTGAAAAAGAGACAAATGCACCACCATTTAGGACCCCACTCTCCAGTGTCTTAGAACTCCTTTTGTTGGTGTGGCTTCCTGGCCTTTAAGTTGGGTTTTGATGGGTCAAACTGGGAGACATAGCTGTGATGAGAGAGCACTGTCATCATAGCTATGTCTGAAGATGCAGGATTTCAGTCACCATTTTACACACACACACACACACACACACACACACACACACAACTATCAGAGTTTGTATGGAATGTAGATCAGTGTAATGAAAGGTAATAATAAAAGCACATAGCAACATCCTGCAGAAAGGTTGCTTACAAGTACTTTGGAAGCCATAAGATGTTACTTGAAAACACTAATACTGTAATTTTTTTTTTCTTCAGAAGCTTGAGTGGTTCACAGTAAAGTGGATTTTGTAATTTTCAAATATATGTGTTCTTCCCCATTGATTACAATTTATCCAATACAGAATATTTCTTAATTTTATATTTATGATCAGTTGTGTATACTAGCATTGAGTGATTTCCCATGCTTGTGTCAATGGAGCTGACAGTACTGAGCCTGAAGTGAATAGTTCTGACATAGTCAAAAATGCACTTGAAATCTTGAAACTGCACATGCATGAAATAAATAAGCGAAGCGAGGAAGAATGACAAGAAAATTTAATGTGGTGAACATTCATCGAGTTTTACACTGAAACCTTTGGCCCTTTCATGCACTTCTGAAAATTCTAAAACACCATCAGCAGTACTTCTCAGTTCAAATAGTCTAGTCTCTTATCATTTGTTGTAGGTTTCATGGAGGTATCAGCATGGGGGTCTTGAAACATGAAAGTCTATATCAGCCTTCTCCAACTTGGTGCCATCTAGATGTTATGGGCGCCTTCAGCATCAAATAACTTAGCCAGTGGCCATGGCAGCTGAAGATCAAAACAACTATATTGTGATTTAGCACTCATGCAAATTATCATTGAAAAAGAGAGAAGTAGACTCACACACATTCTACAGTGGTTACTGCATTCCATGTGAATGGCTCAGTGAAGCAGTATGTGCAGAACCCTCCTGTCAACATGACCAATTGAAACTACCATATAGATATTGTGGAATGCATGTGATGCTCAAGATGAATAGGAAGCCTTGTCCTTAATATCATTCCATTGATAACTTCAATATTCATAGATATGTGTTGTTGTTCTTTAAATCCTAAATATATAATTAGTTATTTCAGATCAGCATATTGGCCCTCTTCAAATCAGCATTCTTGCTCTCTTGGTTTCCACATCAGAAATACTTTTTCTGTTCCATCAGTTTCCTGATTCTCTTTCTTTATTACTCAGATTGCAGTCTCAAACTCTTGCTTGTTGTTTTTTTCTCTTAACATACTTTCTTGATCAAACTTGTTGTCCTGTGCATCTAAGCAGCAGCTGTCCAAGCCTTCCTCCTGCTGCTTGTGTTGGATTACTGATGCCAGCAGAGTGCAATGGGTTGGTGCAATGTAAGCTTAAGGAAAAAACAGAGTAACTACTCTAGATGTTCAAAATAAGGCAAAGAAACAGTATTCTTTTATTATCTGAAGAAATCCATCCAAGGGTAGGGCAAGAGATAAAATATTAAAACTAGACTTGGTAACAAGAGCCATAAAGCTGGTTCTTATGCATTGTGTAGACTGGCAACCACAATAGAGACTACACAGAGATGTCTCCTTTTCAGACAAAGAAAACAAAGTTATCAACTATTTTCCTTAAAGAAGGAGAAAATGACATCAGTAAAGAGGAAGGATGCAAAAGGCCTAAAATTAAGAAAGAACAAGAGGAAAAAATATCAGGGACAGTCTATCTATCCATTGACCCTTTCTACTGATTACTTGTTATATGCAGATATGTGTTTTACTTCCAATGATTTTTTTAAAAAAATCTCTCCTAGGATTGCTTGCCATCCTGGCAGTTACTAGATTCAAAAATCTTTCTTATTGTTCATCCCTCAAATGTGACAGGAAAATAGAACCAAGAACTGTGGTTTCAGCATGACTGTTACTGCCATTCCTATATAAAACTTGATTCATCACAATGCAGACTTAAATTCAGTTTCATTGGTTACATGATGACCAGAAGAGTAGGTTCTGACTTAGAAAAAGTATCTACCACATGTCAATTTGAAGGCTGCCTTTTTCAACGTGCAATCAGCCCTTCTTATTCACGGATTTTTTATACATGGATTAAAGCATCCACAGTTTGAAAATGTTCAAAAAAAAAGTATAAATTTCAAATATCAAACCTTGATTTTCCATTTTTTATAAGGGACACAATTTTGTTATGTCATTATATTTAATGGGACTTGAGCATCCATGGATTTTGTTATCCATGGGGGATCTTGGAACCAAACCCCAGCATATAACAAGGGTCCACTGTGCATCTAACCAGCAGCTATCTAAACTTTCCTTCTGTTGCTTGTGTTGGATGAAAAAGACTGGTACTTTCCCACCCATACTCATTGTCCCACCAATTGCTATACCATTATCTTGACAACATAGTTCCTTTCATTGCTATACCATTTATCTTGCTTCTGAGAACAAGACAGAGTGTAGACTCTATGGAAAGCAGAACCCAGCTAGCTTTCAAATGATCCCAAATCCCTGGCTCTGGGTGAATCCATCCTCAACCCCAATCATTGTGAAGGAGTGCTCTGAGGACTTGCTGGTGCTGAAAATAGTGAAGCTGTATGCTGCTGCAATGATAGTTCTATGTAGCAGTGCAGCAGCCAACTTGACGGAGTGTGGATGAGTTCAACAGTCCTGGTGCTATGTCACATGAGTTGAGCACTGGACTGGACATAATGGGAAAGGGCAGCCCAAGATCTAAATTCAAACCTTGAGTCACAAATCCAGATTTATGTGCTTTCCAATAATTATCAGTGCTATAACTCCCTCTTGCCATTTTCTAGAAATTGGTAAAATCTTCAGGCATCATAACCCCTTATAAAAGTCATGGACAAATGGACAATTCTTCATACAAACTTGTATTGGTAACTGGTCAAGAAAGGGCCACTTGGACTCAATGACAGAAGCTGGATGGTAGGAAATTCAAGATGGGGGGGAAAGAGTTTCTTCACAAATGCATCACTAAACTATGAAATTTTCACACACATTGATGACATTTTCTCGCTCAGTACATAGTTACATGATGGCATTCTCTTCCGCAAGATGTAGTAACAGTCACAAACTCAGATGACTTTAACAGCAGTTTAGACATTGGGAGATATTAGTGGCTGCTAGCCATGATGGTATCATCAGGATCTGAGGCAGCAGCTTCTAGATACCATTTGGGGAACAATAGTAGGAGAGAGCTACTGCCCTTATGCCATGTTTGAAGGCAAGCTAGTCCTCTGCTTTTATCTATCAGGGTGCTCCATATGACATTAACTGTCATGGTGAAAATGAAGACTTCAATATAATTTTTAAAGAACCTATTGAAGACCTGCCATCTTTCCCCCTGTGTTTCTTTCCCTATTGATCCATGTAACAGAAGTCACACAGCTCTGGCAGCAACTTGCTAAGTGAAAGAATAAAAAGATGACAAAGTACAGCAATCTTTTCCGTTAGTATGACTTTCCCCTTCTCTTTAGTTAAAGATGTTTTCTACTGCTTTTTTCTACTACACAACAATAAAGTGTTTAATCTTCAGATTTAGTACCTTAAAAGGTGTTTGATTTGTAACTTGATAATTACTTGCGCTATTTCAATGTAGTGAAATAAGCTTTCAGGAAGACTCACCAATATCATTGAGGCAATACCATCCAAAGACTCTAAAAAGTAAACCAACAGAATCCCTTTTTGCCATACTTGCATTTAGTCCTACTTTTCCTTGAACATTCTCTTTCCCTATATCTAGGTAAGCTATTCAGTTGGGCTGAGACAATGCAGGGTAAATCTACTTCAGACAAAGCCCAATGAGTGACAATGGGATATGTTACTTCAGATAGCCCTTGTACAAAATGCAAGGGTCCTAAGATCGAGGGTCCCACCATTACTACAGGCTTACATGCTGCTCCCACCCTCTGGAATGCCCTTCCATGGGAAGCTAGGCTCACCCCATCTATACTCCCATTTTCCTGCCAGCCAAATATGTTTTTATTCATGCAGACTCTTAATATATAATCACATCAGGGAGGCTGTTAAACAGGGTGTATGCTAGGTTAGCTATGTTTTTA
Organism: Sceloporus undulatus; assembly: GCF_019175285.1. Taxonomy (NCBI): domain Eukaryota; kingdom Metazoa; phylum Chordata; class Lepidosauria; order Squamata; family Phrynosomatidae; genus Sceloporus; species Sceloporus undulatus. Next base: position 46,162,623 of record NC_056523.1, on the reverse strand, counting down.
ACTTTTGTACATTTATGAAATTTTATACTGTTTTTAGTTATTTGAGTATCAAGGGTCCTTCCTAGGAGTATATCACACAAAGCTTTTGGGTGGTTTTCCGGCTCATTTCCGATGTGACTGCACTTCTAACGATGTGGTTTCACGTCATAACATGACTGTGTTATCAGACGCCATTCCTTTCTATGGGAGCTCCTTTGCGAGGTGCTTCCACAGTGTTTCTGAAGTGACCCCTCATTTTGGTAAAACCGGAAAAAAAGTGGCTTCAGAGAATTTGCTTCCAAGCTCCCTTCGATTGCACTGCAATTTGATCTGGTGTGGAATGCAGCTTTGCTACTGCTGTGGTACTCCACCGCAAACGCCCCGAGTTGCAAATTTCCCATGATGTAGCGCTACAGGTTTCCCCCAGTCCCTTCCGGTGGTCCTTCCACTTTCAGGGCAACCCAGGGGTGGGGAGCAATCCTTCCATTGTATCTGGAGGTATTCCCTGGCCTCAGGCGCACTTCCCGGGTGCTATGTTGGAGGGTGAGGTGTGTTTCTGAAGTAAATCATGTGTGGAAGATATATATGTGTGTGTGTGTGTGTGTGTCTTTGTGTGTGCATGAATGTGAATATATAGATATGTATATATATGTGTGTGTGTGTGTGCGCGCACGCGTAAATGTGAATATATAGGTATGTATATATATGTGTGTGTGTGAATGTGACTATACAGATGTGTGTGTGTGTTTGCGTGAATGTTCTCCTTCCCTGGCCTAGAGCTCCATCAAGGCTCCCATCTCTGGGAAAGCAAGCAAGAGAGAGAGAGAGAGAGAGAGAGAGAGGCAGGTAGCGTACATCTGAGGGGCTCTTTCCATTGGGGCCTGGGGGAGGGCGAGGGGATGCCCAGGTGGCGAAGGGGAAGCCAAGGGGGGCTCCTCTGAGAAAGTTGTGGTGCTGCCCCTGCCTCCTCCTCCTCCTCAGTGGCGCATCCGAGCTGGGAGCCCTAGCCCCGCAGCCCTCTACGGGGTGTGTGTGTGTGGTGCTCAGCCTTGTCCTCCAAATCCAGCAGGGTCCGGGAAAAGGGGGCATCCTCCTCTGGAGTCCAGGGCCCCTTGGCTGCTCCCCCTCTCTCCTTGGTCCTCCTTTGCTCCCGGCAGAAGAAGCCAGCGACAGGTGCTTCGCAGAGGACTTCCCCCAAAAAACGGGGGACATCAGGTGCGGAAGGCGAAAGAGAGAGAAAGAGAGAGAGACTGGAAAAATCCTGGCCAGGAAGAGGGCTGCGTCCTCTTGCAAGGCAAGGCTCTGGGTCTCCTTCCGGACGGCACCGATGCAGCAAAGCCGGCCGCAGCCGGGGAAGAATGACAGCTAAGGAGGGGGCAGGGAAGGGTGACAGCATCCAGAGCCCCATTGAGCATGAGCAAGGGTGCCGATTCGAATAGTTGAACCCTCAAAGTATGCTCTGGTGTGGTAATACAATGTGCACTCACTCTGCTTTGCTTGAATCCACATCACGTGACTTGCTTGGAATCGAACTGACTTCACTTCCCCCTCAGATCGGAAGGGCAGCGGAAAGGCAACCAGGTGTTGTAAAACATTATGTTTTAACCTTAATTCACATTGCTAGACAGGAGTGACTCTTGATCTGGTGTGAAAAAACATCACGCTTTGCATTGCTAGAACAGGAGTGACTGCGGATCTGAGCTGCAACCCCTCCCCCACGTGTGATAAGGTCCCTAGTTGTCTGTCCCCAATCTGCTTTTGCAAACTTCCAAATCTTCCCTATAAAGCTTTAGAGCATCTCCAAACTGAGCTGAGTGTAAAATTCAATGACAACTTGCTTGCTGTATGTAAATATGCCATCTCTCAAGCTGATAAACAACATACTAAAAATCTTTATAGAACTGCTCGGATCTTGCACTGGTTCCTAATTACACAGGCCGACAGCATCATAAACCTTTATTACAGCCCATTCTTTAAAAACATGCCTGAGGTTGAAATTTTGCTGGCAGGGCTTCCACTCACATGTTTGTTTCAAAGTGACTACACTGTAGCTTTTAAACAAAACAAACATATTGCCCAGACAACTTTGCTTTGTTACAATTACTGAGAACAAGATCTTTTTCTTGACTTCCTACATTTTGAATGTGTGAGAGCCATAACACACATTTCTACCTTGTGCCTTGTAGAAAGCACCACATACAGACACACTTCTGTTCCCAGGTGTTTTAAGATGGTTTTAGCCTTCATGAACAATTTGCTGTTCTTTTCTTTTAGGTTGCATGGCATAAGTTGTAAGCCATTTTCTGACAATAATTAAAATCCCAGTGTACTGTATGTGAGATATTAAAATGTCCAAAGGAGAGTTTGGCCAATATCTCACTTTGCCTACTGTAGTGTAAGAATTCTCCACGTGAATCTCTACTGTGGCTCATTTCTTACCACCCCAGGACTCATGGTTTTTCTGTGACAACTCCCTGAGCAGTTATTCTGTGGATAGTAGAGGGGAGGAAATCAAAGAACGATCTCATTATGTTCCCCATCAGACCCATGGCATCTTCCACTAAGATCTGCTGAGATCTCTGTCATCAGTCTATGTCTGTGCCTATGAGGCATAGGCAAATGCTTCTCTGATCTCTTGCATTCAATCCCCACCACAGCAACAAAAAGGCATACATATGCTTAAGGTGAACTTGTGTGTGCATATGTCACTGGAAGAACACTGGTCTTTGAGTGTGATAAATCATCCACATATAGCCAGAAAAGACTAGATGGAACAAATAAAGACAGATAAAGCAGATTAAAAGGATACATAACCTATGTATTGTGGGATAATTTCAGGCCCCAGTGGATTGTAATGTTCATCAAATAGATGAATAGTCAATATCCTCTGCATGAAGGAAATTCAGTCAGCTTACTGACAATCAGAGTGCTTCACTTCTGCTTCTTAGAATCATGAGCCTCCAAGAAATGTCATGGGATATTTCTTCTCCCAATTACTTACTTTAAATGTAATTTTAAAAAGATAACTAGATAGCACACATACACACACGCACAAATCAATTGTTGAGAGAATTTTTGTCCCAGTTGTTTTTCTTTTCTTTTTTAATTTGAGAAGGAGGAGCTGTATATGGTAAGGGGATGTAACCTGGAAACATTGTTTACAATATTTGAGGTAACAATGCCTCAGAATTCCTATACAGTAAGTCTAATTTTTTGTGGATTCTACCACAAAACATGATGATAGGAGGACTATGTTTTCCCATCCCAGGGCATGAGGATTAATATTATTTTAAGATCCATCAGTTTAGGGTATTTTCGTGTGATGTTTTTCTGTTGATCCTTTCATTTGTTTCTTAAGTTTATTATTTGTTTCATTTTGTAGTGTTTATCTTGCATTGTTAACTGTCCAGGGGATGTTGTTAACTGGTTAGGATGGGATCTAAATAATGTTAAGAAAGTAAGCAAATAATAAATACTTATGTGAAGTCCAAGGCTTTCACGGCTGGTGTCCATAGTTTTTTGTGGGTTTTTCGGACTATGGGCCATGTTCTAGAAGAATTTATTCCTAATGTTTCACCAGTATCTGGAGCGGGCATCCTCTCTGGAGAACATCTGGAGAACATCCTCATGTCTAAATGAGTACCATTTATTTTCAAATAAGTATTTAGGTTTTTGGTGGGTTTTTTGGGGCTATGAGGCTGTGTTCTAGAAGAGTTTATTCCTGATGTTTCACCAGCAGCTATGGCTTGGCATCACACTCCCTTGGAGTGTAGTGGAGTCTCTTTGCTTTGAGGTCTTTAATCAGAGGCTGGATGGCCATCTGTTGGGTATACTTTGATTGAGAGTTCCTGAATGGCAGGGGGTTGGACTGGATGGCCCTTGTGGTCTCTTCCAAATCTATGATTCTATGATTATGATATGATTCTGAAGATGCCAGCCATAGCTGCTGGCAAAACGTCAGGAATAAACTCTTCTAGAAAACAGCCTCATAGCCCAAAAACCCCCACAAAAAAACTGAATACTTATTTGAAAGATACATGGTACCCATTTAGACAAGAGGATGTTCTCCAGATGTTGTTGAACTCCATTCCCATCAGTCTTGGCCAGTGTTGAAGCATAATGGGAGTAGCAGTTACTCAAAATCTAGATGGGCTAATGCTTTTCTGTCATGAGTTAGGTGACTGTGCTATATGGGCAGAGCTAACTTGTGTAAGTATGAAGTCTAAGGAATATTATATTTTGGTCAATTTATAAATGAGTTTACAAGCAGCCTCGGAATACTGTCTCAGCGTTTACAGAGATGGGGAGGCAAAGAACTGCAGAAGCAGAGTTCTTCTATTAACTGTATTTTATTAAGGAAATTAAGCATACACACACAGAATTCACACACACACAAGCACACAAGAAGCTAAGAATCAAAGATTTTTAGATGGGAATAGAAATGAGGTTTCACTAACGGTGATATTTACCAGTAGTGATGTTGCTCCTGTATATGCAGTTTGGTAGATGAGATGTGGGACTTGGCCATTCCTGAGCACTTGGAGTGGCAATGATGAGCTGGGCCTAACGGGGTTCTGAGGGACAGAATGGCTCCCTGTGAACTAACTAGTCCACTGATCAAAGGACATTTGGTTTTTTTAATAGGAGGAATCCCACCTGGGGCAAAGTTCCAGGAGTCCCATGGCCAATGGTCCAAATTGTATGAGGTAATCACCTAGGTTGGGGGCTTCCAAAGTGAGAATTAAATGTAAATGAACATATTCCTGCTTTAGGTAATCCGCAGGAGTGTGAGACAGGAACAAACATTGCACCAGGAAATTGGTGTGCAGTTCCTTGACTGGATTGCCTAGCCTTCCCAATGTGTGTGTGAGTGAATCAGCCCTTTTGCAACTCCTAAACTACCAATGTGACCCTCCTCCTTGGAAGTTATGGTGGCTACATTCAGGGTCATGGAGGGGTGAGAACCTCACTACAATTTTTCTGTTAAAAATGGAAGGCCTTAGCCCTCGTAACACTTGGTATACTGGTTTGATTGTTGGACTAGGACTACCAGAGACTGTTGTTTGAATCCTCAGTCAGCCATAGAAACCCCCTGTGTGATTCTGGGTAGTTCACTCACTCTCAGTCTTAGACGAAAGCAATGGCAAACCTCCTCTGAAAAAAATTTTCCCAAGAAAGTCCTATGAAAGAGTTGCCATACATTGGAATGAACTTCAAGGTTCATAACAACAAAATGTTCTGTGTAAGAACTAGCAGCAACAGAATTACTGGGAAATTGGCTGCATCTGCACAGCAGAAATAAACCAGTTTGACACCACTTTAACTGTGGTGGCTCAATGCTATGGAATTCTGGGAACTATAGTTTGTTGTGGCACCAGCACACTCTGGCAGAGAAGGCTAAATTTCTCACAAAACTACAAATCCCAAAATTCCATAGCCTTGAGCAATTGCAGTTAAAGTGGTGTCAACATACAGTGGTACCTCGGGATACGAAATGCGCGGGTTACGAAATTTCCGGGATACGAAAAAGTTGGATTGGCAAAAACTGTTTCGGGTTACGAAATATTTTTCGGGTTACGAAATTCATTTCGGCGCAAAATTCAAATGCTATAGGCTTCCAGCGCTAACGGAAAGCTATTTCGGGTTACGAAATTTTCGCGTTATGAAGGGAATGGCGGAACGAATTAATTTCGTAACCCGAGGCACCACTGTATACTATTTCTGCAGTGCGGATGCAACCACAGTCTACTATTAATGAAAATAGATATCTTGAGATCTGCTTGGTTGTACTATTAAAAAATTGGCTAAGTTTTCATGCCAACATCATTTAAATGATAGGGCAGATGTTCTATTGAAAATAATGGCAAAATTCCCATGAATCTTAATGGTGTTGGAATATCTCCCCAAATGGTAATATAATGAATTAATTATCCACCAATTTATAATCCAGCAGAAAAAAGCAACAATAAATTACCAGAGCAAGAGATTGTGGCAATACCCAGTAAACGCCATGCCAAGTGCTAAAAGAATTAATAGATTGTTTAATTAAAATGTTTCTACTTTTCAACAGTTTAAAATCTGTGAAATATCCTGTGCATCTGACAACAAATATAGCTAGGTAGGTGTACTAGTACACTGTCTTCTAAGTAAAACCGGGTGTACACCAGGAGTATCCTAATAACACTGTAATAAAAACTTTGGTACACATTAAGATATTTTGAATGGAAAGTATAACCAGGGAATGTTGTTTAGGAAGACAGATTATCAAAGATTTCACATGGAAGGGACATTCAAAGAATAACTTCCTTACCATACGGTACTGGTGCCAAATGTATATTTATCACCATGAAGAATTAGGAAGTTACAAGGAATAAAATCTCAGTGATTTTTAGAAAGATGGATCTCCAGTGACAGAGATCTGAGGGGCCAGTGCCAGATTCTCTCCCCTGGTTATAGCCAGAACGTGGTTGCTTTGCCACTTAATGTCCATCCCCACCATCTACTGGCCACAAAATGGCCAAGGGAGTGTTCACTTGTCTTTTGAAGTAAACTAGTGAGGGAGGAGGCATTGTACAAAATGTACTGGATAACTTTGTGCATGGCAAACATTAAAAGAAATGTACGTATAAACCAAGGTTGTACACATATATGTCACCAACAGAATCTTGTCCTGTATGTCTGTATTAGGGGTGTAGTTCCTCTAATTTTTTTTCTGGAAGGAACCAATGGGTAATTTTATTAAGTTTCCTTTCAATCAAGAAAGCTTTTCAAAATCACAGTTTTCAAAGCTCATTAGCAATTTGGGACTCACTCTGTACAAAATTCCTGCGAGATTGATTTACTCAGGGGAGAAAAGTACATTTTTGCCGCAGAAAAGTACATTTTTTGTTGCACAGAAAAAGTAGTTTCCTGTGCAGAAGATTCTGTTTTCTATGCAAAGCAACCTTGCTGCCCAACCCCAGAAATAATGAGACAAGACACAAGAGATTAGATTAAAAACAGGGCCATTTATTAACTGACCTATTTATTAATTTCTTAATGGAACTGCAACTAATGCGGGAGAACAGCCTAGTGTGGGAGCAGCTGCACCCGGGGTCATTCCCTAAACTACCTCTGCAGCTTCCCCTGAACAATAACATCTGAGCCATCAACAATAACCTAAAAGCTGGGTTACTCGCTGACCATGGCGGGCTTTAAAACTTGTCTCTATTCTGAGGAGAGCAGCAAATAGCCCATCCCAACCCCAACTCCTCTGTCATGGGGTGGGGGAGTATGACCACCTCTGCATTTTGAGCAAAATAAGTCTGAAGCTGCAATGGTTCTTGTCAGTTCAGAATTCTTCTCATTGTGGTTTCTCGGCATTCAACAAACATGTTTTTCAATTTTCAATTTTACCCTTTTTACAAATATTCTTTCCTATGCCCCATTCCTATGACTATAAATATGTGGGGGTTTGGAACACCAAACATATGTATAAGCGAAAACAAGTGTTTAATTTTTTTTCATTCCCTGGAGTACTCACATGCCCAGAATGAGAGGGGCCTGCCTGCATGAATTTCCTTCCAGTACCACCTGAACTGAGAACAGCCACATGTTGACAAAATGCAAGCTTGTAACTAACATCATAATGATTTTCCCCTGAATTTTTCCCCCCAAATATCTTTGCCTACTGAAGGAGTCAGTGGAGCTTCCAAAACTTGCAATATGTATTTTGTTCATTTTGGTTAGTCAAATAAAAGCATTACTGTTTTATTGATTTTGGATGTTACTGTTCTTTGTTATATGGCCAACATGGCTACTCCAAATGTGTTTTCTATTGGCATATCAATGCAACTTTAGTTTCTGTCTTGTAGTCTTGTAGTGCTAACAACTAATACATAAAGTCATATTGTCTTTGGATACTGGAGTGATAAACAGCCATTCTGGCTAGTAGCCAATGACAGTCCTTACACAGTTGATCTATTTCTCTTTCAAAATTGTCCAGGTGGCAGTCATCACTACATCTTGTGACAGTAAATTCCATAGTTTGACTGCCCTGTCCATTCTCTGCCCTGAATCTCCCACCATTTGGCTTCACTGGATGATTTCAGGTTCTAGAGTTATGAGACAGAGAAGAGCTGTTCTTGTCTATTTTGTCAGAAGCAGGTGCCATGTTGTACACCTCTATCATGCAACTTCTCAGTTGTCTGTTCTACCTTAAAGTGCCCCAAATATTGGCTGCGATTCTGCATGAGATGATGTATGTCTGGCATATAGATATGTGTCTGTGGCTATGAGGCTTGGCAAATGGGCAGCTAAATGCTGCCCCTTTTAACCCTGGATCGTTGCCATGGGAGCAAAAAGAGGCTGCTTAAGAAGCTTCCTGGAAGGGGCACCATAGTGGCACTTGTGCACTATCATGATACTCCTTCTGGCCAGTGCTGTTTGGGCACTGTGACACACATGCAGCATCATGGCATGCCCCATATGGACGAGTGCATGCCAAGATGGCACCTGGACATGGGCAGAAGGGCTTTGACCGTGTGCACACTCAGCCCTATTTCAATCCTAGTTTAGGTCCAGGCCGGCATAAAGTGCCAGTCTGTATGATCTCCCAGTGTTTCTCCTCCCAAAACCTACATTTTAAGCAACATAGCTTCCACCCCACTCCACCCCGCCCCCCACCAAAAAAAACCCCACATCCATTTTCTTGTCATTGGAGAATGGAGGCAAATCAGTAGCTTCCTGCAGCTGATAGGATTTTGGTTGTTGTCCAGGTAGTAAAGAATTTCAAATTCTGCAATGACCAATAAAGTGTGTTACAATAGCACAATCTGGACTTCACTATTGTAACTCACCATAACAGATTAACAGCGATTATAACCTTTCCATTATAGAGGTCTTGTTCAAGTCTCTTTGTCATTTTGTCTGCCCCTTTTCTGCCCACTTTGCCAGTTCTACATTATCCTTTCTCCAGCACAGTGACAAGAACAGTACATAATTTTCAAGATATGGTTGCATCACAAATTTGTAAAAGGACACTCAAGGTCAACAGCTTGATTTCACACACCCCCACACACACACCCCACACACAGAGAGAGGTAGTAGTAGTAGTATAGTAGTAGTAGTAGTCAAATAGGTGGGCTGTAATTTCTAATGTATCAGGATTTCTTTTCTTCTTTCCTTTCATTTTCCTTTTTTTGACCTTCAGGACAGAATATAAAATGGATGTTTGTATCTGAAATTAGAGTGGTAGCCATAGTGGCAACCCAGTAAGTGAAATTGACACTCAAGGAACAGAAAGGACATAGAGGAAGATAAAACTGGGAAATGTGTGCCCCTTCATACATCTTTAGACTGACTTTCCCATGATCCCTCAACCTTGGTTACACTGGCTATAAACTGATGAAAGTTACAGTAGGGCACCTTACTCCCCCTCTTAGTATAAGAGCCAATACAAATGCTGCACTTTTTGAAAATTTTTCCCTTTGTATCATGTACACAAATCTTTGCTATCAAGGGTTTCAGGTGATGTGGGAAACGATGACCACAAGAGACAACAGTTTGATGTGTCATTTTATTTTTAAAAAATCTATAAAAATTAATTGTTGTTGTATTATCGTCATCTCAGAAGATTATTCCAAACTCTGAAAACCTTGGGATATCCAAAAGCTTTCCTTACATATTGTTCTGATGGAAGCCCCTTTGGTCTGAGAATGTATACAGTTATGATAACCCTGCCTGGCTATTTAATAAAATGCCAACTTTTTGAAAAATCAATAGCAGTTGTCAATATTTCTCATCTCTTGTGGCATGCACCTTGAAGTTATTTTCTTTAATGCTGGTTTGTAAACACTGTTGACAAGCTGCTGCATGTCTATGGGAACTAGAATTACTTGAGGCAATAGAATTAAAACCTAACTGCAAAACAGGTCACAGTTGCAAAATGAATCCTCCCTTTTTGTTAAAATATTCAAAGAAGGATTATAAACAGAAGGAAATTATATGCTACCAGCAACAGATCATGTCACTGTAGAGAGGGCATTTTGCTTCCATAAATGTTATGCAAGGGTTGTTTGTTTGTTTTGGCTCATTTGAAAATTTCATTCTTTGAAGAGGGAGTTTCATATCAATTTTTAAAAACACACAAATGAAGCAGGCCACACTAGATTGTCTTCTATGGATATGAATTCCATTATATTTGGGAGGGGGAGGTGTCATAATTTTTCTCATTCTTTAAGGGTGTCTCAACATGTCAGAAAACCTTGTCCAAAAAACCGACCAACCAAAATACCCACTCCCATATTTTGGGAAGTTTTTGATTATATATATATATAATATATGCAAAAAGATCTCCTTGTACAAAAAAAATTAAAAATGCAGAAAACCTCTTACAGTGGTACCCCGGGATACGAAAGCACCGCGTTACGAAATTTCTGGGATACGAAAAAAATTCCATAGGAAAAAACTGTTCTGGGTTACGTTTTTTTTTTCGGCTTACGAAAAAAATTTTTGGTGCTTTTCGGCGCTTTTTCGCACCAAATCGCGGCTTCCAGCGCTAGCGCCTATGGCATTTTCGGCTTGCGAAAGATTTCGGGTTACGAAGGGCGCCGCGGAACGGATTATTTTCGTAACCCGGGGTACCACTGTATAATTTCACCTGACAGAAAAAAACCTGACAGCCATTATTGTGAAAAACCAGCAACACGCTTACAATTCATTTTCACACAATGAAGCTTAAAACAATCCTTCCTCAACCCCAATGTTTGCATGTTAAACCTACCTATTTATCTAGAAATTAAGAATGCTCATTTGCACTGTAAGTGCCATTTTTGTCTCTGTTGTTTCTGATGCATGACCAATAATCAATCTTTAATATCAAAAGCACACAAGAGGTCCAGCAGCAATCTATGCCTTGTGTGTAAAAACAGGCTTCAGGATTTATACCACAAAGCCTTCAGACACACTAGGAAATTTAAATTCCCTACTGTGCAGTATAAATTGATACATTAATGTTATAAGATATTGAAACAATCAACATTGAAGCATAATGTTGCCATTGTTATTAAGGAATTATGGTTTATTTTAATTTTCTTCACAGTTGTTGCCTATGGCTAGATTTTGTCCATTTCCCCCACCCTTCCACCCACAGAAATTCACACTTCATTCAGAGCATAGGATGAGTAAAATGCAGTTGGACAAAGCTTTCTTCTATATAAATAAATTCTATATATGATAAACTAGAAATATTTAGTGTAATCATTTCTCCCTTTACTAATGGGATTCACCCTTTTTCTGCTTTTGGGTTTGTTTGTAGATCTTTTTCTTTGTTTTTTGTTTTGTTTTGTCTTGTTTTTTGGTAACATTTTGGGGCTCAAATCTCATATTTACCTGTGCAAAGCTTTATAAAGTTCAACATTTTATGTACTTCCCTGGACTTGGAGCCCAGTCTTCACAATCTGTGCCTTTTATTTTTCATTTATAAAGACAATCAATGACCAACTGTCTATGGCATTGTGTATTAGTTGTCTATTGGATTAGATGGCTCTTGTGGTTCCTTCCCGTTCTAAGAGTCTATGATTCTTTGGTAACAGCCATGTAAAATTAACATAGTTATCTGAAATGTAATTATAACTTACTAATGATTTCCAGAATAGTTCATCCTCACTCCTACACAACCTATGATTCATCAAGAATACAACCTGCCCACCACATTCCATGTCTCACCAATGCCTCTCCTTACTTCTATGACTTTAACAATTGCACGATCTGAAGGGATTCTTAATATGCGACTTTTCACAGTGGAGGCCATAGAAATGAGAAATAATACACATAATTGAATTTCTTCCTATCATGAAGTTGGCAACCAAACCTCAGGAGTCCTGTAATGCTCTGCTATTATATGTCTGATTTAAAGCCTCATAGTGAAAACTTCCCTTTATGTTTCCACTCACACAGCTCATATGCAAAATAAGCAAGCTTAATTTATAATTGACTAAGTAGTGTGATTAAAAAAAAAATAATGACTTGATTACAGCTGAAAAATGAAGGTTTCATTACATAAGCCAGCCATATGGGACGATCACTTACTGACTGACATTATCTGAGTAAAATCCTGCTCTCTACCTTCATCTTCCTGTCCCTTCTGATTCTTGCTGCTTACAATTTCCTCTACTCCATGCTTGCTATTAGACTAAAAATTTAGAAGTATGGTTGTTTTCTAGGGCATGTGCCTGTTGGTACAAGATGGATAGGCAAAAACATGTTTGAGGGATGGATGAAAGTGTCTGTCTATGGAAAGATGAAACACCCATGAAGAGATTGTGTTATCTTCTATGCCTTGCTTCTTTGACAGAAGCAAGACTTACCTAGATATTTTTCAAGACAAAATTATGCAAAAAGGCTCTTTGTTAGCTTCCTTCATCCTTGTATGGTAAACAAGACTACTTTATTTTATTTTATTTTTGATGCAAACCTTTGTGAAATGACAAGCTTTTTGTTGTTGGTTGGTTTTGGAGGAAGTAAAAACTATTTCTACAAGTGATTTTTGCCCATTTTTGTAAAATGTAGTCCTGGAAAATGTGTTAACTGTAGGCTGGAACTCACTTTCCTTTAATGCATTGGTAATCTTTATTATTTATTTATTTATTTAGCACTGTAGATTTGCACAGGCTGTACTTAAAAACAATAAATATAAAAGAGTAAACCTGCCTATGGCATACAATCTTTATGGACAGTCTGAAAATGAAAATGACTCTATTTTCTAGTTTCCCATGTCCAAGCCTTCTTTGCTTTTTGAGACCCATTTCCAAAGCAAAGTGTGCTGTCATTTTACAATTCCTTGTAGTGGAATCTGAAGTAGGATCATAAGAGCATGGGAATGGGGAAGAGATAGAAAGTTGGCGAAAACATGCCATTATGTTATGTTTACACTAAAAAGAGGTTTTTTGAAAGAAAAAAAACCAGAATTTAAATTAACTACATTCATTTTATTCACCCTTGGAGTAGGGTTGCCAGATTAAAAACTGGAAAGGACTCTTGTACTTATAATGGCTGTGCAGAAGATGGAATTTCAGCAGATGTTGCTTATTACCTCGTTGTGTGATAAGCAACACTTGCTGAACATTCTTCTTCTACATAAGTCCTCTCCAGGTTTCATTCTGGCAACTCTAAGGACTTTATTACATGGGGAAAACAGAGGGATTTTAATATTGATTATCCCGTGAAAATCATGCATTCACAATTAACATTTTTACACATTCGCAATTAAAGAGCCATTACCCCAGGAATAAACAGGCAATCAACAGCAACAAATCATTCACAGGATTTCTCCATGAATGATTTCTTCTTGTTTATTGCCTTTTTATTCCTGGGATAATGGCACTTTAATTGAACTGTCATGTGAAAATGTTAATCACGATTACACAATTTTCACAGGATAATCTATGTTTAAACCCCTGATTTTCCTTGTGTGATAAAGTCCTATGAGTGAACTATGGTGGGCCCTTCTCCTTTTGCTTGGTATCTGGAACATGGAAGAAGATAGATAAAGCATACAGTTTCTTCTATTTGATTTCCCCCCTAATGATCATAGCCATGGCTGATGGAGGTATTGCGCCTCCCAGGATAGTTATTCCTACGCATTGGAAGGTATCCAAGACACATATCTTATCTGAATGGCTAACCATTATTTTCTATTTCTTTCACCACATACACTTGCTAACCTCCCTTTCCTTTGACTGTTACCCACTTTCAAAGTCTTTGTCAGTTCTTTCAGCAATATATTATCCATCTCTAGTGTCATGTTTCTCCCATCCACCCCCTCTGTCTTCCTTTTAGTAGCTTTGGATGCTCTGGTTGGACATATCTCTCAACCAGGTATATACATGGTTTTGTCTTTTGCTCCCTTTCCCTCTCATGTGTCTCACTCTTCACAAAGCCTTTCATCCCTCTTATTGCTCCATATATTTGTTGTTGTTGTTATTGTCGTTGCATGCCTTCAGGTTGCCTCCAACCTATGGCAATCTCTTTCCATAAACCCATCATTGGGTTTTCAGGAGCTGAGAGTGTTTGACTTGCCCATGCTCACCCTGTGAGTTTGCATGGCTGAGGGGATTCAAGCCCTGCTCTCCAGTCTTCAGCCAGTGCTTAAACCACTACACAATGCTGGGTCTCCATTGCTCCATCTATATCCATACCTATTCCCTCTTTCATTTCACCTTTTATCTCTGCCTCTGCCCTCATTCTGTCTGACTGTTTATCTTACTCACACAAACACACACACATGCTTCTTTTCATCCCACATTCACAGGCTGCACTATGATAGTGAACCAGAGATATGCTGCACCTCATATTGTTCTTTGCTGTCCTGTTTCTTTGTACAAGCTGCATACAGCTGTTTCTCAGTGAGAACAGTAGATATGGTGAGAAAGGGGTTGGAACAATGCTCTTTTCCATTTGACACATTAAAAATAATAAAGCTCTGGTTTAAATTGTCTTTATAAAAATTGTCATGGACACAATTAAAGTTAAAGGACTTGTTCTAATCCCTTAAGGAATGGGCATGACGGGTAGGCTTAGATGGATATTATGTACAGATAACAGGGAAAGAAGAAAGAAGGAAAGGCCAAAGTCTGGTGGGTTTACTGCCTCTCTGCTACTGCTAGCTGTCATAGTAGCTCTTTCAGTTTGTACCAAGCATGCTGTTGAAGCAACATAATATTTGTATAAAGTATTTTACCTGTGCCATGTATCACCAACAATCTAGGTTATCACCAAAAATTGCTTCATGAACAATGCAATTGTCACTGTCTGTATTTCAGAGCTTAGGAAAGTGTCCTTTCTTTGGACTGCAACTGCCAGAATTCTGTAGCTAAGGTGTATATCTACACAGTTGAAATAATGCAGTTTGATGCCACTTTCAGTGCTGTAGCTCCATGCTATAGAATCATGAGATTCTTAGTTTTACAAGTTTTCCTTCTCTGACAATGAGTGCTAGTGCTTCACAAAACTACAAATACAAAATTATTATAGCAATGTGGGAATGAATATGTTATTTTGTTGAAGGGAGGGAAGGGGCGGTTGGATTTATTTTTATTTTTATATTGTATGAATTTTATTATTATTGTAAGCCACCTCGATCATTTTGGAGAGGCAGGATAAAAATAAATAATAATAATTATTAGAAGTAGTAGTAGTAGTAGTAGCCAATACCTCCTTACTTATGAATGCATAAATAAATAACGTCTCCTGGCATGACTCCCCCAAACCTCCTTTACTAACCATCAGCCACATTTAGTGAAGGAGATATGTTCAGCTGGCAATTATTCCAACCTCTTCTTTTCTCCTACCTAGACCAACAAAGCTGATCACAATAGGGTACAATGTGGATTTCTCAACATGGGGCATTCCAGAGAGTGTTAGTACAGCCTCTGGAAATGCTGGCAGATTGAACCAACAAAAGGATTTCTCAAGCTGGTGAACTTTTGCAAACTTCACTTTTCTAGTCCAGATCACTAGGCTGTGATAGCAATGGATTTCCTGAAAACGAAGCATTTCCAAAACGATTACTCTCACAAGTCAAGGAGAGAAGGAAAAAAAAATAGAGCTATTTTAGCAGTAATTTGTGGACCATCAAGGCATGACACATTGCTGAACTGAGAGGGTGCACCTGAGAATAAGATGCCATGCAAATCAGTCTCTCATAAGTATGTGGAATCCTCCCAAATAAAGATGTCACTCTGGAAGAACACCCACTGAAAAATGATTACTATGACAGAAAAATCATTGGAAAGCCTTCCGTGCTCTCCAGCACACCTCGTGTCTTTGCAGGTTTTTTCTTGTTTGCTCATGCACACATTCGGAGTGAAGCTGTCAAAATTGTCAAACAACGAGAGCTGTGCCGTAGGTAAGGGCTTTTTAATGCTTGGTGAAGCATACAATTGGAATTATACAAAGGGAATGCATTTGTTTCTGGGTATGTGCAAAAAGATGTGAGTAGGGAGGGGGATGTATTTAATTCACTCATTCCTAATAAATATTTGTTTGGAGGGAAGATAATAAAATGTAATGATAATTAAGCCACAAATGACGCTAATCCCCAGGTATCTTGGCATAAATATGGAAAGCTTTTAAACTCATACTTTTCACCACTTGCAATTAGTTTGCTTTTCCTGACAGTGTCAAGTTCACAATTATTCAGAGGCTGGAGCAAAGGTTTAGGGTCAAAATAATAATAATAATAATAATAAAACAGGTTTCATAACTCAGAATAAATTAGGCATGGCTGTAAGAATGGTTTATTATGGTGTACTTAATGCAGCTGTAAACTAGACAAGTAAGTCATGTTTAAATCCCAGTTATTTAGTGGTACTTAATGTAATTTTTAAAATTTATTTCCCACCTCTCTTTAAGGCTCAAGGTGGGGGCAAGAAACAGCAAAGCTTGTACATGGACTTAGTTCCATGTCACTGGCAGCAGTGTCTTGCAGTATTAGGCCTAGCTTTTTTTTTTGGTGCAATATACTAATAATTCAATTTTCCCCTAGGGTCACAAAGGGGTGGTGTCTGGAGACAGACAAAAATCTTTTGTCTCTACACAACCTACTTTTTTTCTTCATGGTTGTTGCATCCACAGCATTCCGCCCCCCCCTTTTTTTTTTTTTTTTGGCCTGTTAGTATTGCCTACACTGCATAGTTAGGCCAGCATAGTACATTAACAGGATTCCAGATTTTCTTAAAGAGATGTGAAATCAGTGTCCAGATTGTACCAATTTTGACACAGGAGTTAGCAAGACAGAAGAAAAGTTATTCATTCATTCATTCATTCATTCTCCCACCTTTTTATCAATTAAGGGAATTATTCTCTCTGACATCCAGTTTTGTCTTTGGAATGATTTTTTGCAAAGAAAAAGCATTCAGTCATTTGATCCAAACTGCACCTTAAGCTGCTACAGCCTAGATAGAGGTTAACATTTTGGTGTATTTTTAACCTTTTCAGCATAAAGAATGACCCAGTGACCAACTTTCTGTGACAAATCTTCAAAATTCAGAAGTCTAATCTATGGATGTTATCATCCATAAACAATGATGGCCACCTGTTGCAAGACATTCAAAATGGGGATTCAAGCCAATGTTTTCAGAGCTATGTGCTCAAAACCCTCTTCTTGGACTTTTGCTCATGAGTTTTATAAAACTGAAGCTCATTCTGTTCAACTTATAAAGAAGAAAATGTTCTCAGTCTTGCCTGAAAGGATGTTGATGATCTTGCTTATAGTACAAAGGGGGGGGGGATGATTTCTAGTACCTAAAATCTAAAAACTACAAGAACTTGGACTATGTTTCACATCAAGTTCCAAGCAAACTGGTGCAAACACGACAATGTTGTGATAGAAAAGATAGAAAAAGAAATGTAAACCTACCATTCAATCCCAATCTTCATGAAAATGCTGGTGATAACCCATCTAGGTACAAATATGATTTTTTGTCAAAATCAGTCCAGAAATTTCATTCTAGAGCAGGAAAAAACCTTTTAAACCCCCCCCCCAGAAATCTGAAATGATTGGCAAGGTGTGCCACACAGACATTGCTGGTTACAAAATCTTACTACAGTTTTCATTTGGGCTCATTTAAATAATACAACAGGTAGGATGACTCTGTGATAAAGCTGATATGTATAGCAGGACAGACAATGAGACAGTCAAGACATGTTAAATTGTAGTCCAAGAACCTGAATCAAGGCTATACTGTGTAAAGTTCCTTCAAATAGAACTACACTACAATTCCTCTCTCCCACACACCAAATTTATCTGCTTCAGCTCCTTCAGCTCATTCAGCATGCCCATTTATTAGCTGGTGGAACAGCAGAGAACCAACCACCTATATTACTATAGCTTGATACACAGCAAGGAGGCATCTTCCAAGACAACCAAGTGGTCTTTTGAAAGCCCAGGAGGATGCTGTACTTCCAACTAAAGAAACATAGCTGGGCATTCCTATTCCTCCAATGCCATCACCCATTTAACCCAACCATTAAACAGTCATGTTGGCGGTGACAGTGGCAACAGGTTAAAGAAAGGTTAGGGATGTTAGTCATTGCATGACGTCAATAGAGAATTCTGACCTCTGCAACAGAATGAGAAGAGAGAGAATTGCAGAGACATATGCCTGCATTAAGTTGCTGAACGGATGCTAGTCAAGTTAAATACATTCATGTTTGGGGATGTTCTTATCCAATGAACTGAAAGCAACTTTCTCTCTCAGCTCATATGGATGCAAGTAATAGTGCACAGCACTGTCTCCCCTCCTCTGCTCCATTTCAGACTCTGGCTGAAATGCATTATAATTACTCCATCAATGCTTGTGCAGATCTATCATGTGAAATGTGGCTGCATAATTTACACAAAATATGTTCCTTAAAATTTAGGCATCTGTCTAACCCTGCACATATCCTCTCTTTGCCAATCTGTTGGCTGAAGGCAGTGTGTCCAACAGATGTTGCAGCACAGATGCATTATTACTGTGACATCCCATTTGTACCTTCAAACTGTAAAGGAATCTCTAACAAAAAGAAGCAGCCTACAGGATCGTGCATAAAAAGGGAACTGAGAGGAGAAAAGCTATAAATCATGGAAGCAAACAAGATGTGCCACACAGACATCAAAATAATGTCTCTAGATTTAAATTCACTTCTGTTGAGTGTTTGTACAACTTTTCATTTACTCTGAGAACTTTGACTTCCCTGAATTGATTTACTTCAAAGGCATTGGTGTTGATTAATTCAGTGAAAATATAAGTGGAGGTTTGACTTCATTAAGCAATCAGAGAGCAATGCTAAGTCGCAGTGGATCTTTTTAACTTCATAGTTGTAACACATCTGTCTGATCCAGACAGTAGATGGAGTGAACGTCTTCAGCCTAAGCTCAGATTCAAGAGTTCGTGAATATAACCTGGACTTATCTAAGTTTATTTACACAAGAGGTGAGCAAAGTCTAGCCTGTGGGCCACATGCAGCCCAGCAGAGCCATTTTGTCACTGCCAAGATTTTTTTAATGACCTTTAAATGCACCCAAAAGTCCTGTAGAAAGCACAGGGGGCATTTGGGCACTTTTGGAAGCCCATAGGCCATGTTAAGCCTAGCTAAGTCTTTTTAAAAAACAGGATGTAGCCTTTGGGTTACTTCCTGCTATATAAAAAAAGGCTCTCCTTTTACACATATGACCTTGCTTGTCTCATTCTCATATACAAGATGACAAACACTGTATTGTATTTCTGGGGAGAATTTTCACAGTTGCAAGAACTTTTTTTTTGCACAAATTGTAACTGTGATTTCTTCAGACAACATGTGTGTGCGTACTCTTAAATATTGAAAATACTGGATGGACTGGATTTGGTTTCTTTTCCATCAGTCAGCCAGTTCTTCCATGCTTACTGTGTGTTTGCTGGCTTTGCTTCACAATGGGGAAAGATAGTCATTTTGTGCAGAGAACCTATGTGAACGTTAATGAAACTTTGACACCCTCTCCCCCACCCCTGAAAAAAAGAAGTTGTGCTGGAGGGAAGAATACTCATGGAAGCTGTCAGTTTCTCCAGTGTCTGTCTCAATGTGTCAAGACATCCTGTCCCATTAAAACTGAGAAATCTTATATTACTATTCTTATATTCCTAACATAAAGTAGATAATTCTGTAGAGATAAGCAAAGAATCTAAGTAGGGTAGGTCTTAATAATGCACCTTGGGTGCATGGAGTGGGGTGTTATCAGTACACTGATGACACTCAAATATATTTCTCCATGTCCTGGTCAGCAGCTCTGATGACAGATGGTATTTCTCCCCTCAATCAGGGTCTTGAAGCAGTAATGGACTGGATGAGGAAAAACAAACTCAAGTTGAATCCAGACAAAATGGAGGTACTTACAGTAGGGTCCCCCAAACCCGGTATTGGGTTGCAACCTCCAGTCCTGAATGGGGTCACACACTCCTCAAAGGACTGTGTTTGCAGTCTGGGGGTGCTCATAGATGTGTCGCTTCACATGACAAACCTGGTGAATTCAACGGTCAGGAGTGCCTGTTATCATCTTCAGCTAATGCTCCAGCTGTGCCTTTTCCTGGAAGTGAGGGATCTTGAAACTGTAGTACATGCACTAGTAACCTCACAACTCGATTTCTGTAATGTGCTCTACATGGGGCTATCCTTGTGCTTAGTTCGAAAGCTTCAATTAATATAGAATATGGCAGCCAGGCCAATCACCAGAAAATCTAACAGTGACCACATAACACACCCATCTTAAAGACATTCCACTGGCTTCCTATAAGCTTCTGGACAGAGTACAAGGTATTGGTTATTACCCACATGGCTTAGGTCCAACCTATCGAAGGGATCGCTTACTTCCGTATAATCCACTCTGCATTCACAGGTCCTCTGGGAGGAGCTTATTGCAGCCAAAAAAGACCAGACTGGCTGCAAACTCTCAAAGGACATTGTCCATGACCACTCCCAGATTGTGGAACGACTTTCCAGAAGTGATCTGCCAAATCACCAACCTGGATAGCTTCAAAAAAGCTATTAACGCGGATCTCTTCCGGCAGACCTGTCCAGAATATTTTCCACCCAGCTTGAAAGAACCCCTCCGTATATGCTGCAGATGATATATTATGCTACTCTCGCCTGTTGTTATTGGTTTTAATAGTTTATTTAATAGAGTGATTTTAATAGTAATATGTTTAATTCTTTTTTAAGGGGGGTTATAATATATTGTGTTGTGTATCAGATGTTTTTATACTGTAAGCTGCTTTGATTGCCTTATGACAGAACAGTGGGATATAAATAAATTTTATTTATTTTATTATTTATTAAATACAGATATTCCTAAGACAGACAGACAGACAGACGGATATTCTTTTTAAAGAGAACATTGTTTACAAGGCTAAAATTAGTCATTATTTAGTCACTATAAAGTTAGTAACTATTTCCTTTACTACCAGGTTTACAGAAGCTTCAGATTGCATTGAAGTAGTAAAGAAGAAGCACCCCGCTTATGATTATTGGTTGTGGTTTTATTACCATTTTGAGAAGGCACTAAAAAGAGATTCAGGAACTGGTGTTGTTCAAAACAGAACTTGTTGGATCCATTAAGAAACAAAAATGATATTGTCAGTGACTTGTAGTTGTACTAAACTATACATTTATTTATAAAACATTTTCTATCAGCTCTAAAATGATCACTCAGGGTGCCTGACAACCATAAGGTTTTGATACAATTACAAAGAAACATTCAAAGCCAAAACAAAATAAATACAATTAATCCATAGCTAGATAATATTTTGGCTTTTTCAATTGCTATAGCTAGATCATTGCCAGAAACTGGAAAACAGGTCATCTGTCCATGGATCAATGGTGGACGAAGTTCTGGGAAGGATGGTTAATGAAGAAGCTTGCAGATAATGCCAGGAGAAACTCTGAGGCAAGGAACTGCAACCAGTTCAAGGAAAAGTGGTTACCTCTTATAGATTATGTTAACTTCAATTCTCATGCTCATGTTCCACCACAGCAGCACAGGAGATTTTGGTTTGGAGTTTTGAATGAGACCTTAGCTCTGTAAATCTGTATTTTAGCTCATGTTTTTAAAGTAGAATGGTGATGTAATTGTGTTTTACCTTTTGTAAACAATAACATATAAAAAAAAACATTTTGGCTTTAATCCCTGCTCCATGGTTATGTTATGTAAATTTGAAGTTATATTATGCCAGAGCTACATCACATAATTGGAGAAACCAATGATGCAGTGGCCAGCACATGCTTCTGCTTCTTGTGAACTCATTCCCCCATCATCAAGTGAAATAGAGGAATCATGACAAGTTCCTAGAAACCACAGTGGTCACTCCAGTTTGCATAGCCCAGATTTGGATGTCCTCTTTGTACAACTGTCTAGAAAGTGCAAATGTTTGTGTGACAGTATTTACATCAGTGTAACTCACCAACAAAAGCCAGCACATAAACGTTGGACTAAAACTTCTGGATACTAGGGTTCAAATCCCCAGTCAGCCATTGAAACCCATTGTGTAACCTTGGGCAACTCATGTTCTCTTCCCAATAGGAAGGCAATGGAAAATCCCCTCTGAATAACTCTTGTCAAGAAAATCTTACAATTGGGTTGCCATAAGTTGGAATTGACTTGGGATGTCTCTGCACTGTAGAAATAATGCAGTCTGATACCACTTTTTAAAATTTATTTATTTTTTATTTAAACAAAATATAAAACATACACAAAAACAGAAAATATATACTAATAAAGAAATGAAAAGAAAAGAACAAGGGAATTTACAACTTTACATGCTACAAAACACTTGTTTGGTTATCTCAAACATTTTCTAGTTATGGTAGAATTCAAAGATATAGCCGTGTTGTAGAATCAGTATGTGGAGAGATCTTGTAGCACCTTTGAGAGTAACTGGAAGAAAGAAATTGGCAGCATGAGCTTTTGTAGACTTCAGTCTACTTCCTCATGATGCATTTTCCAATCATATATAAAAAGAAATTCAATATCACCAATTGTTTATCTTCTAATTTCAAATTTGTTCCTAAAAGTATCCCTCTCTTTCAAACCCTTTCTTTCTTCTTCCTGCCAAATCTCCTCCCAAGAAATTTCCTTCCATACTCCTTTCCTCTCTTCCCTCTCTTTCCCTCCAACTTTCTCTTACCAGTTTGACACCACTTTTGTAGTTTTACAAGGTCTTTAGTCTTCTCACTGAAGAGTGCTGGTGCCTCACAAAACCCAGGATTCTGTAGGATGGAGCGATGACAGTTAAAGTGCATTATTTCTACAGAGTAGACACACCCTTAAAGGGACATAACAACAAACCATAGGATTCTATAGGATTCCTGCCGTTCGATGTCTAGGGAAAACACAAGTGTATTCTAACTGCTTGACTAAATGACAAGCGAGTGGAAGGCATTCTTCTTTAGGATGATATTCCACAAGGAGATTGCTGCCACTAAAAAGGCACTGCACCACATCCCTATTAGTCTCACTGATCTCTGTGGTAGAACATAGCAGAATCTTGAAATTATGATTGGGTAGATTCATGTGGGAACAGTGTCTTTCCTCTGTTTGGATCTCAAAACTTGTAGGACTCTATAGGTAATAAAAAGTCCTATGAATCAAGTCCAGAAATGGAGGTGATCCTTGGGAAAGTTTTCTGTCTTTGTAGAACACGAGGTCTGAGAAGGCTTTGGAAGAAATAATAAAGAAAATGTGTAGTTTTCTTTTTAGAAGAGATGATGAAGGAACTGTGATGGTGATTCTCCATGAAAGGGTTCCCAGAAGGGTAAATCTGTGAAATTAATGGGATTAGCACCTGTATAGCTGGAGGCAAACATGAATTGTAGTAAGTATAATTTCACTAGCAACCAAGAACCAGGATGCAACACTTGAGAGATAATACCTAGGGAAATGTGAATTAATAAACCTTGCTAGTAAAATTTAATAAACAGTAAATCCTATTTGACAAAATCTGGTGGAGAAGTTTTGGAGGGGATAGAATTAGCAAGCTTCCTGCACAGGGATTTTTCATTTCATTCTTTACCACATGCTTGCTGAAGTGAATATTTCTACAGAATAGAGGTCATATAAAGATATCGATGGTATATTGCTTTGTTTTGGTTTTTTTTCCCTCTTGGAAGATACTGTACATGAGAGCATAAATTTCATTCACTTCTTGCTTCTTAAACTCATTTGAATGCAACTGAAGTGGGTGGGGGAAGAGCTATTTTGGAAATGCATTGTAGGAAACATTTAAAATATTATTGTGAACAATTCAACCTTATTCCAGATCCAATGCACATTTATGAGACTACTTTGTTCACATTCTGGGAAGGATCCATATATTTGTAATTATCATTAGCTTAAATCTGTCAGTCCTCACTGTTTCTCAGCTCCAGCTTGATCCCTTCTGAAACTGTTTTTTGAAAAGGAGCTGTCTGGTAACATGATTTTTCAGTAACACAAAAATATGACCCTGACTGAAGTAAGAGTTTATAGGATTGTATTCCAAAGAAGACAGTTTATTTTATACAGATTAAGAGAAGTAGTTAAGGATTAATGATGAATAAGGCATGGCACAGGAAATTCTATCCACTGATTGTTCTGAAATACGTTAAAATCTAGCCACATGAGTACAGTGATTATTTATGTATTTATTTATTGGATTTATAGCCCACCTTTCTCCCAAAATGGGATTGAAGGCAGCTGGATAGAAAGATAGATAGAAGATAGAGAAAGAGAAGATAGAAAAATAGGGATTAAACTAGTATCCACCTCCCATGGACAGGTGGGCTACACTTACATATGAGGTCTCCTGTTCAATTCTGGCAATCCATCCCCTCCCTACATTCAGCAGAGCCTTCTGTCCCTCTGTGTAACATTTTAAAGGTCATTAAAAGGAATGCTATGAGGACATTTCCATTACTGAGACCACAATACCATGCTGACTCTTGAAATTACTTGTTCCATTATACTTTCTACTTCCCCCCACCAGTTTATTACTATTGGGAGTAAGATTCAAGAAAGCTCACTACAGAATGTGGGAAGCATGATACATTTTTGATGGTGTTCTAAGCCTGATACAGATTAGTTGCCAACCATGTTGTGAAATGTTACTCATCTTCTGCCAGAATTTGCTTCAAATGGTTCCTTGTCCTTTCTTACAACTTATTATTAGCTTAAACTTTGATTTTTAAACATAGAACCAAGGAGACTGATATACAGAGTGTAATAACAATAACAATCCAAAAAATAACTTCCCTGAGCTATGTTGCAACTAGTGCTACCAGCAATGACCATACTGCATCTGCATGAAGAACCATTGATATTACAAAGGTAACTGCTACACTCTGATGTATGTATCTGCATTATGAATACAGGAGCATCTCAGACACTGAGATTTCAGGGCCCAAACACTGACATCTAGGGATGACCCATAGTGATGTCTGAGAGTAGGGAGGGGAAATGACTGGTCCAAGTGCATCTCCTAGAGATTTTACAGCAGCCATTCCAAAGCAGTCCTCCTTTTGAGATTCCTACTCCCTGTTTGAAACATTCCTGACCCTGAGAACTGACAAAAAAAAAAAAGTCATGCCCTGAGATCTGGACACAAAGAGCCACTCATGAAGCACATAATACAGCCTTGATTAACCCCAATGTCTATAACTCCTCTCCACAGCAACCCTACCTCCCAGCATCCCCTTGAATGACCACCAACTGAAGAAAAGAAGTTAGGTATTTGAGCACTAGTTCCCATTGAGTTACAGAAGCCATTACTCTTCTAATCAGCTTATTGCTTTAGATTACTCTGTGGTTGCCTCCAAATTCCACCAGAGAAGCATAACTGAAAGGAATCGATTTCACACAGGCAAGGAAATGTAAGGTTGAAAGGAGGTTTATTTCCAGAAGGAGAGAAATCAGTAGAATTCCATTAAAAGTATGCCAGATGTTTTTAACACACTCAAGCTGAATTGCTAGAGGAGGTTATTCATAGGACCAAATGAAACTTAACTGTGGCAGGAATATGCATATAATAGAGCGATCATTCCACATAAATTAAACTGTCAGTGAAAATGACAATGCTGGCTTTCCCCCCGTTGCCCGTCTGAATGGAATGGAATGCTCAGGTACTTAGGTGCTTTCATGGCACTAAAGCAAGCCTCTATAAAAACTCTTGTTTATAGTAAAAGCATTTTGTGCCCCCTGAAATGACCTGATACATATATGACAACATACTTTCTTACTTCAAGCAAAGATGTGAAAATGAAGGCTTCCCATAGCAGCAGTTAGCAGCCATCTTTTAGGTTCACTACTGCCCTTTTCTCATTCACTCTGCAGAAAAAAAGGACACCTTGGCTGGAATCTTCCCCGAGAGGATGTATGCATATTGTGTATACCTCCCCCAACAATTCACCTTGGAAGCAGCACAGATTTCCCCCATTCCCCACAACACTGACATTTCTGTATTATCAGTGGGGAAGTGCTCAGCTATTTTGCTCTTGCTGGACAGTCTGTAACAGGGGACCTGAGAGCACCTTGGAAAGTCCTGACAGATGACATCCTTACAGAACTTTCAGTTACAGAAAAACAGCTGGGTGCATCCCCATTGATTCCATTGCTCTCCAACAACACATAAATAGCTAGGTTTGGGGGGAAGCATTGCTGACAAGGTGGGTTTGAGGGTGGGAGATTTTGGACATTGTACAGTTCAGACAGAATTCTGATCTCTGTAATGACAAAAAATATGAATTGCAGTCACAGAAGCTGAAATTGTTTGGGAATTGTACGACAGACCATCTTTTGGTGATGCAGCACTAACAGCTCTGTCCTCTAAAAGGAGAAAATAGCTAGGGAGCTCAGAAGATCCCTAGCTTTTGACTTGAGCATCATCTTTGCTGTCCCTCAACATTGCCTGCTGGGGAAGCTTGCATCAGTTTCATTCCTGTGAATTAGGACCAACCTAGAATTTGCAAACAAAAGACCACCACCCCTTCCTCCTCTTCAGCAAATAAGAGCAATGGTGGTTTTGTGCCAGCCTGGGTCTGAAAAGAAAGCTAAGGACTAAAGCCCACTTAGTCCCTACATGAGAATTCACCTAAATGAGGGTGCCTTATGCTAGCAATTTGTCTGAGTCATAAAACCTGCACTGGAGCACATAGTTAAAGGCACATGAACTTTTCTCCTGAGAAACAAGTGGGAGTTATCAGAATGCTTATAAGAATGTTTTGCAAAAATACTTTTAAAAAACCTGAATTATCCAAGAGAGGGGGGAGCCCAGTGAACACTGACCATGCTTAATAAGAATTGATGAGTGCCAGCTCAAATCAGGAAAAAAGAAGACAATGGAGGATATCACATGACTGAAATTGGAAGTATAATCCAGTGTCATCCTGAATGCAGTCATGCGTATTCACGTTATTGCACAAAAGGTTACCACACAGGATCGCTGGCAGTCCAAATGCACTCCAAACGCAATCATGCATCAATCCACAGTTAAATAAATTAGGTGAACTAGTGAAGTCACAAACCCTTATTCCTAGGCAACTTTGCACTCAGTACACTTTTGTTTGGTGTGATGTGCATGTCTCCTTGGGCCCTGGTTCCCTCCCCCCCTCCCAAAATCCGGAAGGGGGGTTGCCATGAAGCCTCGCTGCAATTCCACTTCAATTTTGCTTCTGCTTGTCCTTCAGCATTTCTGCGGGGGTGTGGAGGTGGGCTGCTGCCTGCTAATTAAGAGGCATGGACCGGGAGCTATTGGATAACCATTATATTCATGTTTTAATGTGACAAGAGTGAATATTTGCTCATTTTAATGTGAATAAAGCATGTTCTTTCAACCATTCTTCCCGCTGCCCCCAACCTCTTTTGTAAATTGTGGGATTCCTTGGTTCCTCTCTCTCACTCATCTAAATATGCTATGCTCCAGTCATCTGGAGTCTTACTGAGCATGCGCAAGGGTGCCAATTCGCAATTAAGAACCCACCGATGTGATTGCTTACTTTGCCCAGAATCTGGGTCGCATTCAGGGAGGCCATTACTGTGAATTTAAGGTGTGATAAGTAATCACGTAATTGCATGAATTTTCAAATTGACCTCACTGTCTTCTCTTTCGAAATTGAAAGACTCCCGTCCCATTTGATAAACTCCCATATGAATGTAATAAGTGCTGAAAGGAGGCTTGTTTAATGAAAATGGCTAGTTGAGCCTTTAAATGCTCTTGGCAGGAGCAAGGATGCACTTCAACATTTTGTTGCAGGCAAGTGCCAGAGTAAGTGCATCAGCAAAATCTGAAACAAATGGTCCTATATTATGGGGTCAGTGTTTATACAATAAGCATCAAATGTAATTTTGGATGCAGGCCTAGAAAGTGCCAGGCATTCCTGAGGGAAGGAGGTGAGCGCACAGGTGGCGAACTCTGAAGGTTTTTTTTTACTGCAGGAAGCTCAAAGGGCAAGGCAATTTTGTTTCCAAAAGCAGCTCTGGATGACTGGAAATGAGATTACTGAACCCATATGTGACTCTCCCCCACATATACACACAAGAAAGCAGCTATCGTTCATATCCTAGAGAAGATTATTTCTCCAAAATTTAGACACAGGGTAGCATCCTGTAGCAAAACAGTTTCAGGCTCATTACCAACAAAGCCCTTGGACATCCACCAAAAAAATCAGGCAAAAATTTCAACAAAGGTCAATCACTACTCCTGGAGGCTTAGTTAAACATCCATTTCCCAACCTTTCCAAAATCACCCAGTCACCCTCAGTCCCCATAAAATGAACTGGAAAATGCCTGCCTTTTTTATTTTCAGTTGAATATGGCGTGAAGCTGCCATCACAGGTGTGCAAGGCAAAAAGTGACCCCTGCGCCCAATACAATTGCCCTCCTCTGACTTAGTCACTAGATGCTGAAGGACATCCGAAAGCATGAAAGACTGGGACAAGGGAAAATGTAAAATATTAAGACAGGTAGAATGTTATGATTTATAGCAGTCCTTCCTTTACATTTGCCAAAGACAGATGGGCCCAACATAATAGTGTAGGGTTGCTTGCATTTCCCTGCTGCCCCAAACCTTATCCAAGTGATGTAACTGGCTTCAACAAAAGCGTTACTGAGTGTGGTCATTTCAGAGCAAAGCTTGGAACATTACATCCAAACAGAATCCTGTTGTTGTCATATGAATTCCTGTGCATCACTTTTAATGGTTCTTGTGGAAGGAGGTATCCAGCACTTTCATCCACACTGACCCATGTGCTCATTCAGTCTACGTGTTTGCTGTTGGCACAAACACAGAGACACACAGACACACAAACACACACACACACACAGAGAGAGAGACAGAGAGAGAGACAGAGAGAGATTTAGTATCTGGGAGAAGATGGGGGACAGATCCAGAATAGCTGTCTGAGTTTTAAACAACAGAAAGAAAAAGACATCCTCTGGGACCTATGAAGAGTCATCTGGAGGTTTCAGAGGACAACATTGCCAATCTCCCCTATCTCCCCCAGTCACTCAATGGCTGTGGTGGTGGTGGTACTCCAGCTGCAGATAGCTAAGGTAGGCATGGGGGGGGGGATAGAAAATGGAGTTACACCTGCACTAGAGCAGTCTAAGTACTCACCCATTGTGTTGTACCTTATGATTGTCATGACTGCAACAAAAGTTGTGGCATTTTTCACTATATGTTAACCATGTATGACCTTGTTGTTGGCTGGTACACAGAGACTCCTGCAACCGTAGCCTGGACTCTCACATCAAATTTACTAAAACAGTGACAAATAAAATTGTTGGTCTCCATCTTCAACCAAAAAGCAAGCCCCATGGGATATGCCTGTTCTGCAAGGTTTGTTAAAGCTCTTCAAATAGAGTGTTTTTTATTCCCAGCTTTGATTCAGTACAGTAGAAAACAGAGTTGGAAGATGTGGATGCAGTCTTCTCCTTCCTGCTGATAGTCAGTATGGCACTGTTTCTTAGAGCAAAGGGGCATCCTGGAATGGGTGGTCCCTTCCCTTCTGCTTTAAAACAAGCTCAGTCATTGTTAGGATTGCCAAGGCAGGAACATCCAAGGTCTTGAGGTCTGAGGTCCAAAACTTGAAAACTAGGGAAAACCCTTGCTGATGTCAATAAGCACAAGCCCCACCGCCTTGCCCCCCACAACATTTTGTGACTGAAAAGAGGGATTTATTATAAGCCCACCCCTCCAAGTCTACATATTAAACATTTTCAATGCACATGAAAAGCTGTATTAACCTAATCTTCATTAGTCTGTCCTGTGTTGATATAAAGATAAGTGGACAGTGATTATTTTGGTAAAATATATTAGCTCTATTGTCTAAGTATTGGAAGTACAAAATATGGAAAATGGGAAGTTGAACACTGTGAATTGGTGGCTTCTATATTTGTTTGATGGTGAATCTGTTCTGGATTATGTTTTTAAGTCCAGTGCCATCTGCACCTATCAGCTCTCTTAGAAAAGGATAGGTGGGTGTCTGCTGATGCCAGGCAGATAGGGAAATCAAATGACATTCGTATTCAAGGGATAATTCTGCTTTTAAACCCTCCTTTGCATTTTCCTTTCATTCCCTTCCTTCTTCCCTTCCCACAGATGATTCAGGTACTCTCCAAATTCTTGGAAAGGAAGGAGGCTACTGATGCTTCTGAGACTTTCGCACTGCACAGTTTTAATACTACGATCCCACTTTAGCTACTGTGGTTCCGCCATATGGAACTCTGGGATTTGCAATTGAGGGGGAGTCATTTAATGCTCTCAGACAGAGAGCTGTAGCGCCTCACCAAACGCCAGGATTCCTTAAGCTACACCATAATTGTGTCCTGTGAAAGAGCTGCCTGTATGGGAAAAGGAGAAATCAGGAAATGGGTGCTGCAGTGCAAAATTTTTCATCCTACTTGAAGAATCAAGAACGCTTACTTTCGGGTGGATATCCACCTGTTTCCATTTTCACTTAATGGTGCTCCATCTTTAGACATAGTTGGGGGGCGGCGGGTTAAGCAGAGATGATTACACACACTCACACACACAGAGACCTTTAATGCTTCACCTAAATATAGCTTGGTTAATAAACTGCTCATTCAGATATAGATTATTTCTTTAAGAAGGGAAAATGGGGAATATTTAGATCAGGGGTCGGCAACCTGCGGCCCACGGGGTGGATTCGGCCCGCCAAGGCCTTCCTGCCGGCCCCTGCGCAGTCCTGCCGCCGATTGCCGCCGATTGCCGCCGATTTCCCCCGTTTTGGCGCCGCTCCGGCCACCATTTTGTTTTTCAAAATGGCGGCTGAAGTCTCGCGTGACCTCAGGATGGCAAAGGTCATGCGAGATTTTGGCCGCCATTTTGAAAAACAAAATGGCGGCGCCCATTAGGAGGCCTGGTGCAGCCCCTCAAGCACTCCAACAGGGCTCCAGGGGCTGCAGCAGGCCTGCATCAGGCTCCACCTTGCCCTCTGCCCTCCTCCTCCTTATGAATAGAAGAGCAGGGGAAGGAGGAGGAAGAAGGAGGAGCCAGCCGGCCACAAGAGCAAGCCAGAGGTTGCTTCCTTGGGGGGGGGGGTTAGCCTTCTATTCTGAAGTTGCATTTTAGTATGAAACTGTTAATATTATTATATTATTATTTCCCTTGGTGGTCTCTTTGCCAAAAACCCTTTCAGTTCTTGTGCTTCTCGGAGATGAGACAGTGGTGCATGCTTTTCCCCTTCTATTCTGAATTGCATTTTAGTAGTAACTTGTTAATATTATTATTATTATTTATTTCCCTTGGTGGTTTCTTTGCAAAAACTCCTTTCAGCTCCTTGTGCTTCTCTGGGTTGAGACAGTGGTGCATGCTTTTTCCCTTCTATTCTGAATTGCATTTTAGTAGTTTCCATGCTAGTAACCGTTAGTATTATTATTATTATTATCACTCCGGGGGCGGAGCATGCGGCCCCGCCCCTGGAGGGTGGAAGCTCCACCCCAGCATGTGGCCCCGCCCCCAGAGGGTGGAAGCTCCACCCCGAGCACGTGGCCCCGCCCTCGGAGGGTGGAAGCTCCACCCCACTGCTTCGGCCCCCCAGTTGTCCGAGGGACAGCAACCCGGCCCCCGGCTCAAAAAGGTTGCCTACCCCTGATTTAGATTATACGAAGAAGGATGTAGTGTGGCTTCTGTATCTTTTTGGCAAAACTGAAAAATACTCCAAGGACTATGCAGAAGAGTTTGACAGGTGCCCTTGGGACTTCCTGACAGTTTTCCTGAGAATAGCTCAGACCATCCCACTCACATAAGAAAAAGACAAATTATAAATGAGTCACTTGGGAGGTTCTTCTATGAAAGCCCCTGCAGAAATCTACAAGTATATCCACATGGATCTATTCTATAGTGGCCCTATGGACTGCACCCATTTTATTTTCATATTGATAGACTCATATCTTATATAAAGCAGATTAAACTTATCCAGTCTTCTTGTGGTTCACTATTTAATGGGTTTAAACATGATGAACTCTGTGTTGGACTATGCCCATAGTTTTTCATATATGCCTACTACTTTCCATAAATCTCTTGCATTCCCAATACTGAATGTTGGTTTTGTCCCTGAAAGTCAGAGGGAGATGAAAGGGTTGATATATGCAAAGCAAGTGCCTGGGGGGAGCAGCCATTGTAGCATCCCAGTTGTTCCCCTGGCCCCCGGCCATTTCCCTCAATGGGAAGACATAGTGGTGTGTGCCACAGAGACTGCTTGCTACAAACTCAGCTGATTTCCTGACACTCACATGTGACGGAGGGCCCTATCTCACCAAGGTTGAAGTGCATTTCAAGTGTCAGTCCTGTTAGAATTTGAAGCAATACATTACAAGTACCAGTGTTGCCTGATGCATTTTACCTTGTGGGCTCATGAGTAATATAACAACTAGTAGCATTATTATTTTCCCATGTCATGAGTAACAATAGCTCATTGCTTTTCACATTGTGGGGCAGGAAATATTTTTTTTCAGGTAATTGAGAGGATCCACATACTCCATTTGGGGGGAAAAATTAATCCATTATTCAGTTTAGTGGGATTTCTTTTAAGAAACTAAAAGGTATTTTAAAAAGTAATAGGAAATATAACAAGTTGTTAAAATGTCTTCTGCTAACTGTAAGAAATCATTTGGGACAGCTTTGCAACAATTCATGTAACCAAGTACTTTAAAAGTAAATTTCTAAGTACTTGGCTTGATGGGAAGGCAGGAGGAACAAACTGGCACCCACGCCCATGGCACACATGTGGCTGTTAAAAACAATAGGGCTCCAGTATTTGCAGTTTTTATAATTTGGGGGGGGGGGGGGGAACAGATTCCACATAAATCAGAAAGGACACTTACATGTCATTCTGGTTAGAAAACAGACCTTTAGACAACATAACAATAGCCTATATACTTTTATAACAGGTCAAAAGTAATTAAATTTGTAGTCTGCCAATAATGTAATATACATGTTTTATCATTAGTTAAAAGATGAATAACCATCTGTGTATCTGCCTTTAACATGATTCCGTTAAGATAATACAGGAAGAGCACCTTCAGTTTCATAAATAATGAACAACCCTTTAATGTCATCAATTAATAAAATAATAATAGTTCTCCAAAGTACGTGAATCACTGTCAGAGCTAATACCCATAGGATACCTTGTTCCACCTTGGTCAACAATCTTTCATTTGTGCCCTGCATTGCTGAAATCTTCCTACCACATCATTTCTATTCATCTTTTGCCATTGATATCATCCACTTTAACATGGTCTAATGTGTTTTGTTATGCATGATATACAATATGAGGCTGAATGGAAGGATCTTATTACATTAGAAAGCAGAGATTAATATAGGAATTTGGAATATTGATCATGTTTACTATGCAACAAAGGCAAGTTCTTCCATAAATTTGCAACTCGACAGATTTTGAGAATGTTATAAAACAAAGGCTCTAAATTTACTTTCTACTGTAGACAGAGGACATTTTTTACTCTGTTTCTTATCTGTGAAAGGAAAAATAAAATATTATGTTGTTGTTGGTGGGGAGTGATCTAGCAAAAACAGTAATGCAAACTGACAATATGGGATGTCAAAGAATAGAAATTAAAAATATGATTAAGAACATTAACAGAAGCACTAAAAAAAAAGCCAATATCAAATCCTTCTAACCCCCATGTACTCAAGTGGGACAGTAACCTCTCAGAGGGACATTCACCTTGCAGAGGGACATTCATCTAGCATAAAGGTGGACTTACAAAGTAGGTAATTGTATAGCATTGTCACCTGTATTACCTTATTTCCAAATTTCAGCCACTTGTCAGGTTGAAAAAGGTAAAGAGAGAAAAGGAATGTACCAACAGAGGGTGCAGTAAAACAAACAAACAGGAAGTCACCATAAAACTATATTGCGCCTAAACTCCTATAAAGTAATGTTCAAACTATCAATCACTGAATATAAAGTTGTTAATGCTAACATTGAGTTATACAGTTATAAAAGGAGAAAGTATGTCCTTTTCTATACAATGTATTATTCTAGCACCTTTTGAGTCATTTAAGAAACCTTGAAGGGGTACCTTTCCTTCAAATTATGAAAAAGAAAAATAGGTTTTAGTTATTCATTATACACAGAAAATATTTGATTTGTAAACCACAACTGTAGGATCTTCAAGCTATAGGAGGTTAAAATGTTGGCATTGCAGTATTGTAAGTGGGAAGCAGTCCAAGACCTCATAAGACTGAGTGATTTATTTCCGCATGAGCTTTCATGGATTTCAGATCACTTCCTGAGATGCATCAAGGGAACATAGAGCCTATACAGACCGGCCTGAAAGGCCGGCCTGTGGGTGGAGTCAGGGCACAGCATTTTGACAATGTATACCCTGACTCCACCCCCAGGGCACCATGATGCCATGTGCCACTCCAGATGGCGGGTGGAATCATGACACACCCCTGGCACTGTGTCCAGATGATGCAGCGCTGAAAGGGTGCCATACTGCCGTGCCACTGCAGCTATGGAGCCCTTTGGAGGGTGAAAAATGAACCTTTTTTGCAGCTCTTTTTTTCACCCTCCAAAGGCTGGATCAGGGCTGTGGTGTGAGGTTGCCACAGCCCAGATCCAGCCAGGAAATGGGTGGTATCTCGCTGCCCCTTAGGGGCAGTCTGTATAGCCCCATAGTCTTCAGGCCACAGGTATTTAGCCATATTACATAGTTGTTTATGGCAATGCAGAATCAGAGTGTAACAGGGTAAAGAAAGATGCAAACTGTGACAGTGGCCATCGGACTTCAGAGGGCTGAGCATTATTGAAAATCATCTCTTTATTCTATTACACTCTAATGGAATTCTTACTGGAGTCAGAAAATACCCTGCCATTCAGCTAATACATGTTTGCTTATCCTAGTACAAAAAGGTTAACTATATCAGACCATAGTGATGGAAACAGTTGGACCACTGGATGATAAGAGAGTTTTAAAAAGTACTAAAAGAGAGTAAGATTACCAGTACTAGTTATGGTACCTTCCCTCACTCTGTAGGTGTGTGTACATACCAGTAATTTCAGAGTACTAGCCTATTTGGTCTGAATCACAACTAATGTTTGCATTAATGTGTTATCTCCATAGTAAATATTTCCTCATGCTTTCTAATATTTTATTTGAAGTATCATTTTATAGCTGAATCATTAGGTTTCAAAAGATCCTTCCCTAATTCGTCACAGTCACTGTTCAGGTGGAGGCTACTGCTTTCTTTTTAAAGCAATAAGTGTAAGTACTGGGAAGGGAATGCTCCTTGTCTTATAAAAACCAGAAACATTTTACTGGGAGAAGAAAATCCATACTGCAAATAGCTAAGCAGACAGACATATGGGGAGAGAGAGAACTGAGATGATATTTCAAGATTCATTTTATTTTACTTGCTTATTTTTTTATAAAAAAAAATCACCCTGATTACAAGCAGATATTCTTATTCTATACATCTGATTTAGATTCAGAAGAATATGCAGAGCCTTGAACCTATATAGAATATGTTCAATAGATGGGCAGCTATGTTTTTTCCAGTACAAATAATTCCATTCCTTCAGTACCTCTCTCAGTAAGAACTAACCACGATGCCACAAATATTATGGCATGCTGTGCCCTGTAGCTTCTTTATGGATCCACTTCATGTGGCACCATGCCAGCAGTATGGTGTGGAAAGAGTTTAAACTTGACCCAAAAAAAATCTGAAACATGGATTATTTTTTTACCATCTTTTTTCTCTATACCTGAAATAAATGTGGTAAGTTCCATCTATTTGCATTCTTCTGCAGCTCTGTGGCTGCAGTTAAACCATGGCAATTGGTTTAACCAGGCACTCTCTCTCTCTCTTTTCTCTCTCTCTCTCCCCCCCTCCCCACAATCTTAACCAAGCACAGGGTTCAAGAGAGATAGTGCATATAGGACATCCATGATCACTGAACAGCTCTTATTTTTTAAAGATTAAAAAAAATACTACTGGGAGCTGCAATATTGACTGGAGCAGTAGTGTTATGGGAGGATCTATTTTCCATCTCTCTGCCTCCAGAAACCACTTTTATGTCCTATGTAATATCTGTTTTTTCCCCAAGTGTGCCTAACAGAAGTGCATGTCACAGGAGGAAGAATCATTCAGGATGGGAAAAAAATATGAGGAGAAGAAGCAAAGACCACAGACCTAACACATCCACAGTAGAAGAGCCATGAGGGGCGAGATTATCCTCCACTACACGGAGGACATTTTCCACTGCTGCCCTAGCCCTTTGGAATACGCTGCCCACTGAGCTCCGCTCGACTACCACCCTGGCCCAATTCAGGAAGGACCTGAAAACTTTCCTGTTCCAACAGGCATTCCCCGAATAAAATCCTGTGGGCCTCCCTCCTCTTCTGTGGCCAAGAGGTTGGGCTATGGGGCTTTTTTGCCTGTTATTTTTATTGTTTGAATGGAGGGCTGATGTATTTGTATTTTAATGTATTTCTTGTATTTTAATGTTTTATGTATTAATGTTTTTAACCTTGTTGTAAGCCGCCCTGATCAGAGGAAGAAGCGGGATATAAATAAAAACTTTATTATTATGATGATGATGATGATGATGATGATGATGATGATGATGATGATAAAAACTAAAACCCTTTGTTCCTGGTTTTGTTTTTCTCTTCCTTTCTTTGCAGTGGAGCCTTGTTCAGAGCAGTGAATTTCTTTTGTTCATCATTTACAGATGTT
The DNA here is from genome assembly GCF_019175285.1 of Sceloporus undulatus. Lineage (NCBI taxonomy): Eukaryota > Metazoa > Chordata > Lepidosauria > Squamata > Phrynosomatidae > Sceloporus > Sceloporus undulatus. The sequence continues at coordinate 46,125,898 of NC_056523.1, read as the reverse complement.
TCTGTTGAGTCTATGCTGAAATTTCACAGTTATCTCTGAGACAGAACAATCTTGCTGAGCCTTTTAGATGATAATTTCCAGACCCAGGTTATTTCTTCAAACCATTGAATTACAACTGATTCAATCCTTTTGACATGCATTTTCTCTCATGCTAATAAATAATGACTGGAAGAAAATACAAAATCTTCCATTTCCAGGTGTGTGTTGCTGAGGCAGTAGTTCCAAGACAGGCCACACAAATGTCACATAAAGTCAAGAAGCAACTAACAAGTGTAAGAAACCATTGTCCAGTAAGCAGAACCGAGGTCAGTCACACACAAAGTCAACACACAAAGCAGATAAGGAATGCTTGGATCCAAAGGGAAAAGCAGAGCTGGGATAATACAAGTTATACTTATCATACATTATATATTTATTGTGTATTTATTTTATTTATTAAAAAAATCTATCCTGCTCTTTATCTTGGAATTTCAGAGCAGCATGCAATTAAAACAATATTATTAATTTGAAAAAATTGTACATAAAAGCACATAGTCCCAACAAGCTATTTGTCATGTCAAATGAGAGACTAGAGGCAGAATAGGTTATCAATTCACAGTCAGAAGCCAACATAGCCAGAGGTGTTAGGAATGCAAGAACCTGAGACATGTCACAGAGTGGTGTTTCACATGTTATTTCCAGAAGCTCCTGCTAGCAACAGCAATGCTCTTACCCAGACACTACTCACTTCTTGTGCATGGCACAGCTGTAGCAGATCAGAGACTACTAGCAGAAAGCTAGTGGAATTATACAGATTTCCATGGATTTGCCTAATCTCTTTTTAAAACTCTCAAGCTGATGTCCATCACTTCCTCTGTTGGTAGCAAATCCTATGGTCTAACTACTGTAAGTGCCTGCTGAAGAAGTATATAATTTTCTCTTTTCTGAATTTCCCATCAGTCAGCTCTATTGGATAACTTGCCTGTTGGGAAATGTGAAACACAGTAGTAGATTTCGGAAGCAGAGGAATCAAATTGGCAAGGTTAAAGCTAAACAACAATCAGTCCCATGTACTCACAACCTTCATAGGTTTTAGCAGAAAATGGAAAAAGGTATGTCTTATTTGTAAAACACATAAAAGTAGCTTTATTTACTTGTACATACTTACTTGTATGTATTTACTTACTTGTATATTGGTCCTAGAACAGATCAATCCTGAACTCTCCCTAGAAACCAAGATGGCCAAATTGAAACTGTCATACTTCAGACATATGACAAGAAGAGATGACTCACTGGAAAAGTCAATAATGCTAAGAAAGGCCCGGAATAGACTGCCATTTTGCAGTGACCTGGAGCCAAAATTAAGGTTCGGGAGAACGGAGCAACCGCACGCTCCCGAACCCTAGCGCACGGCGGTGACACCATCATGGCAGCCTCCTGTCTACATGGGGCCGCCATGATGATGCAAGTGTGGCACAGCATCTGCATGTCATGGTGCTGCACTTGTGTCATCGACACGCCACAGTGTGCCAATGGCACACTCATGGCATCCACTGTGCACGCCAAAAAGAACCCACTTTTAACAGGTTCTTTTTGGTGCGGAGGGACGCCACGCGGTTTGGATGCTGTGGCATCCCTCAGGGGAAAAAATGGGCATCTCTAGCCTGCCCTTTTGGGGCAGTCTGTCGAGCCCCAAAGATATAGGGTAATAGGAAGCGGGGAAGACTGAATACTAGATGGATAGACTCAATCAAAGAAACCACAGTCCTGGGAATGCAGGGCCTGAGCAGAGGGGTTGATGACGTGTCTCACTTTTAAAGTCACCATGAGTCAAGAGTCAGAGAGAGAGAGAGAGAGAGAGAGAAAGAGAGAGATTCAAATATATAGTAATATAAAAGAGAAAAAAAGTGAAAAAATAGTTATAGGTTTGAATGAAGCAGGAACACAGGGTACAGTAAAACCAACAGGAAGTCACCATAAACACATACAGTGCCTAAACTCCTAAAAAGTACATGCAAACTATCAATTACTGACTATAAGGTGGTCAACTCTAACACTGAGCCCTACTATTACAAAAGAAGGTGAAAGTATATTCTCCTTTTCTTTACGACATATTATTCTGGAATCCACTAGCAGCTTTTGAGTCATTTGAGAAACCTTGAAGGGGAACCTTTCATTCAAATTATGAAGAAGAAAAAAATAGGTTTCATGATTCACAGAAAATATTTGTTCTGTAAACCACAACTGTAGGAACTTCAAGCTGTAGGAGGTTCAAAAGGTTGGCAATGCAGTATTGTGAGTGGGAAGTAGTCCAAGGCCAAGTGTTCAAGCGCTCTTCCTGGACACCTTGCAAGGGCTTTTGAAGGGCAGTATTTGGCAGACGTTCAAGGTACATGTGAGCATTCAGGTAGAACTGACTGTGTGATACTAATTGGATAGTTGCACCTTTGGGAGGGCTTTCAATGCATTCTCTTTCTTTTTCATTTGTTGCCATAGCCAAAGTTTAACAGCATTACAATTTAAAATCTTTCTAATATATGTAGCTTCTTATACTGAGTCAAATGACCAGTTTCTCTGATCCAGCATCTTTAGGGCTAACTGAAGACATTTAATTTCCTGAGAGTAGCAAGCAGTTCCTGCCCTGAAACTCATTACCCAAGGCTGATCAAGATGTATTGACACTTTTGGGGGGGGGGGGAGAATGTCACTTGCCTTCCTACATCCTTCCAATAACAAGACCAAAGTAATAATAATCAACAACAAACTGCCTCCTTTCCCTAATATCCCATATCAGCTGTCTAACAATAGGGCTGGCCTTGAGCATTATTCATCCTCTCTGGACATTTATGTTCAATTGCAAACAAACATAAGGAATGTTCTGAGTTATCAACAGATATCTGTAAATATTTTCCTTGGTGAAAAGTAATGTTGCATATCTAGGACATCTTCTGCAGGAGTATAGTTTTTACTCAAGACAGGGATTTGTACAATGGCACAGCACATCTAAGCATTCTTTTGCATTATCCTTCATTTGCACAAATTTTAATTTATACAGCCTTACTTGTGACATTTTTATCACAGTTGTGTTCTTGAACACATCCTTCCCCTTGTTAACAGGAATAAATGACAGACTAGGTCTTGCTCAAAATGTTTTGTCCTCAGATTGATGTTATGGGTTTCCCTAGATTGTGAAACAAGATCCATACATTTTCCAGGCAGTGTCTCAACGAAGCAGCGATATGCGAAGTTGCTTTTTTGCAACTTCATACTATAATACTCGCAGCCTAGCTTCCTATTAAACTGAGTGCCTGCTCATTTCCCAGTGGACCAAATATTCTATATTCTTTTCCATACTAGGCAATTGACCTTCACTGTTAAGCATCTCTGGAAACATGACACTGCTGGTTTTTATGTCCACAATATCTGGTTTGAAACCTGTTTTCTGCTGCTGTAGATATGCAATTTTCAATTCAGGAAATGGGGGGAAAACAGAGAAATGCATTCGATTGCCACCTGACGCCTTCATCAGATTGACCACCAATTATTGCCAATTAGATATTGCTGAAGATGAAATGTGGGCTTTGATGAATGGAAAGTACAATACATTCTACTGCTAGGTTTGTAGACTGCTAAAATGGCTAAGCCAGTAGGGAAAATGTGGGAGATATCAAGATCCCCATCTTACAGATGGAAAGGATATTGGATCCACTCCTACTGTCTTCATTGGAAATGTAAATGTTGACTTGTTCCATTCTCTCATGAATGCTTGGAGAGATTAGGAGAGTGATGATAATTTCTAGCCTGTTGGGTGAAAAATTTGTTTGTGTGAAAAACTGTTTTCTGAACTTATAAAGCCAATATTGTCATGCCAGATTTTGCACAAACAAAATTTTCATGAAATGGCTCATAGAAGATGACCACTTTCCCCCCAGGATTTCTAGATATGTTGAGACATCCTGTCTAATTGAGAATAAGAAAATGTTTGAGTATTTTTTACTCTTCATATTCAGAATGCAAAAGAATATTTTCCAACTCACTTCACTCCAGCCATTTACACATAGTTGGAAAATGTGTAGTCCTTCAGATCCAACTCTGAACTCCCATACTATATATTTTCTGTATTGGGCTAGATCCTTTGAGAGTAAACAAAGGAATACAGACTCTCCAGTCCAGTTCTAAAGTAGGAATTCTAAATAGCAGCATGTTTTTGGGAAAAATGTAATAGAACAGAGTTGTGCTGGCCAGTGAACAATATAATTATTAAAATTCCTGACATATCTCTGTTTCCATTCAAATACTTCAGAATCAGTATAAAGATATTATAATAATGAATGAATACTTTGTCTGTAACTCTTCCTTTTTAAGATATTATACACTGAAATTTATTGATGACCCATGCAAGACTTATATGAATGATTGAACAAACAAGCAAACAAATGTGTTCGCTGTCACAGTCATCAAAATGTACATCTTGTTATAGGTTATTATTATTTTTTTAAATGGCTGATTCAAGACCAAAGATCAGGCTATTTCATGTTTGCTTGTTCCCCACAAAGTCAGGAAATTCAAAGCTAAGGTTCACAAATGCATAGACAGGTACCATGCTTTTGAAAAAGGAATCATAGAGGAATAAAGGAATCATACAAGATGGAAAAAAAAAAACAGTAATTCTGACTTCCATCAGTGATGGCTGGCAGTTACCTTGTCAATACAGGAGTGAATCTATTCTGCATTTTAATCTGATCTTTAAATCTCCTTCCAACTTGCTGCATCTATTTGGGGATAGGGTTCAGAACTTTGGATACCCTCTTTGATGCTTGGACTAAAATCTCAAATAGATTTCTCAGCCTACCAGTGTGGACATAGCCAACCACCACTGTTTCTTTCTAAAAATAGCACCAGCATATCACAAACACACTTGAAATAATATTACTATCCATCTAGAGGTGTAAAGGTCTTCTATGAAAGCCCCAGCAATCTATTCCAAGAGCAATCTGATGCTATTGCCACCATTTGGGTGTTTTCTTACCTCTGATATATTTCTGCATTCACAATGAAGTTTTTGTAGCTTATGGATGGTTTGTTTGTTGTTGCAGCACTCTGCTGAACCTTAATATCACTTTAGCAGAATTTCAGGAATTTATCCTGAGAAGAGTTGCTAAAAGTAAAGCCCGTTACAGACCGCCCAAAAGGGGCGGTCTCAGGCCGCTGCCGGTTGCAGTGTGGAGGAGCCACAGCAGCCAAACCGCGTGACTCCTCCGCGCTGCAAAAAAGGAGCGCGAAAATCGCGCTCCTTCCAGCAACCCGGAAGAGACGTCGCAAGTGCCAAAGTGCGCACTCGCAATGTCTCTTCCGGGTTGGGATGTGCGGACGCAGAGCTGTATAGGGCGCCGCTATCTTGACGTATCGGTTACGCGCGAGGGGCAAGGCGCGTCCGGAAGTGCCACCCCTCGCGTGTAATCACGGCGCAAGGATGGCGCCTCTTAGGCCCATCTGTAACGTGCCTTTAGCTGAGAGACATCATCTAGGATTCATAAAAAAATAGTGTGCCCACATCAGAATCAGAGTTCTAGGTTGATATGCACATGGGGGTAAAAAATATTGCTATTATCTGTTTCATCACTGGATCTTGATGTTGATAATGTGGCTGTTTGCTTTTGCATTGTGATAGTAGGCAAAATCTCTGATGTTCGTTTGCATTTCATCTGGCTTTATTCTTGAGCAGCACAATTGAGTTTTTTAACCTGGACAACCCCACCCTCTTTATCTAACAATAGCAATAGCAATACCAATAGTAATAGCAATAGTACTTACATTTCTATACCAGTTTATACTGCTAAGCACTCTCTAAGCAGTTTACAACATGTTAGGCAACAAGCTGGGTACTCATTTTACTGACGTACAAAAGAATGGAAGGCTAAGTCAACCTGGAGCCCTGAAGGATCAAACTCACAATATTTTGGCTCCAGTACCAGCATTTAACCACTGTACCACAGGGCTCCTGAACCACTAGGGCTCAGATAATTTTGCAAACTCATCAGTATTATCATATAAAAATAAACAAGCTAATGATATCACAGGAAAGCCACAAGCATCAAAGACAAGTTTGATGTAGCTGAAAGTTTGTTGCATAATGCTCCCTTTCATGCTAGCACTGTGTTATTTAGAAGCTACCTTTCAGTGGTCTGGCTGCCACCTCCACCAGAGCAGCTGCTTATGGCACATTTATTGTTGATTACTACATACTGAAGACTAATTCATTGTGCACCATTAGCCAATATCATCACTAAATTCTGATTTGTTTTTAAATATAAATACTTCATCAGATGATCCATGAGAGCCAGCATGGTGCAGATGATGATGGTGGGAGACCAGGTTTCAAATCTCCACTGTAACATGGAAACCCACTGCCACACAATGACAAGATGATTTATATGGAACTTGACCATCAGAAGAGTCAAGCACGTCACCATGAGTACCCCCAGTTTAGCGAATTAGCACTGGTTTTAAATTCTTATGTGTATATGATTGCCTCTAGGTTCATGAAATTACTGGTTACATACTGGACACTCCCATAATACTTTTCCATGAGCCATGCTGGCTAGACCTCTTGAGAGTTCAAGAGCAAAATACCTGGAGAACTGTAGGTTCCCTCATCATTGCCATGTCACATGTTTGGTAGATTCTTTCAGTACTGAGAGAGAGAGAATCTTCTTATCATTTACCCTTTCTGATAGTTTAGAATGGTTTCCCAGTGTTTGGATAGATGTGGTGTATACCAAACCAATGGGCAAGATGGTCCCCCCTACAGTTTTTCCTCCCAGGTTGGTTTCTCATGGTAGAAACATTCAGCCAAATATTTCACAGTGCAGAACATTTTTTTAAAAAACACACACATTTTATTTGTTATGAGTGTCTCTAATCTTTGTTTATGTGAAATTGAATTGTTTGGTTTTCCATTTGCCAGACTATAACAATCATAAAGTAACTATTTTCTCACCGATACATCCATTTGCTGCAGGCTTTAAGCAGCAAATAGCTAAATAAATGCCATGATTACAGCCTATCAATATTCTGTGATTACAATTTTCTTGTAAGTACCAAATGGATTGCAGAGTGATTACCCATAGCCTTTTTAATCAAATAAAATAATAAAAATAATAGTGGAACAAACCCTTAGTTGGAGCGTTTCAAAGATTTGGTCATAATCAGACTGGCTGGAGAACTGGAACTCTCAGCTGACCACTAGAGGGCATCATGGCCCCAGCAAATAATGGACCATAATTTTTGTCTGATTCATACTTTGAATTAGCCAATACTTGCAAGTGTATATGATAGACTTCTTCACTGAGAACAGAACATTGAGAGATCCATGTTCTGTTAAGTTATCAAGATTAAAGTAAGGACACTCTTGAGGAAAGAAAACAGTACCGCTACTCTTATTGTCTTATGTTCTCCCTGCTATAACAAATAGCAGTTATTCTCTGCCCCCCTCCCCACCAAGACATGCATTTACACCAAAATTCTATATTAATGCTCTCCTTTGTATATTTCTGTACTGTTCTTTTAAACTGTAAGCCACTCTGAGTCCAAAGTTTGGAGAAAGGGGAAGGGATAACCACAACAACAACAACAAACAACAACAGCAAAAATAATTAGTTCCATCTCATTTTAAAAGTACACAAGGCATAAATTATGTTGGTTTCAGGAGATACACCACAAAATCAAATGCATGATAACGTTTTATTACCAGCACAAAATCAATCTGCCACCTTCCAGAGTGTACTATGTAAATTGCCAAGAGTTTTAACCATGTTATAGCTAAGATCCTGTACTGCAGAGTGTAGTGTAGATATCCTACATGCAGAAAGATGTAATTGTTCTGCATCTGGCTATGCATCTGGCCATATGTTTCTCTGATGCTCCCAGCTCTCTACCAGCCACTGAATGACTGTGGAAGGGGGCTATTACTTATAATGGTAAGTCCTGAGGAATGATTTGCTCATTGCAGAGGGAGGAAAAGAATACCGCCCTTTGCAATAACCTCCTCCAGACATATACAGGTACGTGGCAGACTAATACTTGCATATGGCTTTAAAGGGATGCGAGCCATAGCAGATTAGGCTTTGTTCAAACCAGAGAATCTTCATAACAGATCATAACTTTTTTCACATTCTGTACAGCACTATATAGTCCAAATATGTTCAAATGTGTTGCTTCCATCTGTCCCTGAAAGCATAACCAGTGGTCAGGGATGATGGGAGTTGAATTCTAGACTATGGAGAGGCTGTTTTTAGATGTCTGATTATGCTGACTAGAAGGATTTCAACTGTTTTTTAAAATGAAAATACTAGAGACACCAGTCCATCTGTTTGGCGCCATCTGTGTACAAGACTGTATTCTTCCACTGAGTGTGGCCCCACCCAAAAGTTAAGTCCAAGACACTAGCATTTGCCTAAATTCAGAGGTGGGATTTCTGGAGATCTTGAAGGAAAAGGCTGGAAAAGGCTGGAACCTGAAAAAAGGAAAGGAAAGAAAAAAGAAAAGAAAAGAAAAGACAACGTCTGAGCAACAATATGTGTTAGTGTTCTGGCATGTTCCTGTATTCTTGATATTATTTGTTGGTTGGTTGGTTGGTTGATAATTACTTATGGTTTGTTCCTCAGTCCAGCCTACTGTATTATCCTCAAGTTTGTTGGGTCTGACTTCTCCTTTCTCCTCAGGCTTGTTTGTTGATTTGCCCTTCAGTTCTTATTCTTTGTCCTGACTAATGGTTCATCTCACAGTTCCTGGTTCACTTCAGCTACGGACCAATGTAGAGAACATAATACAAAGGACTATGAATAATAATTCAAGCTATATGAGCCAATTGAAACCCTATCTTATATCAAAAAATTCTTGCAAATGAAACCAACATATGTAGGAGAAAGGAACAAGTCCAATTCAGTCCCAGCTGTCCTATTTGTTTGTTTGTTTTTCTTTGAAGAGACTATAACCCTGTACAGACCGGCCAGCCTGTTAGGTGGGATGGGGGCTGAGCATCTGCATGTTTCGAGCCCTATCACCATTGGCAGGGTGCCATTGTGGCACGCAGCGGTCTACACGGCATGCACAGTAATGACTCACCTCTGGTGCAGTGCCCAACCGGCACAGCACCAAAGCATCATCACACTGCATGGTGGTGGCTGTGGTGCCCCTGTGAGGGCACAAAAAGGAGCTTTTTTTTCTGGCTCCTTTTTGTTCTCTACAGAGGCTGGATTGGTGCCACAGCATGCGGTTGCTGCAGCACTGATCTGGCCAGTAAAGGGGTGGCTGCAAACTGCCCCAAAGGGACAGTCTGTATTACTCAAAGAGAGAGAAAAAGAGATTAAGAGAGAGAGACTAAGGTAGAGGGAGCAGGAGAGCAAGTGAGGAGTGCAAATTGGCACCCAGTCCATTCTGCTACCCCATTTACAGCCAGCTCCAGGTTTATGGGGCTTTCAGCAAGGTGTCCTCTGGTTGGTCCAGTTCCCTACCTTGACAAGTTCTAGAAAGAGTAAACGTATTCTGAAACAGCACTGCAAACATTTTCACTACACTGCTGAGATAGCATTGCTCTATGGACCTTGGAAGATTTGGAAAATGCTGTTGTCCAATATAAATGTTGTCATTTATGTACGAATAAATAAAAAGTGAAAATTGTACTTGTTTGATGCAACGAGGCATCAGTGCTTGTAAAATGATTAGTGAGTGAAGAACTCTAGAGAGCAAGCCTGCCCTTTTTCTTCACCTCACTGTTTCTTTCTTTGATCTATGCACTCAAGCCCCTTTGCTTCCTTCCTGTCTGCTTAACTCACTTCCCCCTTCTCTCAAAAATTGGTTCATTCTTTGTCTCCCTCTTTCTGAGAAGGGAGTATCTACAAGTTTCCCACATCATGATGGATGCTAGCCAACATTCAAACATGAGAACCAGACATAGGGCCTCTTGTACTGAAGTTTAGGTAATCTTCTTTTGTCTATCTCCTTTCCTATCCCAAGATGGATTTCCTGAAATAATAAATGTAAATTTTTCTCCTTTTTTAAAAACCTTACAAGAGCATCCTGAGTATTAGGGGCTTTTTAAACCCCAAGTCCATACTGCACTGAACTCTACTTCATATAGATACCAAATATTCATACTGCACTAAGGTAAGTCTCTGTGGTGGATATTGTTGAAATCTCAGCAGCTGCCTGAGCATGCCTCAACCCAAATGTTAGCAAAGTTAACTTTTTGGACTATATCCATAAAATGCTTTGGGAAGTGTCATCTGAAATAGTAACCTCCTCAGGTTGTACCTCAGTTTGACTCTGGGCCTGATATATGCTGAATAGAGCGATTCATCTTATAAAATTGACAGAAGGATTTCCCAGATAACGTGTATGTTCTGTGCATGCATACTCAATGGAAAGAAACAACATTCAACACATAGGAAGATTTTTATTTAGTGTAAACATACATAAGATGTAATGTAAAGGCCAAACAGTATTATAATATATTAATGTGCTTTTCATTTGCCCTTGAATTCATCCCATGTCCTTTACAATTGACAACAAATATTTGTTTCCTACCTGAGCCCTTAAAATAGAGACTGGCTGTGGCTCAGCAAGGCATTCCTGTGCAATTTGGAAAGGACAAACAGAGCAGGAGCCCAGCCTCAAACCTTCATGAGTTCCATCTGTCATTGTTGGCAAGAGCATGAGTCTGGGGTTCTAGAAGGCAAGCAATATCCCACATGGGTGATCAACATATAACATCCCAGTTAGGAAAGAAACAGACTCATAGAAAGGAACTGCATACTCCTTTAGAATACATAATATGTGTGTGTGTAAATGCAAAATTTAGAATACTAAGACTGTACTCTTATATTGGGTTAAGTGACCATGAATTCAGTAGTCTTTGAATGTATTTTAATATTTTTCATGTTTAATATTTTAACTCCATGAGAAGTGTTTAATTGCATTTTAAAACCTATATTTATACTTTAAATTGTTGTGTATTGGTTTTAGTGTGTATATTTAGTTTTAAATATGTTGTTAGCCACGTTGGGTCCCATTAACAGGAGAAAGGTGGATTGCAGATGAATATTATTATTATCATCATTACTTATTTACTTACTTCGCAACAGATGTAGCAATTGACATGATGGTGAAATTTTCCTGCTTTCCTCCTAATCTCTGTATATGTGTCTGAACTGTTTCTCTTGGTCTGTCTGCCACTCTGGGGATTTTACAATTGACAAATGGCTTGTATGCTCTTAATAGTTCCATACTGAAAAGTGAGATAAAACATTACTCGACTGTCCATTTGTACCAAAAAGGTTATTCTGTTTTATTGAACAGCTTGCAGACACAGACTGGGAGGACAATAAAAAACATTTTTTTTCCAGTGAAGTGCACTGTCTAATCCTTCCCAGGAAATATAGAACTTTATGAATTATGACGTCGGCCTATCAGTTGTATTTCATATTTAAGAGCCAAACTACTTGCAAATAAATCCAAGGAAGCATTTATGCATTTATTTATGTTGACAATGTCACAGGATGCAGTCATTGTGGCACCAGAACACAGAAACAGACCACATGAATGAAGCAGTGATATACAGTGTATCCCGGGGGCAATGCACAGAGCTGAGAATGTTATTTTTAAGAAGAATGAATACAATGGCATGTATAAAGCAGTGGTCGGATGATGACTAGCTTAAAGAAAGCAGGAGTACGAACATTACCTGTAGTAGGCTTTAAGTGCTCTCTTTTTCTCCATGCTCTATATAATTTCCAGGTCTCACATGGACATGTGCTGATTATTATGGACCTAGCCATATGACAAAACTGCAGAGCTGTCCTAGAATTAATTCTGTGCTGCAGACGTTTTGATGTGATGAAAAATAATAATGCAAAAATCAGATGGTAGGAAATTGAGCTCTCATATTGTGTTGTGCCATGCCCATGGGGTGAGACCTATCCTAAGTCTTTCCCATGTCCCTACTGGCCCTGTCTTTGGTTGCAAAGAAACATGATTATGCTTCTTGACATGTATCTGTAAACCTTTGATTATTCAATTCAAAAGCCAGCCGAAAATGGAAAGATGACAATTTGGACAACAGAATCTTGAGCCTGACTACTGTTGTTTAGTCCCAACTAACCAACAAAAAAGGAGATGTCACAGACGAACCTTATATTACAATTCCCTAAACTAGGGTCTTTGTCCATGATTTTACATGGCTTTTAAAGGGGGGGGGGATTTCCCCAACTGGGCCACTGCAGTAGAGAAAGCATCTTTCTATGTCCCCCTACAGAGAAAGTACTCTTTTGCAGACATCAGTATCCAGGCAGGTGCATATGGGACTCAATTTTTAAATTTTTTTATTTGATTTCCCCCCTCTATTCTGTTTTCCTATCCTGATTTTGTTGTACATGTCAGGGATGATGGGAGTTGTAGCTCTTCACCTCTGGCTCAAACTCACCACCTGGTTGTGCACCGCACTGACCAATTTTGGCCAGTGGTTAAAGCTTAGCAGATTTACAGAGAATAGGCTGAAGACCCTGACAAACTCTCCAAGCCTTCTCACTCTTGCTTCCACAGAAGTCTTCACCCTTCTTCAGGATCCAGCTGGTTCTTGTAGCTTCACCCAAGACACCAGACAACTCAGTAGTCTTATATAAAAGATCTATTTTATTCTAATATATACAGCTCCAAAACTATCCAACACAACAATACTCTACTCCTCACTCTACTACTACAATCCACTCTACTACCCACTACTACTACCCACAAAATACATTGGGATTCATAGTCATTATTATAGTCAATGCAAGATACCACCCACTGTTGTCTGTTTCCACCCAGTAGGCGTGTACACCATTCTCATTGGTTCTCTTGGTTCATCCTATACTTAATGATTTCATCATCTCAGCCTTGACCACTTAACAATTGTCAGGTGTGTCCAATTATCCACTTTGCATTTCTTGTCCTTGGCATTCAGGACTTGTTAATTGTATTACCATTTACACCTGTGTGGTTCCCAATTGGCTTCTGCTGAGTCACCCTGACTCTCACATACATGTTTTATTTCATCTACTGTATAACCCATGTTGCTTTTTTCCTTGACAGTACATCCTGGTGGTAGATATGGAAAGGGGTTAAGAATTTAATTATCTGTCTCAGTAACAACTCACAAATAGCTAACCCCTTCCTACTAAAGTTTTCAATCTCTGCCTCCTGGGCATGAAAAATATCTGTACTTTTCTGAAAGAACTGGAAAATTATTAACAAAGAGTTCTTTGTGGATAGCTCTATTCAAACATTCTCATGATTTGGGTGGTCATGATCTTATTCTGAGTCCTGTGAGGTGTTATTTCAAGAGCTGCTATGAAAATTGAACAGGGAAAATCCAGTATCCTTTTGAAAGAAGGGAACTTTATTTACTGGTTAGCTTCAGGTTCCAGTGAATAATTATAGGTCTTGTTCAAGGACAAGGGAGGCAATTTACTGCCCAACACACAAATATAGTAGACTGTGGCTTAGAGGTGATATTCTGCTTCATAACATAAATGATGATGACCGGGTGACATCTGAATCAGACTGAATCTATAAGCAGAAGATCAGTAAATGTGCACAACTTCGCATATCTTCCATTAGAGCTTCAGTATAGCAAATGTTATGGATAAAAGAGACACTTGGCCAATTCTTTTTAAGCATGGATGACAAGAGAAGTTGTCTTGATTTGGTGGCTATTTGGCCAGTAGATCCATGAAAAGCCAATTATTATTGATTTAAGCCCCCTGGGGCTTAAACATTTAACAGTGGAGTTCAGCTTTATTGGTATTTGGTTTTCACTGTGACTGATGTTTACTGCTTAAATTTGCACAGGGACATGAGGACTCATTTTTCATGAAGTGCCATAGTTTTATGAATATTTAACTAGGGTAAATTCCATTGGGTTCAATGTGGGTTACTTCCAAGGACACACATAAAATATAAATTTTCAAGCCTAATATTCATTATAAACCTAATAGTCACTAGCTTCATCACACCGCCAGTTGTAAATGTTTACACACAGAGAAACTGATTTTTAAAAAATGGTTCTATTTGAATTTAGAACAACCACCTATGTCTGTAAAAACAAATCATTTTAGCATTGTAAAACTACCTCACATTCTCTTATGTGAAAGAGGAGGCCAAAACAAAACAAAACCAAACCTATCTGCATCTTTCTGTTTGGAGGTCTACCTTTCCACCCTTTGTTTCCACCTTGTGAATATAGCTAAAATGGGCTGGGGGGAAATACTTTTGTAAAAAAGAGACATCATGGTGTGGTGGTGAGAACTCAGGTAGTGATGAGAGCCAGTGTAGTGTAGTGGTTTGGGGGGTGGGTGGGTGGACTAAGACTCGAGATCAGGGTTCAAAGCCCTTCTCAGCCAGTCATAATCTACCAGTTTCAGTTTCTCTCAGCTTCTCATTTTTCCAACCTTTGATCTGAAAAACTTGAGATTTGAAAATTCTGCATATGTCAGATTTGGTTTGCATATGCACTTTTGTTCATTTCCCAATTTAATATACATATTGATTTTCTTTTAACCAGCGAACTAAGTGCTAATTTAGAAGGATAACTGGTAACCTTGACAGACTGGCATCAAAGACTTGCATCGGAATAGAGTAGGGGCAGGGCATCCATACAATGCACACCCCATGCTGTTGTGACGCATCAGGAAGGGGGTGGAAACATCCTCTTGCTTGCAATCTGATCAGCTGCTGAACAGACCTCCTTTACTTAATCTGGCTGTTGAGGTGGACCGAGGGGGGGGGGGGGTGTCTGGCCAGGAGAATTTATTTAGTTATGCATATGTAATTAAGTAACAGTTGTAGAATAACAGCAGTCTTTTCTATTATGTTCCGGTACAATCATGACAGTCACACGAAAGTGCCCTCACAAGTGTAACACCCATGCATGTATGTATAATGAGGGGACATGTGCACTGTAGAAATAATGCAGTTTGGCACTAATTCAACTGTCATGGCTAAGTGCTATGGAATTTTTGGATTTGTAGTTTTGTAAGATATTTAGCCTTCTCAGTCTGAGAGCTCTGGTGCCACAGCAAACTAAACATTCAAAGATTCCATAGCATTGAGCCATGGCAGTTAAAGCAGTGTCAAACTGCATTATTTCTGCAGTGTAGATGAGACCTCAATTGTTCCCAAATTTTGGGATGATCTTAAAATTCATCTGTCTCTGTTTTCAGAGAAAACAGTTAAACCTAAATCTCATTGTGAAGTAGAAGGCTTTCATGGCTGGCATCCATGGTTTTTTGTGGGTTTTTCAGGCTATGTGGCCATGTTCTAGAAGATTTTCTTCCTGACGTTTCGCCAGCATCTCTGGCTGGCATCTTCAGAGAATGCTTGACTGGAAAAAGTGGGGCTATATATACTGTGTGAGCCTAAGAAAGCAGGAGTGATTTGCATGTGTATTGTTCTAAATCTCATTGCCAATCTCAATTAGATAATGGGATTTTAACAAAAATTTAGCATGCTGTTTGGCAAGTGACTGAATGGATCTATTCCAGTTTGATCTAGAAATTGGATTTGGATCTTCATGCCCAGGTAAATGCAAGCTCATTTTCAAGTGTCTGTTTACAAATCCTAAATGAAATGGATAGAACCTATTACAGAATGACTGAAATTACATATAATATCAGGCTTGCATCATATAAATATTTGTATTGGGAATTATACATTTATTGAGCTATTCTATTGTGCTGTTGAATGTCAATGTAGCACAACTGAGGACACAAATGAAGGAGGTGTTACCTCCAGTTTCAGCAGTGACACATGGATACGCTTTAGCTGAGTATGTGCATTACCAAGTCTCTTTCAGCTTTATTGTTTGTGAACATTAAGCAGTGGGAGGAAAATGTCAGACTACATCTGTAGGGGAACTTATGCATCCATTAGGTACCAACAGGATTCTGGAAAATATTATATCCCTAGACACATTGCTTTCAATGGGCCTTTATCCTGCCTCATTATACTGGAGTATGGTGAGAGTGTTATGGCAATTTTAGACAGCTGTAATTAATGAAGAGTTATATAAGTGTTTATAAAAGGAAAGTTCATCAAGGATGGATAATGGGTGCCCTGTAAGTGACATTTTTTTTGTTTGTTTTCATGTCATGAAGTTCTGGAGGTGTGGCATTGCCGAAACAGGCCACTCTTGCATGGGCAAAGTAGGTTGCCCCCCACATGCATCTCTCTCTCTCTCTCTCTCTCTCTCTGTGTGTGTGTGTGTGTGTGTGTGTGTGTGTGTGAATGGTGAAGAAAAAAGTAAATAGGTTGGTGAGGTCACAGTCTAAATACAAACATGAAACAAATGGAATAAGAGAGGAAAAGAAAAGCCAGTAATTCTACAGCAGCAGCTACTTAGTTAACTAAACTATAAAGTATACTGTACTAAGTAACTTCTGCAGGTCCCCCCCACCACACACATAAACACACAACAACTGATGGAAATAGCATTCATTCATGCTCCAATCCCTGGCACAATGGATTTCCTTTTTCTCATGCAGCTGATGCCCAGTAAAGTAGATTGGGAGGTGTTCTGATTGTGTCAATAGTGTTACAATCATGACTAAGTAGCAATTATGGACATGGAACAGTTACAGATGAGTAAACCTAGGCAACTGTTTTGTATCCATGATTGCTACTTAGTCAAAATTGTGACACTATTGCCATGATAGCAATTCCCCTGCAAAGTATCTGCTACACTCCTCAAAGTGGTGGCCTGTGAACTGGAGGCAGTCTATGAGCCATTGCCTGCTGTTCCATGGTGATCTTTCCAGGAAAAAAGAAACAGCTGTGGCCAATGGCCACAGATATGTTACTGGTCCATGGCATTAGAAGAAAATTACTGGTCCCTCATATCAGATTGCCTGAGAATCATTGTGCTAGATTAAGGGACATATTTAAAGAAAGCATATACAAGGAAAATTCTACCTGTGAGGAAATTAGAAAGGAATAGAGGTAAAAACTTCTGCAATGTTGTGATTTTCATGTGCTAACTCTGTATTAATAAGTCTGGGTACAAATGTAAGCACTAATGGTACCAATGCTGATTTCTGGTGTTCTAGGATAATTATGCTCATGTGGTTATTATTTTTTCCCCTGAAATGATATAAGATATCTGGAAAGATACTGCTTCTTGGATCTTTTTGCTGATTAGCCAGTAATGTTGTTTCATAACTGATAACAAACCAAGCTGAGCCTGACAATCTGAGGTGATTATTATTAATAACTGAAGAGTCTAATTAGCATTCAGCCTCTCCGGAGGGGAAATTCCTTTTAAGCCTATAATATGGCAATCAATTACACCTTGAGCATCCAAGCAAAATCTGGCAGGTGAACCAGTGAGAAATATCAGCATTTCAATACTGACTCTGTGGCTCAAAGTCTTTCGTCCAATTGAAACTACTGTCCAAGTCAGGGTTGGCAACCTGTACCATTTAGATATATTTGGACTTTAATTCTCCTTGGTCATAGGCAACATAGGCACTAGTAAGGGATCGTGTGGATTTTAGTTGAAATGGACTACAAACTGCTCATCCCTGCTGCACAGCCAAACTCTGCCTCAGAGAACAGGTGTCTGTGAATTTCCAAATATATAAATCTTGCATCTTCCAAAGGCTGCAGTCAGGGGATGATGTGCAAGGGATGCTGAACATTTCTGCACTAACCCAGTTCTTCATTATTTCTACCTTAATCTGTTTTTTCCCCATTACATGAAGAAAAAAGATGGAAACCTGTATTTTCTCCCCTTAGAAGAGGGAGAATAGTAGATCAACAAGGATTCAAGGGTACTGCCAGGTCTGAGGGGACTGTTGGTAATTCTAACTAAAGCAAACTAAGCCTTTCTAATACTTTCTTTCATTAATTTCTATATTTATTGATCTAGTATCATGTTTCTCAGTCTATCTAATGTGAAGGACCAGTAATTTTCTTTTAATGTGCCATGGACTAGTAGCATATTTGTGGTTATTGGTTACAGCTGTTTCTTTCTTTCCTGGAAAGATCACCATGGAACAGCAGGCAATTGGTCATGGACTGTCACCAGTTCACAGACCACCACTTTGAGAAGCATAACAGATAATTTACAGTGGAGTTATGATCATGGCAATAGTGTCACAGTTGTCATGCTCCAGCCCCATAGTCCAGCTCAAGGCACCATTTTTTACTTTTAAAACCATCATGGTTTGTTACTTTATCGTTAACATTTTAGTAGTTATTGTGAATTTTAAATGGTATTCTAAACCGCTTTGGGATTAAAGGTTTCTGATGGTGGGTACAAAGGCTTTACATAAAATAAAAGGTCTCAGTCTGAACAATAGGTGTGCATTAATATCTGTATCTTAAGGCTGGCTTTTCATAGCAATTTTCTTTAAAGATTGTGTCTGCAGTATAAAATGATATTCCTCTTATGGCTCAGATGAACGAAATGTAAATGATGTTTATAGACTGCTCTGTCCCAACATATAATATGGGAGGAGGGATCTAATACAGAGTCAGGCTACTGGGCTGTTGACAGGACATTGATTTTAATAAGACTGCCCATATGATACAGTCCATAATCTTGAAATGAGAGTAGAGAACAGTTTGAGTAGAAGAAAACTACCAGAAAAGCTGAAGCAGAAAGCTGAAGCTCTAGGTTTGCAATATCCATTTAACGGTTGAGCACACATGGATCTATATTTACAGGAAATATCCATCTTATGAAGCAGCAATCAACAATAATTAATGGTATGTTTGATGCGGCAGCTTTCAGTAAGAGATGAGAAAATATGTAGGAGTCAAAATTGTCTGTGGGTGATAAAACCCATGAGCACATATCAGAGCACAGTAAGCATTTATCAGATGGATATCTAAAGACAGTTCTTGGATACCATTACCTTGCAGTTTATGTGGGTAACCATTAGACAGATTCTGACAACAGTATGCAAATGAAAATCTAGCATTTTTAAAATAGAAAAATTTTGCCCATTTCCCTTGATTGCAAGATATTGTTAGACATGAAAAATTGAGGGCATAAACATAATAATGTATTAGCGTCTATGGCTAATATTCATTGATGACATTCTGATATGGCAAATGCTGCCATGTCAGCCAAATCCAAGTTCTAAAACAGTGATGGTGAACCTTTTAGGGACCGGGAGGGGGGGGATGTGACTTCCAGGATGGGAGTTCCAGGGCAGGATTTCTTCCTCCTGCCCTCCCAGGCCTTCAGCTGCCTCTCCAGACACAGCAGAAGGCATGGGGTGCAAGAGAGGAAGAAGAGGAACAGGTGTGCTCCTATTCCTCCTTGTCCTCACCCTCCACATGCCACAAAAATGGCTTCTTGTGCCATCTCTGGCATGCATGCCATAGGTTTGCCATCACAGTTCTAGAAGATGTGAAATGTGAGAATCCAATACATTTTATTTTATTTTTTTGCTTTTAAAATCTTAAGGCAACATCCTTTTCTTTCAAATAAAAATCTGTCTATCTATTTATCTATCTATCCACTAAAATTCTCTTTCAGTAGGGACAATGAGGCGTACATAAACAGCTGGTATGGATGAACTTGTCTAGCAGTGCAGTGTGGTCTCCTAGTTCCAGTACACAATACTTCTTGCATAACTAGAAAATCCAGCCAAACTATGCTAACACAGATGGTCCCATAGATTTAGACCCATGTGATTAAAATGGGTCATTGAAATGATGCCTTGTGTTTTAAAGTGCAGGCTAGGAAATTTGCATTTTCAAGATCATTTACAGGTTGAGCCTCCCATATTCTATATTCCAAAATATTCCAGCAACCAAAACTTTTTTCATGGGTGCCAGAGATAGTGACACATTTGCTTTCTGCTGGATTAGTGTACACAAACTTTGCTCTATGTACAGAATTTTTAAAAATAATGAATAAAATTACCACCAGGCTATGTGTATAATGTGTATATGAAACATATACAACATATACCTGGGTCCCATCTCCAAGATAGCTGATTATGTTCACATATTAAATACAGATATTCAAAAATCTAACAAATAAATAATCAAAACTCTAAAACACTTCTGGTCCCAGATATTTTGGATGGGGTGGGCAGGGCAACCTGTATAAACATATCCAATCTGTGGGCTGCAAGACTATTTGTTTATTAAATTTAGTACTTGTCTTTCTCCCAATACAGAATTCAAGGTGGCTTGCAGCAAAGTATGAAAGTGTCAGTAAAAGTGTGTCTGTCTTTCAGTTTCCCAACATCAACAGGAAACCACGTTAGATTATTCTCCCTTTATTGTTTCATAAGTCAATTTTATTGTTGCACATAATTTGAAAAATGTGTATATTTGAAAAATGTGCACATAATTACATCAATGGATAAAATACACACATTAAATGGTATATATTACAAAACATATCTAACACTGTGTGCATTAGGGATGAAAAGAATATTTGAAAAATGGTCAAATTCCTGTTTTTCAAGTGTTGGGAAACCCAAGATGAACATGATTCTTTGCTGTTATAATTCTATGAAAAATTCACACATGGCATTTTTGCAAAGAAAATTGCATTTTCCGCATAGAAAAATAATATTTTGTCCAGAAAATACTACATTTGAGCAAAAATACCATCTGCACATTTTATGCAGAATGAGTTCTGGACTACAAATATTTATTTATTTATTTATTTCTGAAAATCTCATGAAGAATAAAATTAGCAAAGAATTTCATCCCTACTTAACATTACCATGCACTAATGTACTGTACTAAAATAGGGATTTCCATAGGGGAAGAAAAAAAATGCAACCTGATATAGCACTTAGATGGCAAACAATGGTTTGACTCTGGGAAATGAAAAACGACAACAATGAACCTGACAGATTTTCACATTCGTATTGTAGGCTGTGGTCTATCCGTGAACTCACCCAAATGTTAATTGTCTAACTCAGGCCCGTTACAGACGGGCCTTAAAGTACGTGCTGAGCACGTACTAGGGTTAGGAAGTGGAGGTGCTTCCGCACCCCCCAACCCTAGTACGTGCTCAGCACGTACAAAATGGCGGCGGCCATTCCACATGGCCGCCGCCATGACTATGTCACGACCATGTCGCCTCCAAATGAGGCGGCGCGGTTGTTATGTAGTGGGGCCGCGCGAAACGGAGCTCCTTCCAGGTTTGCATCACTGGGCGCAGCCTTTAAATGGCTGCGCCCACCAACGCAGAGGAGAAAGGGGCCAAGTGGCCTCTTTCTCCTCCTCCCCGCTGCCGCGGGGTGTCCTTGGGGCTTGAAGTCCAAAGGACACCCCTTTCCAGGCCTCGGGGAAGTGGCCTTTTGCCGCTTCCCTGCAGCCTGGAAAGCGGCGGATCGAGGCCTCAGCAGCTGCCGCTCTGACCTTTGAGGCCCCAATCCGGTGGGGAAAGGGGCGGGTGCAGGCCGCCACTTTTTGGTGGTCTATAACGCGCCTCAGACTAAGAAAAGGGCTGCCATCTTACAGTCATTGCCCCCCCCCCCATGGCTATGCCCAGAGATTCCATAGCTTGGGGAACTTGATAAATGCATATGAGAAAATTTAGAGGAGACTTTTAATTACCATGTTATTAGTGGGGATCTCCTTGGCTTTTTGAAATCTGTGTACTCTGAACTTTCAAGGCATAAGGCAGCTTCAATGGGAAGAAAGCTGCTTCTGCAATAGGTCCCCTTTTGACTACAGAATTAACATGGAGTTTCCTAGATCAAATCAACCCTGAACTCTCCATAGAAGAAAAAGTGACTAAAGTGTCATATTTTGACCATATCACGAGAAGAAAGGACTCACTAGAAAATATGATAATGCTTATTAAAATGGATCGCAGTAGGGTCCAAAACATATTGCAAAAATAATCCAGTTTGAGATCACTTTAACTGCCCTGGCTCAGTGCTAGGAAATCCTGAGAACTGTAGCTTATTGTGGCACCAGACCTCTTTGACAAAGAAAGCTAAATGTCTCACAAAACAACAGTACCCCAAATTCCCTAGCCCTGAGCCAGGGCAGTTAAAGTGATCTCAAACTGGATTATTTCTACAGTGTGTTTTGGACCTAGGAAAAGAGGAAGACCACATATCAGATGGATGATTCCAATCAGGGAGGCTATGAATATGAATCTGCAAGACCCAAACTGTGTGGCTGAGGATAGAGTAACTTGGAGGTCACTCATTCATAGGGTCACTATAATTTGAAGTTGACTTGAATACAGGTAACAACAATATTATTATTAAGCAGTATCTTATTCTCTTCTGTGTTTGTTTGGAAACAAATTCAATTCAGCAAAGATTCCTCCCAATGTTAAGCTTCCTTTAGGTATGTTTAGGTATTTTATTGTTTCCAGTTCAGGGTGGCTGACTGATAAATAGCCTGTCAACTTCCCCTTCTATAGTGTCTCTTAATTATTGCCTATTGTTCTTTTCTGCTTCTGTGGGAGGGACCTTATTTATTGTTTAATTTAATTTTCACAAAATTGAAAAGAAAATTGACTAACACATTGTGAGATTGCTATAGATCAGATCTGAAAAACATGGACTAGAGTGCCAAGAACACTGGGAGGAAATGATTGGTCACTGACCATGAAAGAAAATACTGGACACAAATGGTAAATGAACAAAAGAAGACACTTCCAAAAACAATTGCTCATGTGGAAGTTATTATTCTAATGTGCCATATCAACTTATGACAACCCTATATATGAGAAACCTCCAGAGGTCCTGTTAGAGGCCCTCCAGAGGCCTGCTCAGGTTTTGCAAACTCAGGGCTCTAGCTTCAGTGACTGAGGGGTGAAGCAGATGAGTGGCTTGGAGCAGCCTCTGGCCACTCCAGCCATGACCAGCCACCAATCAACCTGGGACCATGGTGACTAGACAGCCTGTGCCAAAGTACAAAAACAATAGTGTGAATCCGCCCTTTGTGAAGAAAACGCCAGTGAAAAGCACACCAATTTCACTAGTGAATTGTTTTAGCCACAATGTCTTGTTTTGCCAATTAGGCAAAGACGTCTTTTAAATTTGAATGTCTTTAAAAATTTGGACTCAGTAAACAAAACCCACTTTGTCATCATTGTCTTCGTTGCCATCTTCATTTTTTTCTTCTATAAAGAAGTCACCTCTGCAAATGCAAGCACTAAAAACTTAATTTTGAAATGCAAACAAGATAAGCTGTGAAGTTGCCAACATAGTCATCTAATTTGTTGACACAGAGATTGCAGTAAAAATTCTTATTTAGTCCCATACACCTGTACTTGTTTGCCTTTTGATCAAAATTTGCAATGCATGACTTGCTAGCAGAGAAAATTGCTTTGCATTCTGCCAAAGTTTTTTCTGATAATTTTGAACATTACAGTTCTTAGTTTTTCTGAACACTATAGTAGTCAGTCTTCAAACATCTAGGACAAGGATGGTGTTCTTTTCCATCTCTGAGATCTCTTAGTATTCTGTCTCTTTTCATATTGTATATGGATTAATTCCAGAATGTCAAAATGAACAGCTCCCAAGAGGATCTGCCATTACAACACTATTGTGTTGTTAATTGCTGTCCAGTTATGGTGATCCGATGGATGAGAGACCTCAGAGACACCCTGTTATCAGGTTGCCTTTTGTTCTTTTCTCTGACCCCCATTTTACCAAGCACTGTCATCTTTTCTAATGAATCATGTTGTCTCACTGAGAGTTAGCATGCATATTGGACTTAATATTGGACTGGGACTCAGGAAGACCAGGGATCAGACTCCCACTTGGACATGGAAGCCCTTTAGATGACATTGTGCAAGTCAGAGTCACAAGCTCACAAGAACACAATGGCAGCCCCAAATCTCGCCTCTCCTCAAAAAACCTCACATGTTGTCACAAGTTTATGGTGCACAGCAACAACAATAATATCTTGTCTCGTTATATGTACAAAGTATTATTGCCACAATTTCATCATTCATTTTGGATTCTAGAGAGAGTTCAGCATTAATTTGCACTCGTTGTTAATACTCAATAGAAGGCAAAAGAAGGCCTCACCTAATGTGAGACTGTTACTTAGCATCCAGATCTTGGCCTGCACTTTGAAAATCAGTCCTCTAACAATGAGACATCTAGCAACTACTGTTGTGAAGGAGATGGTTAGAGAGTGCCAGCTGCTTTAAATGAGTTCACAGGTACAAGACCCAATAGATTATGTACATATCCACATTGCATCCTCTGTCTATGATCTTTAATACATCCAAGAAAAAAGTTAAGTGGGAGAAGACAGAATGTTGTTCCCATTTTCAGTAAGAAGATGAATGTGCATCCAGATATGTACAGACCAGTCAGCCTAATGGCAACATGTAGAAAAGACAAGTAGTTAGTTTTTGAATCTCTTAAAAAAGCTTTGATCAATGGCAGTCAAAATAGGTTTGTTAGGAATAGGTTACGTCTAAATCATCTTATCTCCTTTTTAAAAACAATAGATCTGCTAGTTTAGTGGATACAGGGAATGCTGTAGACATACTATACCTTGATTTCAGCAAAGCATTTCTCAAGATTTACTATACTATCCTTACTACCAATGTGATAATATGTAGGCAGTATGATACCACTGCTCGAATAATCCACAGCTGGTTCACACTTTCTCCTGGAGTGGGATTTTGAGTGGAATACTGCAGGGTTCTGTCCTAGTTCCTTTCTATTCAAGCTATTTTTAATCTGGGTGAATGCCTTGGAGGACTGCTGAGTAAATATGCAGAAAACATGTAGATGGAATGGCAAACACCAGAGAAAACAAGGCCAAGATTTAAAAGTATATAGACAGCCTGGAACACTGAACCAAAATGAACACGATGAAATCAACACAGATAAAGATTAAACATTGTACATATGATGGGAAAGCTGCCCTTGGCTGTAGTTTGTGGCCCTATGTGTTTTAGGAGACCACAAACTACATATGAGTACAGCACGTGGCCATGATGCCATTAGGAACAATTCCTCTTGTCTCTAATGGCAACATGGCCACATGTATGTGCTGCCATTGGAGACAATGGGGGCTGTCGCTAATGATGGTGTGGCCACGTGCATGTGCTGCCAATGAAGTTCTGTTGTCCCTAATGGTGGTACAGCTGTGTGCACACAGCACTATTGGAGACAACAGAACTTTGTTATCTGTGGATTTTGGTATCCATGGGGGGAGGAGGCAGAATGGATCCTCCGCTGATACAATATAAGACTACATTCACAGATGCATCATGTCTAGCTCACAGAGACTAATAACTTTATTCTGTTTTGCTGTAATTGGTATTTATTTGGAGTATTTTGTACAGTTCTGGACCATGTTTTAAGAATGATGTTGAGAAGTAAAAGCATGTCTAGCTTATAAGAGTAAGCCTGCCTTGTGAAGCTGAATGACACTTAACAAGATTTGCAAATAGTATGCCAAGCCCAAGTAGAATGTCAAGTCCTTGGATACCTTATTTAAAAATAAAATTAAATAAGACTTTAAAAAAAATCTCTGTGAAAGTAGTAACATTGCATGGCATGAACTAAGGTTGAAACTCTCTGATTATTTTCCCAAATCCATTCCATTTATCATCACATTTCATGTTTAGATAAATACAGCTTAAAAGCATGTTCAAATTAAATGTCAAATAAAAATTGCTTGAGAGACTATTTGGTAGTATAGTAAATTGCAAACATAAATGCATATCTGAAGAAGCACTCCTACAATGAAAGGTATTAATTTTCTACAGAATAAGAGTCAAAGTTTTTCATTTCATTTATCTTTTTTCAGAGACAGGATGTAGTATTTGAATAGGTTTCCAGAAATGTGTTGTTTTTGACCCTGTAGCATAGCTCCAGATTTCAATAGAATACATGTTGCTTTTTTATATATATTCTTCAGTCTAGTGCACAAATAGAATAATGGAGGTTTAAATCTATTTGAGCATGTTTATGGATTATATATATATATATATATATGAGGTGGTAAGAAGACCATAAAGCTTTTATATTGAGAGAACAGATATCTTCAGATGGAGTACATTTGGGAAAGAAGCTTAATATGAAACAGATTTTTAAACAGTTGAATAGCTATCTGTTTGCCACTAAAAGAATTCATGTAAAACTTTTATCCTGCTATTTGTTTTTTCTTCTTATTCTTGTCTTCTATCCCTCTTGACAGGATAGCTACTGGTCAGAGTAGAAGTAGATATGTTTCTAAGATAGGTCCTTAACTTCCTTATTAATGACTGAAATTTGCCAAAAGGTCTGAGAGAAGAGAAAGCAAGCTTCTGCTTATGGACATGACAAAGCCCCTAGATAGGCCTGAGGTGGGTCTCTATATCATGCCTGTTCAGATCTAAGTCTTCTTTATGATCTTGTCAAAATGTTGTGGTAAGGTAGGCAATGAATACTGATGGAATAATCTGCCAGTTTTGCTTTTTCACATACTTTTCATTTTTGAAAAAATATCCCCAATTCTTATTACCTGATTTATGAAGAAATTTGCAACCTATTGTAAGTACTTCTCAAAACTGAACCCTTCTAAATGCTTGATCTTTACTTGACAAACTGAATAGGCATGGCTACTCCTAGTATAGAGAGCATCAAGCTATATCTGCCTGCCATTAGTTCTTACATATGAGGATCCTTCAGAAAAAATAAAGGTGGTGACCCTGTCTCTCCCACCTCCACACACACAGGCTAAGTCCTATGCTACTAATACTGAATGATCTTAAAAGAGTAATACTGCAAAAATGAATTAATATCCCAAGAAAGGAATCTCATTCCCTGTCTTCTTTGCAGACTACAAAGCCAGGAACACAAATTATCACCATAGCAGTCATCAAAGGATTAAAAAAAAATAGAACCTTTTATCCTCAAATATATCTTTTGTGTTTTTACTCAGATAGTAATCTACAGTCTATTTATTCAAGAGATGTGCTCCCCAAGTTAACTAGATTTGCTCTGCACAAAGTGGGCCATGGTTTCGGTGACTGAAAATCTAGCCATATAAAAGCTGAATTCCTATCCCTCACCCCATATCCAAGGAATCCCTTGAAGTAAATAATTTTCATAAGCACAGTAAATTTGTTTAGCTAACCCTAAATAGATCATTTTTGTGTCTTTTGAAGTGAGCTTTGTAACATATTGAACCCTAAGGCAACACCACGTCAACAAGGATAAACTGAGCAGTCAAAAAATTGACATTTCTGTAAATTGAAGTTGTAGAAAGTTAGTTACCACAGACAGAACAGCACTCATACTTTTTGTAAATTGATGTGACCCATAAATGTTTTTTAAAAGAAAATTAATAGCCTGGTTTTCAGTTGACAGATAGCATTGATCATCCTGAATGCTCCCAAGCCCTAACAACGGCCATAACAATAAAGTAAGGCCATTCAAATATTGAGATATGTCTATCTTCTATTCTAAAAAGGAAAAAGAAAGTAATTGACAAATTTTTCAGGCTTCACAGAGGCCAGGTTAAAGTCTGGAATGCCTAAGTTACATGTCTAATAGTACAAGCCTATAGTCACATTATGTCAGGACTGGAGGTAACACTGCTGCAACAGAGTTTGATAAAAATTATTTTTTTGTACTAAAGTTCCTTCCTGCTGCTTGACAAATGCTCAGAAAGGCGATCCCAAAAGAGATTTCCCAAAACTTTGATCTAACCCATATTCAGCCTAGGAAGGAAAGTGAAAACTCCAAACAAGAAAATCCACAAAACTGCATAAAAATGACTGACACATCCTCAGCATCCTTGGAAATAACATCAACCTTCCACCAGAGCCTGGAAGATTCTATGACAGGTGGCTGGCCAGATCCTGCTCTCATGCTGCTGCATCATTTTAGTGCTCAAATGCCTATTCTCACATATATAAATAAAGTGAGAGGGGGACCTTGAGTCTCACTTTAATACAGAAGTAAGGCAAATGTGGTCCATGAGCCACTTGCAGCCCATATTTTGCAGCTCCCTGGGGACATTTCCTAAGTTATCAACCACCACCCCCCAAAAGTAAAGAAGATGGAAAAATCACACTCAGATCCCCAAACTTTAACCCTCAGTGCACACAGCCAAAAAAGAGTAGCAGGTGGGGAGCAAAAAAGCATAGGAGACAGAGGGACGGCACATATCAGCGGGAAGTGGCGTGGTGGCGGCGATACTAGGGGTCAGGAGCGTGCAGCAACCTCACACTCCCAATCCCTAGTACAGGCAGACGGTGGCATCATGACTCCCTCCTGTCCAAATGGGGGGGGGGGCGCCATGATGATGCCAATGCTGCGCAGCATACGGACATCACTTCCAGGAAGGGACATCATGGCGGTGCCGTTCCTCCTTTATGGCGCTGCCAAAAAGAAGCCACTCAAAGTGGCTTCTTTTTGGCAGCGTGCTGGTGCCATGCAGAGTCAAGGCATCACTGCCTTAAATAATCCAGCATGACTCTGCACAACACTAGCATCAAAGCACAACCTGGTGTGCTATTTGACCAATAACCACTCCCATCAGAAAGTCTGTGTGACTATGCTTTTTTCTGCAGAAATGGTAGTAATATATATTTCCCACTGCAGCTGTCCTGTATACCACCCACAAAGCCTGGCATAAAGAGACGTGTAGCCTCCTGGAGCTGATTACTTGGCCATTTTCAGGACTGCAAGAGTGGAGGGGAAACGGAAAAAATTCCATTACAGCATCAGCGTTTCGTTGGATTGGATCAATATATTCCAAATGGGTTTAATGGGGAGAATTTTGACTTGTGTCATCAGCAAACAGACCTTTCATTTATTTATTTCCCATTTTGTTTCTCACTGAGTAATATGTCAATTGGAGTCCACAGACAAGCAATAAACATTGGTTGGTTTCCAGATAATTAACACTAATTTTATCATTAAAACAACTTGTTCTGCTTCCTCTTCTGCAAAAATAGTGATTGTAAGAAACTTTCTAGTTATATATAATTAATCCTGCCAAAGGAATTATAATATCAGGATATAAAGAGCCCTGAAAACACTTTATCTATAGCTACATCCTTATCTATAGCTGTCTCCAAACCTCATGGCTCATCCAATTTCTGTATATTTTCTTTTCCATTACTCTTGATTAGCAAGATACTCAGGAATAAATAGAAGAGCTCTCTTTTATAATTAGCCTGCCTGTCCTGTCTGATTAGTTCATTCATCTAGAATGGCACTGAATCCCGATGTCCTGGGAAAAAAGGTTGATCATTATGCTAGTAGATAAGAAGAAAAACAGCTGAGAATGGAAAATTGAACCCTATCTCTTGATACCAAAGGCTGCTCAGTTCTGGTATACCGAAGTGCTCACCCCCCAAACCCCCCCCCCCCCACACACACATTAGTGTTAGGCTCACATAACCACATGATTGTGTGTGTATTTTCCTCTAATATATTGATTTTTGTATGCATTGTTCACTGGAGAATGCCATTGCACAAAATTTCAAAGTTTTGAAGAACAATTGAGTTTCAGATAGCATATTGGTTTGGGTAGATGAAATCTGTTCAATTTGCCTTAAAATGTGGAGCCAGCACATTTTACATCATCCCTAGTCAGATGATGGGCCTACTCAGATTGCATTGAGTCTATCTTGGTCTGGTTTACTCTGCTTTGAACAGGGATGTTCACATAGCCCACCACTCCTGTTTCATTTGCTCAGTGTATCTCTTATCTTCTGGCCTGGGAAGGAGTGAAAGGACAGGCCCAACGCCATCAGGCCTGGTCTCGATTAAGAAAAAGAGCCCTCCCTCCAGTCCATCTGCCTTGGTCCAGGCCTCAGAGGGAGAGAAGATTGCTGGACCTGATCCCCTCCCCCCCACCATTCCCTTCTCCTTTTGTCTCGTGTCTTTTAGATTGTAAGCCTGAGGGCAGGGAACCGTCTGTTATCCCCTCTGTTGTAAGCCGCCCGGATTCCCAGTGATTGGGCGGCATATGAATAAATCCTATTATTATTATTATTATTATTATTATTATTATTATTATTATTATTATTACTGCACTTCTACAGCATCTTCTAAATAAACTACAAAGGTAGTAGGTTGATTGTCCCTAATGATATTCATGGTTTTAATAGTTCTATGCATGGGCCAGTGTGACATAGTGATGTGGGTGCTGGACTAGGACTGTGGTGAACAGGGTCTAAAGCCTGGAAACTCACTGGATAACCTTGTACAAGTCATGTGCTCTCAGTCTCAGAGGAAGACAATGGCAAACATACTCTAAACAAATCTGCTCAAGAAAACCCTGTAATAGGGTTGCCTTAGGGTCACCATAAATCAGAAAGGACTTGAAGGCACACAATACGCATACACCTGCATTATACTACTCTTACTAGAGAGTTTGCAGATATGCTGAGCACACACTCACACACACCTGCAGACTGGGCCTTCAATAATTTACATTTGGTGTTCCAACCTTTTACGTTAGGAACAGTGATGAAAAATAAACCTTTTGCTTGATTCTCTATCGACATTGGCATAACAACTCCTCCAGCAATTCACAGATAGAATCAGAGAATCAGAGAATCATGGAGTTGGAAGAGTCCTTAAATGCCATCCAGTCCACACCCCTGCTATGTAGGAACTCACAATTAAAGCACCCCCAACAGATGGCCATCCAACCTCTGTTTGCTCCACCACTCTCCGAGGAAGTGTGTTCCACTGTCAAACAGCTCATACTGTCAAGAAGTTCCTCCTAATGCTGAACTGGAATCTCTTTTCCTGTAGCCTGCTTCCATTGTGCTGGAGCCTATTCTCTGGAGCAGCAGAAAACAAGCTTGGTTCATTCTCAATATGACACCCCTTCAAATATTTAAACATGGTTATATTATCTCATAAACTTCTCTTTTCCAGGCTAAACATACCCAGGTTAAACATACTCTATGAAAAAGGCACAATTTCCAGACCCTTCACCATTTTAGTTGCCTTTATTTGGACACGCTGCAGCTTGTCAACATCCTTTCTGAACTGTGGTGTCCAGAACTTGACACAATATTCCAGATGAGGCCTGACCAGAGCAGAATAGAGTGGCACTTTTACTTCCCTTGATCTAGACACTATACTTCTATTGATGCAGCCTATAATCACATTGGCTTTTTAAGCTGCCTCATCACACTACAATGCAATAACTTTATTACAGTCAAACACCAACAAAGCCACATCACAGTGTTAACTCATGTTCAACTTGTGGTCTACAAGGACTCTTAGATCCCTTTCACACATAGTCTCCTTAAACCAGGTGTCCACTGGATCCTATATCTATGCTTTTCTTTTTCTTTTTTTTTCCCTGCCTAAGTGCAGTACTTTACATTTCTCCCTGGTGAAATTCATTCTGTTAGTTTTGCCCCAGCTTTCTAATCTATTAAGGTCATTTTGAATTTAGATCCATTCCCCTGGGGTATTAGCTACTTCTCTTAATTTGCTGCCATCTGCAAATTTGATAAGCATGCCCTCTATTCCTTCATCCAAATCAGTTTCTAAACCATTTGGAGGCTGTGTTTCCTCACCAGTTTCCCTATTCTGTCTGTGACTTCTTTGATGTATGGTAAAAATACCTTCCCTTTGGGTGGTTGTTTGTCTTCACTCTTCTGGGTTTTTCTGGCTCTGGCTCCTCTGATGTCTGAGCTGGAATAAGCATTAGCCTGTAGAGCCTGGTCTAGGTGTTCAATTCATCTTCCAGGAAGTGGGGTTCACTGATCCTTTTTGCCTGGTCTACCGATATTTATATTGTGCTTCTTTTTTGTCCTGGGTGATAGTTGGAGTTCTCGGGCAGGTATCTGTCTCTGTGCGTAGGTTTTATGTATACTGTGTGGCCCAAACATTGGTTCAGTTTGCAGATGACAGTATACAAAAGTTAGCAAAGTTTAGCTACCAGTCCTGAAAAACAGTAAAATCAAGACCCAGCAAATGCAAATGAAAACCACCCATAACAATACACAGATTAACAAGGAAATCACTCCTCCCAGTCCACGGTCACACAGTATTTATATATCCCTCTCACTTGTATGCCAGCATTCTCTGAAGATGCCAGCCACAGATGCTGGTGAAATGTCAGAAACAAACTCTTCTAGAACATGGATATGCATATTTATTTAGGAATATGCAAGAGAGCACATAAATACACATTAATATATTCCAAGACAATATACAAGGCTAATCAAAACAGAGGTATGAAAATTTGATAGCGGAGCCTTGCTATCATAGAAAGGGTAATATTGACCAGTCCTGCAGAGGAATCCATGGAAAGCAGGGTGTGAGTCAGATAGTGTCTGGTGGTGACACAGTGAGTGAAATAAGCCCTCTGTGCACACATGAAGGTAGAGCTGGGGCTGATATTTAAATTTTATTCGATGAATTCAAAGGGTACTAGGTGCTATCTTGCAGTGTAATAAAGACCTGATGGTCTTCCCTTGATGGAATTCCAGGAAACAGATGGTTTTAACTTTAAGGTAACAAAATCATTGATTGGATTTCAGACAACCCCAAGATGGATCGATAGGGAAGTTGGCTGGGAAAACAGCAGGAAGCAGGTAGGAGATATTGTAGTATAACAGGATTGCCTTTGCCTCAGATGTTGCTGTCAAATAACCACAAAACAACAGGTTGGAAGTAAGGCCACAACTTTATTTGCAAACAATTGGTAGGCTTGGCACAAAGCATAAGGTCAGGATCTGTGAAGTCAAACAACCTGATGTTGTCTGATTATCCAAACCTGGCACCCACCAGGTGCTTGGGATGACCTAGGGGCTAAGGAACACAACTTGACCGCAAACATTGTCTTGCGTTCACAAATTCACTAAGCCCCTAGTCACTGGGAGGCGCTCCCACATTCTGGCCCCCGCAATGGCCAAACGCCTGCCCTATTCGCCCCCGGGTACCTATTGACTCCCAAACCAGAACTCCATAGCCCTGGTACAACAACGTGCAGATCCTGGCCTATGCTGCCGCCAAAGTTGTGATGAAAAAACACCCACAAAACAGCGGTGGGCGGGCGGGAGAAGCTCAAAGTCTTTCTCCCTTCCTCAGCTTGGCTCCGCTCTGCTTGAAGCCAAGCGCCAACTGAGGGCTGGGACCGGCAACATGGCCTAAAATAGGCCTAGGCCCCGCCCATATTGCATGCTGTGTGGAGCCCCTCCTCCAAGGCCACCCAACCAATGGGCAGCCCTGGAGGACCGGAAGCTCTGCACCAACGAGCCCGGCTCCCAGAGCGTTGCAGAGCGATGGGACCGCCCCATCCACTCCGTGCACCAATAGGAGCCGGAGCAAGCCCCAGTGCACACTGGGGCTTGTAGTTCCAGCTGCTTCTAGCAGCAAAACGGTCTGCCCGCTGAGTCGGGCGACTGTTTTTTGTCTCCAGTGCAAAAGGATATTTGGGAAGCCTGTTGCAGGACTGAGCAATCAGCAAATCCATTTATCCTTTATTTTGGTGTGCTTTACACCCTCCACATGTCTTGGGGTCAACATGCATTTCTCATGGGAAACTTCATGGTTTTTCAAAGGTCATCATGACCTCTTAAATTATGCTTGGCTCTAGATATGAAAATATAAACCCTATAATAATATAAATAATAATAATAAAATTTTATTTGTATCCTGCCCCTCTGAGAACAATCGGGGCGGCTAACAAAGTGTGAGGATGTTTGGTGTGCTAACATTTCTTTGAATATGAAATATGAACAATGAACTTATTCTCTGAAGATGCAAGCAACAGATACTGACAAAACATCAGGAATAAACTCGACTAGAACATGGCTTGAAAAAAACACGCAAAAAATGAAATCATTGTCTATTATTTTATTAATATATATAGGATGCCATGCAAAGCAGTAAACTATTAATACAGTGCACCCGCTCCATATGCGGCTTTAACATTACATGGAAGGCTAAGCTGCCGGGTGATGAATGGTGCACGTGCACCATGCCAAACACAGAAGCACTCCCCCATTGCAGCCAATGGGGGTTGAGCTTAAGCGTTTTTCCCCAAATGCGGAGGGATCCAAAATTGTATATGCATATATAAATGCTATAATGAAAATTTAAAATGTCCATTTGAGACTGAACTGAAGTTTACAGAGGTGAATTAAAAAATAGGATCAATTTTCATTACATCAACAACACACATATCATTCCGCTTTTGTTTTTCATGTGAATAGTCAGTTCATTGACTGATTTTATTTGCCATCTCAATTAACATATCTTTGCTATTGATGTACTATAAATAAGAACTGACACAAAGCCCAACCATCTAAATAAGAATAGGATTTCTAATTCAGGATTCTCCAAATGATCATTTTCTCTGGTCTATGTAGGAGGAAGAGCTGCATAAATATTCTAAAGACACCAAATCCTTTCCTGAGCTTGAAAGCTAAGCAGGGTCAGCTCTGTTTAGTACTTGTATGGGAGACCATCAATGAATACCAGGTACTGAGGGCTATATTTCACAGGAAGGAATGGCCAAAACCACTTTCTTTGCTTATGTAAACCCTATGAAATCCATGGGGTCACCTTGAGTGGTGGTTGAAGGCAGTGGTATCACTATGGTTGGTGTCACCCAGTATAATAAGTCATGGTTTCACTCCCCATTGACCTCCTCCCATACCATACCATGCAGAATCCTCAGTAATGTTTTTTGTATTGAAGTTACTCATAAATAGTAATTCCCATAGATCGCTGAATGTAATGGCAAAATTTGTGCCAAAAACAACTAGCAAAATTAAAATTACACCTTTAAATTACAATATCATATGCATACCCTAAATGTATTTACATGCACATCGTTTCATGAGAAAAAAAAATAACATCCAAAATCCTCAAAATAGTGAAACATATATAGGGCTGACCAAAATGCACAAAATACATGTTGCAAGCTTTTAAAGCTCCACTGACTTTTTTCTCGG
This sequence comes from Sceloporus undulatus, assembly GCF_019175285.1. Lineage (NCBI taxonomy): Eukaryota > Metazoa > Chordata > Lepidosauria > Squamata > Phrynosomatidae > Sceloporus > Sceloporus undulatus. The sequence continues at coordinate 46,090,986 of NC_056523.1, read as the reverse complement.
GCAAAGCTGTTTAAAAAAAATCACACAGGAGAAATAGTATTATGAGGATGTTAGTCACAAGCCTGCATTTTGTTAAGATGTTGCTGCTCTCAGTTCACATGGTATGGAGGGACATTCATGCAGGCAGACCTCCATTCTTCTGCCCCTGTGGGTACTCCAGGCAATACATTTTAAGTTCCATTAGCAAGTCAAAAGCTCTGTTGTATCTCCAGAATAATGGAATCTTGGAATCTGTAGTTTTACAAGGTCTTTAGCCTTCTCTGCCAGACTGCTGGTGCCTCACAAAATTAAAAATCTCAAGATTCTGTAGGATGGAGGCAAGGCAGTTAAAGTAGTGTCAAACTGTATTATTTCTATAGTGTAGGTGCTTCCTATGTGAATATTTTCATATGCATCCACATATGTCCCTTACAAATATAACCTATGGGTTTCAAAAGTATATGGTGAGGAGAGGCAAGACCGGCAAGCTTTGTCCAATAGTTTATCACCGTATGCATTGCTGTATGCAGAATGACTGTCTGCACAGAGCTCAGGGAAAATCCCATAAAGTATTACAAAGCTGCCAGCTGAATGGAGCTGCCAAATCATCAATTCTGAACCAGGAAAATATGAACTTTGTCCATATCGTTATGAGGAGCACACCTGATCTGAGTTCCCAATGTTTGCACAGCATATCTGGCCTGCATTCCACAGTATGTCTGTCACATAGAGGAAGCTTTTGTGGCTCTTCTTGCAAGAGGGAGCCATTGGATTCTGGGAAAGAGTGGCAGAGTAATCAGAGCAAACATGCAATTAGTGATGCCATAGAAGGCAACAAAAAGAATATAACACCAGGATTTTTTTTTCCAGTGGAGTGACTATATTATATGACAGGCTGCCAAAGTCACTAACAGATTCTTCTCACATGGGAAATGAATAATATGATAACAAAGCTTCCATGTTATGCTAAGAGTGTAATTCCAGCAGATGGCTTAGGTCCAGCTGAATCCAGATCCCTCCCAGTTTACAGATATTGAAAATGTGACTGCAGGAGGATTAGATCTGGTATAACTTGGCTCCTCCATGATGCATGCTTCCCCACCCTTTTCTTGGGGTGGGAGGTGGAGGCTGATCTGCCAAAAGATCTTAGCCAGGGTTGTTCTACTGAACCAGAATAGTGCCAGATACACATTGACTGAAGCCATGATTGTGGCAGTATAAAAGTGAACAGTATTGGGTGCACATAGAAGCATGAAAGAAGATATGTTCCCAATGGGGTTTTTTTTTCACCTCAAGACCTGTTTATGTGCTTCTTCATTTGCCAAGTAAAATTTTTAATTAAAATCATATTTTAGTGTATCCTGAGAGAGAATTTTTTAGAAATGAAACTCATACATCTGGCCCTCCCCAGCTAATTCCATCAGAAATGCAAATTGAAACAAGTAATCAAATCACCTCTGTAGAAACCATAAAAGTTCCTGAAGATTTGGGGGTCTTTGAATATTGTAGAGCCCAATTATTTTTATCACATTGAACAAAGTGACCAAACACATTGTAGAACACCCTCATTCAAATTGTTTTTTTTAAATAAACTTAAGTTGAGAGACTTCCTATGACCCCCCCCCCCCATGTTCATTTTAGGAAATAAAAATTCCCCATGTTCATAGGAATATTTCTGGCTATAGAATGAGGAGTAATCCACACAGAAAGAAACTAGGTTCGCATGAGGCAGAACATTTGTTTTGAAGAGCTGACAGGCCTTCTCTGCTGTAAAAAAAAGTACCCAATATACATTTGTTCTCCTAAAAATATTATTATCAATTTCAGCTAAAAGCAGAACCTTGTTATGAACCTCAACAATTAGGCAACAGACACAGGTCCTGAATGGAAGAAGTTGTTTGTATTTATTTGCAATTATGGGGAACAGTGTATTCTGTCTTACTTTAAATCTCAGGTAAGATGCGTTCTTTGCTGCCTCCCATCCCCATAATGTTCCCTTTTAGAATGCAACAGACCCGTCCCAGGGCCTGTGCGATAAAGTTCACTGTCTCCCACCACATTTCATCCAGGTGGAAATATGGCTCAAATAGCTCTGTTGCCACAGGGTAGCCACACTGGATTTCTTATGCTATATGAGGCTTCAAAACTAGGTAATCATCTCCTTTCAGAAGATATGCTATTTTATTTATTTATTTATTTATTTATTTGAAGTATTTATACCCCGCTCTTCAATCACAAAGAGAGGCTTACAAAATTTTAATTAGACAGTTCCCTGCCCTTAGGCTTACAATCTAAAAAGACATGACACAAAAGGAGCAGGGAATGGCCGTGGGGAAGGGGATAAAGTTCAGCAGTTTTTCTCTCTCTCTGAAGCAGGATGATGGTGGATGAACTGGAGGTAGGGCCTTCCTCTTACACTTACCTGATGGAGCTGGCCTGCCCCTCTCTTCCTCTGTGGTTGGATGATAGTGGATGGATTTTAGCATCAAACCATCACCATGCTTTCATGACACATAATCCTGGTTTACTTGCTATACTCCCTAAATATGTATTTACCTCTCAACTGAACCTGCTGTTCATCAGGGGTTAGATCCATCCTTCGTGACCACCTCAGGATGCTTCTCCAATCCACTATATTGCCCACCTAAGCAGTGAAACACATGAGTACAAACAGGTCAGCTTTACCTGTAGATAATACAACACTGAGTATTATATTAATGTTAGTTCTAATAATTTGTAATAGCATGCCCTGTCAACATGTGTTCTAAAAGTGAATTATTGTGATCGGTTCTATGCAGGAAAATTGGCCGACTTATATGACACAAATTATGGATGAAAACTATGCATCAAATTTATGAAATGAACTACAAATACAATAAAAGTAATACATTCAATGGTTGGATGAATGGAAGAGTTGTCAAGAAACACATATCCTCTGCAGTACTATTGCGTCATTAGGATATACAATTCTCATTCTCTCTCTCTCTCTCTCTCTCTCTCTCTCATTTCTCTGTTTATAACTGCTAAACTAGGGACATCAGGTTGAGCAGTTGGGAGCTTCTATGTCAGTGGGATGGTGAAACTACTCTTTCACTCCATATTTTAAAGGACTTATACAAAGTACTGAACCTTTTCTCCAATATCAGTTCTGCACCTTGGGCAGCACATTTAATGTTTGGACTAAAACTAATGCACATAGATATGTTAGCATACTATTTAGTCCAAATGTCAGCATGTCCTACACCCCTCCCACTGGATATACAGTTTCATAATTAATATCTAGAATTGGGGCATGTTTTGGGATCACAGGGACATCTAGAAACTAAAGGTTATATACCTGCAGGAGTCACACTGACTGGAGGACATGCAGAGACCTAGATAAAACTAAGATAAACACTAAATGGGCTTGCTGATCACCTCTCTATCCTCACCTTAACATTCATTGAATTATCTTTGGAAGCAAAGGGAGTTGTATCATAAAGCAATTGGTGACCATGCCCCCTACCCCACCTTATGAAAATTTTACTAAACACCCTTTCTGCCCAATCATTAAGGTATTGTCTCAAAACTAAATCCAGCCGCCATTCCAGACCCTTTTGTCAGCCCCCTAGGAAAGCCATTAAGACCTTTGTCATAATTCAACACACCTCTTGAGGGTATGAAATAGAGTATAAATGTCCACCCCAGCCCCAGCCATATTGTTTACAAACTAGAATCCCTCTGTGTAACCCTCTGATACGGTCTGTATTTTCCACAGATCTCTATTCAGGACCAATAATTATCACCCTATTTAATCCCTAACTTCTCTCTAACTTTCCACACCTTTCTTTCTGTTAGCCTTGTATGATGTCACCTTGGTTCATGTGTGGCTCTGTGTACCCTTGTACATTTTTAAACACTTTATTTACTGAAACTGGAACACTCTCTGCAGTTATTTCCAGTATATATAGGTGAAAAGATCCCTGCAGTTACCCTCCTCTTGCAGGTCTCCTTTGAACTATAATTTCCCCAAATTTCAAGGACATGCTGGCATTGCAGATGGTGACCCTTCATCATTCCCCACCTTTTGGGTAACAGATCCCTTGACCTGAGAGCCAGCTGCTAATGACATCTATTAAGAAACTCACACACCTTCCTACTCTATTTCTAAAGGTGAAGTATTTAGTATCTTAGGTCAGTGTAGTTTAGTTCTTAGGAGAACATATTGCTGAGAAAGGTCATGGGATTATCTTCTAATGACTTTTTTTCCCTTTTACAGGATTTAAGGTTGACTGCCATCTTTCTTGTTAACTCTCCCCCAAAACTGTCAGTTCTTGAACCTGCTAAGTTTTCAAAAACACTGTATTTTGAGGTTTTTTTTTTTTTTGCACTAGGAAAAAATTGGGCCTGTTAGTTCTGTCTGACTGTCTTTCTTTTCTTTTCTTTTTTCTTTTCTTGCCTATGGTTACAAAGTATAGTGATCATTGCCTAGCTTGAAACAGTTTTAAGAGCTTTGCAGTTGTCAGACTATTCTAGATTTACTGATTACAAAAATCAGGCCTTGAAATTCTTGAGTTATACAAAGATGCTCCCTATCAAGCACCGTCTATTGAGTCTAGCAGTACTTAAGGCAAGCAGCCATGGAAAATGATGATTAGGAGTGGAAATCGTGGAAGCCAAAAAGGAGAAAAGCACCATCTTCCATTTAGCAACATAACAAGGAGACATTTGTACCCAATGGGCAACCTTGCTTTGCTTTGCAAAGTTTAAAAGATAAAAAGTGTGAGGGTGAATCAGTCAGAATGTTAGCCATTTTTGCTTTTAAAAGGTGGCATTTCTGACTGTCACATTTATTGACGAGGAATAAAGAGACTAGAAACCAACAATGGGTTTAACAAGAGCCACATCCTATTTGATCATTTATACAAAATCTCCAGAATGGCTTGCAAGAATGCAGGGTGCTGATGAGCCAGCCTGAGCTCTTCCTTAGCTATGACATAGGTGATCCCTCCATGCCTTCTTTCCAAACCATAAGAGGAAAGATCTGTGGTTTGAACTGTCAATGAGCATCTTTCAGGAGTACTTGTTCTGCATATTCCTTCATGGCTGGGGTTGGACTAGATGGATCAGGCTATCCCTTCCAGCTCTTATGATTCTGTGATTTCATGATAGCTCTTTAGAAGTCATGGGGAAGTTTGAAGATCTCTTTTGTACTAGATCATTATAGAACTTTGATACAATTGTTTTCATAGCACTTTGATCCAATTGCCAATCATGACTGAGAAAGCCCTATATGGCTTGGATCCAGATTATCTGAAAGAACATATCTCTCCATATGAACCAAAGCCTGAGTGGGAGGGTACCCCCATCCAGCAAAGGCAAAGTCCTTTTTCCCTGATCTGCCTTTCAGCTGACCAGGAACATCTCTATTTTGTCTGAATAAAGTTTCAATTTGTTTGCCTTCATCCAGTCCATTATTGACAGCAGACAGCTGTACAAAGACAGCTTTCTTGGAATCAGATGGATAGAGTCAGGTGGCAAGGAGATACCACATTCTATAGTGTGAAGGGCTACAATACATCAATAAATCAAGGACACTATAAATATATATATATATATATAATATTTATCTACAATTACAGCTACATTATCTGCTAATTTCTGCACTTATACAACATCTGTAAAAGGGTAATCCTGGTGGGATACAGACCGCCCCAAAAGGGCGGTCTCCCGCTGCCCTGGTTACTCCGCGAGGGAGCCGCAGTGGCCAAACCGCACAGCTCTGTTGCGGAACAAAAAGAACCCGCAAAAAGCGGGTTCTTGTTGCAGCGCGCTTGTGATGCGCCAATGGCACACTTGTGGCATCACAAGCACGCCAAGATGTGTGGACGCTAGGCGTTTGTCACATCAAAATGGCAGCGCCCATGTAGACAGGGCTCTGCCATTTTTCGCTCCCAGTACATACTAGGGTTAGGGAGTGTGTGAATGGTGCGTGCTCCCTAATCCTACTGCTGCCGCTGCCGCCATGCTACAAAATGGAGGTATGTATCCTGCCACTGTTTCTGTCTCAAAGTGTTCTATGATTAATGCTTTCCACCATTTCCTAATCCCTTCAGGGCTCATCACATTCTCTCAATCTCAAGGGAAGGTAATTGCAAATCCCTCTGAACAAATTTTGCCAAGAGGTAGGGTCACCTTAGGGTCACCATAAGTCAGAAAAAAATTACTTGAAGGCACACAGCAATAACAGAAATGGCAACAAACAGGGCTCTTGCCACCTGGTCAGAAAAGAGGGAGGAGCAATGTTTCTTTTCCCAGGATTTGCAAAGAGGTCTTCCCTTCTGCAGGGCATTTAAAAAGGACACACTTAATGTCTCTCTGTTTCTTGTGGGCCATTGTTCATTGTTGAGACAGCACAGAGATGTTGATAACCTGTAGATTTGCAAAGTTTCAAAAGGGTAGATGCAGCAGCTCATATGGAAAGGGAGTTCTAAAACTGGTCAGGAGAACAGCAATTTATATGAAAATGGAACATACTGAACCCTGAAAAGTTTCAGAAAGATGGGTGTATAACGTAAAGAGTTATTGTACTTCAAAGTTAGTTTTAGGAATTCATTTTATAAAAATCACAGTTCCACACAATCCTTCTCACAAAGCACAATCATAAAAATTATTCTAGAGTTAAACATCAGACATCTAAGTTAAACAAACCCACTCTCTGCTTCCTTTCTCCCACCCTTGTACTTCATCTACAAAGATACTATTTTTCATGGAAGAGTGTTGGCTTTTCCGAAGCCTGAAGCCTGATGAAAACAAAATTGGGCCCAGATTCATTTTTGTTAGTTTATAGGGTAGGGGCATCAAACTTTACCTTGGAAGCATCTGAACTGATTTGAAAGATCCTACCTTTTCCCAGAACAAATTGTTGCATTGGAAATGAAAATACCCCAATCATATTTTATTTGATTCTTTAGAGTGAAAGACTACCAGAAGCCTATAAATTATTTAAAGCTGAGTATATTCCTTCAACATAGATAATTACAGGCTTAAGAAATAGCAACAAAAGCCTGTCATTGCCAAATTATACAGCTTCAAAATCTAAAACAGTCAGATTAATGTGCGTATGCAGTGCTTCACTTTGTGAAGAATTATTCTCCCCCACCCTGTCCCTGCGTTCCATGATACACATTGCTTTAAAATCTTCGTATAATTTTTCCTTTGAGATGGGGAAGGCCAATATAATGATAGCTCATTTTTTGTCATTAGTGTTTTTGTCATTAGTGTTCTTTCCTGTGTGCTGCCTCCTTAGCAGAAATATCTTAAAAGACCAGCCATAAAATTAAGAATATGTGTAACAAATCTGATGCCTCTAGCAGAGTATAAGGCTGCAATCCTATGCAAATTTGAACCTTAGAAGTGAACCCCATTAAAGACAGTGATGCTTCCTTCTAGCTGTCTCTATACTGAGCCAACATCTACAGTCAGTACTTGACTGGATGAAGGTTAACAAATCAAAACTTAATCTAGACAAGACAGAGGTTGGTAAAAAGACAAATCAGGGAATCAGGACTCTGCCTGTGCTGGATGGGGTTACACTCCCCCTGAAATCTCAGGTTCACAGCTTGGGTGTTCTCCTGGACTCAACTCTGAGCCTGGATGCCCAGGTTTCAGCAGGAGTCAGGCAAAATTCAAAGTGCTGATCATGACCTAGAAAGCCCTATACCCATGATCGTGAACCTATGCCATGTGTGCTGGAAGTGGCACTCAAGGCTGTTTCACTGGGCATGGGCAAGAGCAGGAAGGCAGAAGAGGTGTGTGTGTGCCCGTTCTGCCTCCTCTCTGCCATTTTCAGGTCTCCTGCTGTCTCCCTGAGACAACGGGAAGCCAGAAAATGGTGCTGGGGAGAAGGAGGCAGAGACACGGCCCTCTGGCTCCTCTTTCCAGTCCTCTCCCAGCCTCTCCCAGATAGTTGGAGGCTGGGAAAAGGGCAGGGGAGAAGTCTCACCCCAGAAGCCATGCCTCCAAGGGCGGAGGTTCCACCACTGGAGGGTGGAAATCCCACCCCCGGCAGGTGAAAGTCCCACCCCTGGCACACAGTCCCCTCCCCTGGCACGCAGACCTGAAAGGGCTTGCCATCACTGCCCTATACAGCTTGGGTCCAGGTTATTTGAAAGAACATATCTCTCCATATGAAACTGCTAGAGCCCCAAGATCTTCAGGGGAAGGCATTTTCTTGGTCGTACCACCATCACAGGCTCACTTTATGGAACTTCCTTCTACAGGCGGTTCAGCTGCCCCCCTCCCTGCTTTCCTTTCACCAGGAGGCTTTTCGTTTAGGCAGGCTTTTAATGGGAAAACAGATGAGCTTCTTACTGGAGTGTATTTTATTATTTATTTATTAATTTTATCTGTTTTAAGAATAATGTAATACTGTGAAATTTAATAGTTTTAAAGTTTTGATTGTTAATTTTTCAAGCTGTCTTTGAAAGCCATTTTGGGTTCCACTCTGACTGAAAGGTGTCATACAATTGAAATAAAATAAAATAAACATCCTTTCAACTTCTGTACAGGTGTGTCATTAGTCACAGTACTGCTTATGGCTATCCTCTGCTCAGCTTCAGGGGCACACTGAGTTCCTTTTGACTTTGGCACTTTCTTGTTTCATTTTACATACTCTGATCATGTAACAAGGTTCACCATTGCCTTCTTCTGTGTAGTACAGTTGGCCCTTCTTATACACTGATTTTTTATACACGGATTCAAGCATACATGATTTGAAAATGTTCCAAAAAAGTATAAATTTACCTTGATGTTCCATTTTTTATTAGGGACACCATTTTCCTATGTCATTATATTTAATGGGACTTGAGCATACACGGATTTTGTTATACACGGGGGATCTTGGAACCAAATCCCAGCGTATAACAAGGGTCTACTGTACAAACAAGTGTTAACTATCTCAGCAGCATTCAATACAATGGTATTGACCATGGTATCCTTCTGGAACGCCTGAGGGAGTTAGGTATTAAGGGCACTGAGCTCCAGTGGTTCTGGTCCTACCTCTCAGGCAGATTCCAGATGGTGAAGCTGGGGGACTCATGCTCTTCTAAGAGAGAACTGACATATGGCATCCCTCAGGGTGCCATTCTGTCCCCCATGCTGTTTAACATTTACATGAAACCGCTGGGAGAGATCATCCGGAGACATGGGGCGCAGTGTTATCAGTACGCTGATGACACCCAAATCTATTTCTCTATGTCTTCGACTACTGCACTGACTAAGGATGGCATCTCTTCTCTGGATGCCTGTCTTGAGTTGGTAATGGGCTGGATGAGGGAAAACAAACTCAAACTGAATCCAGAGAAAACAGAGGTATTCGCGATAGGTTCCCCAAGTCTGTGAAAAATATTTCGCTGGCTGCTGAAAGGGAGAGAAGAAATCACCCTTTGAAAGGGGGATTTCTGGAACGAATATTTTTTTAAAAAATTCTCCTCAAGCTCTCAATGAACGAGGAGAAAAACATGGGTTTCTCCAGTCACTAGACTTGACCAGTCATGCCTTGCTTAAGTCCCATTATCTTTAATGGATCAACTATTCATACGACTATCTCGATCCAACACAGTAACCATTTTCATTAAACAATTGAAACTGTACTAATTACATTAATTCAGGCTTAATAAAATCTTACATAAAGATGTTGTATTTCAGTTTTAAATACATTTTAAAATACATTTTGGAGAAAACTTGGTCAAAGTTAAGCATTTAAAAAATCCTCTTGAGACCAATGGGTGGCATTTAACAGGCTAATACATCCCTTATGAAATAAAGAGAAATTAAAAAGTACTTAAGTTGGAGTAGAAAGTGGTTCACAATTTTCTGTAATTAAAGCAATATTGTTCTTCAGATTCAAGGTAAATTTTCCATCAGTGTTCATAAAATACGTTTTTGGCTCATTTTCAATGAACCATACAAGTAATGACACAGAAACAGAATCCAGGGTCTCAGGAGAGGGCTTGATGATCTACTACCTACAGAGCCACAGTCCTCAGCACTCCTACTCACAAGCATTATATATATATTTTGAGACTGGCTCTTTTGTTTTAATCGATGTATGCCTTCATCTATCATGAGCTGTTTGTCAGACAGGCAGACGCTTCCTAATAAAATCCCCAAATACACAGTAAAAATATTAATGAGCTGAAACAAAAAGAAGTTTGATTGATAGTGGCATCAACTCCATCTCTGAAGACACAGTAATCAAGAAATATTTTGAAAGAAGCTATGCTACTCAAACCCTATGAGTATTGTTTCTTCTTACAAAACTAATTTGCCATGCACATATAATACTGGAGTAACATGAAACAGGACTGAGTTGGTTGGAATTGCTTGTGGTGTTTTTTTTTTTTTTTAATGAAGACATAGATCATTTGTAAATGCATGAAATGGCTGTATGCAAAGACATTATGTTCAGAAGTGCCCAGTTTGTTATGAAGGTCAGAGCTCACTTTACACAGATAAAGCTTACTATCCCCCACTACCATTAATTAAGCATTATAGCTTGCTTTTCTAAAACCCTAACTTTATAAGTAATTGCCAGTTTGATCAAAACTTTAATGGCATAAGCTTTTTTCTGAATATATGAGAAATATGGGTTTACATAATACAGATCCTTGGACTGGGTGGCCTTCAAGGTTGTATCCAAGACTACAATACTCCATTTTTTAAAATAATCATACAGCTGGCACTTTATTATCCCACCTTTCCATTAAAAATAAAATAATCCTCAAGGCAGGTGCAACATCACTGAAAAGAAATTGAACATTACATCAATTAATATACTCTCAAAAACAATTTTAAAAATATATCCATTAAATTCAGGAAGCATTGTATTTTAAAACCATTTAAAAGGCCAATTTTCACAGCCTTCTAAAACTGAAAGCAAAAGCAATGATTCCAACTCTGAGAAAAAAGCATTTCAGAGAGTGGGAGAACGCCCTCACCCCAATGCCTGTCATGTGGGTCTCCCGAGATGAACATTGTTTTTTAAAAATTATGGATTCAGTGATCATCTTACCGATTATCTTTAGCTGTGGTATGATTTGCACCACTAACTGTAAATTCCAATTAATAGGCAAGCTATTTAAATGATAATCTTACACCCATCTAGAGGGTTAGAAAGATGATGAGATTGGCTGGATAAATTACTGTGTGCAATCAAGTGGCAACTTCTACTTGGATGGGGGTGGGGTTGAAGCCTGCTTTAGACATAATGTTAACCCAAGATGTTTGACATAAAAGAGTATGGCCATGGTTGGTATAAACTTTGTACATATAAGATGGGATCAAAACATGGCTTATGATCCTGGTTTATTTAGAAATCCTAATTTAGTCAAACCTTGGTTTGTCATTTGTAAAAAGAAACTGCAATTTATTGCAGCAGGAAACAAGTGCTTCCAAACCTGGAGCCATGCTGGAGAACTAGGGCAGGTTGGGTGCATACAAGCCATTGTTTAGTGATAAGTTTGATTGTCTGGACTAATCTATACAATAACTGTGTTATAAATCTGCATGGCAATAAAATGACATGTACACCAGAAGGAGAGGTGAGGGAAAATCAGCTTCACATTTTTATAACACTGGGAACTTTCTGCTAAGTTTGTAAGGCAACTCAGGACCTGTTCAGAATGGCCTGAAAGGCTGGCCTGGGGGTGGAGTCAGGGCATCACATCCAGATAACACACACCCCGATTCCACCCCCTAGGGTGTCATAATGCCACATGCCACTCCACACAGCGCACAGCAACATGATGCTCCTTTGGCACTGAGTCTATACAACACAGCATTGGAACACCAACTAGCTGTGACAATGCAGTTATGGCATCAGGGCATCACATCCAGATAATGCACACCTCAAATCTGCCCCCTAGGGTGCCATGGTGCCATGTACCACTCCACACAGCATACGGCATCATGGTGCTCCTCCGGCACTGTGTCCATACAACACAACACTGGAGCACCGAATAGCTGTGGCAATGCAGCTATGGCACTTTTTCAAGGGTGCAAAAAGGAGCTGCTTTTTGGGGTTCCTTTTCACACCCAGGAAAGGCTGGATTGGGGCTGTGGCATGAGGTTGACATAGCCCCAGTCCAGCTGAAGAAGGGGCATCTGGAGGCCGCCCCCTTTGGGGCTGTTTGTACAGCCCCTTAGTCATGAAGAGCAGCAGTGTATGGTACATGTAGGAGCACAGGTCCTTGTTGTGACAGTCCCCATAGTTATATTCCCAAGGAGAAACCAAAGATGCAAAGAATGCTACATGTTTCCATATCCACTTGATTGTTTGTTTGACGATTCAAGATGAGGTCACTCCTAAATACACTGAATCAAACAATCAGAATAGCTCAAAGTAATACGATACTTCTCAGAAAAATCTATCCACACAAGCTACTGTGAGGACCACAGCTAAGCTCAAAGGGAATATGGAGGCTGGAGGAAATGGCCAATTAAAAAAATCATCTGTGCCAATTAAAAAAAAATCTAGCACTCCAAGCTTATGAGTTCTGGTTCTACTATACCACCTCATAACAGTTGTACCCTAGCCTTGCCTACTTAAAAATAACTCACATTTTATCTTGCTCCCAGGTAATTGCTTATAGAATTGCAACTCGTGTAAGATAAGTTCTACCAGATGTATTTTTGTCATCTAAAGTAATTTTGAAGTAAATTTGGAAGCAGATCAATGATTTAGATAATTTGGTCATTCTTCCTGCGTAATATTGTTCTAAATGGTACTGCTGAGATGTGCCAGAGTAAAATGGAACAGTTAACCCTTTTTTAAAACCAACTCCCACCATCTGTGCATCATATCGGACATGAAACTTTGCTTTTGACATATTTCGCCTCTTTACCACTATAGCAGTATGGATGATCTGCATCCAGTGAATATTAATGAACTAAATTATCTCGGAACTCTTCCAACTGTGCTAAAACTACAGGAACCAACATGCCTCATTAGACTCCTGTTGAGCAGAAAAGTTAAAGTGGCTTTTCTTTTAATTTTAATTAAAATGAATTGGCTAGTCTTTTGATTTTAAAAAAAAAATCAGAATTTCTTATAGCTCACATCCTCTGAAGTTAGAAGTAAAGTAACTCTTGTTAAATGAAGTGTGTGGATGCAGTCCCATCACTTTGGGCTCAAGCCATACCTATGATCAGGTATTGTCTGCATGGCCATAACATGACAAATATTAATAGCTGTATATCCTCACAGATTCAAAACTCCTGCTTCAAAGAAAGCTTCCTCATTCTGGGCAGACTTCATTCAAACTGTAGTATCTTCCACCCAGTACTTAGGCACATTGCTCTTGAATATACAGTATTTGTTATTCAGTCTATTGTCCAGTCACATGCCTCTTTTTCTGCTTGCTTTTCTTCTACAATCAGTATTAGTTTTATTGCAGCTGTAAATTTTCTCCCTCAAGTTTCGCTGCTTTCTTCCATATCAATTGATCATAGTCCCTCACTTCTGTAAACACAGATTTGCTAGGCAGAAGGACTTTATTAGGCCAAGGTAAGCATGTCAAAGCAGATAACCTTGTTACACAATAAACTTGAGGCACAAACTATCATATGATACATGTTAATAGTTCTGTGACTTCAAGAGGAAACATTCTGAGCAGGCTTCCATTATGCAAAGGGATCTTTTAGCACAAAGGTGCAAAAGAAGTTGTAACATAAGCTTTTGTAGACTGAGGGTGCATCTAGACTGTAGAATGAATGCAGCTTGACACCCCATTAAGTGTTGTAGCTGTAGTTTTACAAAGTCTTTAGCTTTCTCTGCCAAAGAGTGCTGGTGCCTCACAAAACTACAAATACCAACTTTCTGTAGGATGGAGCATGAGAGTTAAAGTGGTGTCAAGCTGTACTATTTCTTCAGTCTAGATGCACCCTCAGTCTACTTCCTCAAATGCAATCTCCCATTATACATATGAGGATCTTGGAAAAGTTGTCAATTTTTTTTCTGGACTATAAGCAGCAACCATGCTGGTGAGAGGATTCTGGGAGTTGTAGTAACTTTCCCAAATGTCACCATGTGCTTATCTCTCTATGCCATGAATTTCTGTGAGACCCTTGTGCCCATGATTTTAAGTAGATTGTGCTCTTACATGTCTGTTTCAGCATGCCGGGGGGGGGGGGGGATACGAATACATGCAAACAAGAAGGGCTATAACATAATTGTTCAGGAATAAATATTTTTCACCGACAGTCACATTCCCCCACTCCTCTCTTAATTCCTCTGTATTCTAAATTGTATCTTTTGGATTTGTCAGAGTCTCTCAAAGCAGTATTAAAAGACGAGGCAGCTAGTTAAATCATAATGAGATTGCTTGGAACATCCTTGCATAATAAGACAGGTGTGAGCCTTGAGGGCACACACATGGATAATCATGCATTTTCCATGATAGGCATCTCTACAGAGACCTCCTTCTAAAAGCTTGGAACTCTGGGAATCAGCTCATGGTAGACCTTGGAGGCAGGTATTGTCATCATTCAAGGAAACTATCTGGACAATTCCATTAACCATCTCTGTCCTCCTCCGCAATATTTAGATGCATTTGTGTTTAACTGTTTACAGGTACTAGTCCCCAGAGGTGGACAAGTCCTCATTAATGGTCAATAATCTGTTGTATTTTTTTCTTAGTGATAAATATCTATTTAGACGCACCTGGCTGAAATCCTGCTTTTTAACAGCAGTAGCATACTCATACAGCATACACTAATTGAGCTTGCCATCGCACATGCGTGCGCGCACACACACACACACACACACACACACATATATATATATATATATAGAGAGAGAGAGAGAGAGAGAGAGAGTCAAGCCAAGCCAAGCCAAGCTGCTTCTGCAGTAAGTTCAAAACTGGCCAGCAGCCACCACCATCAGATGTCTCTCTGAATTTTTTGGAATCCAGGGGGAATAATGCCTGGAGGTAGGAACAGATTTCTCCCCCCACCTTTCTAGGTAAAATGGATATGATACATTTCAGTGCTGTGAATTATTATACAGAGAATAAACTCCGTCATTGGAATATATTAGCAGCATGCCTATTCACAATGTATATATTTCATAAGTACTTAGAGATATAAAATGCTGTGCCTGGAAATGAGCCTAACAGGAACATCCTATGGACATCTACTCAAAAGCATGGCTTAGTGAATTCGATGGAACTTGTACCTTGGTAACTGTGTACAGGAGTTTAGCCTTTGTTTGTGCCATACAGTGTTCAGTCACAAATCATTAAGTTGAAGCCCCTAACAGATATTTATCTAACCTTTTCAAACCTTCCAGTAATGGGAAAATGCCTTGTCTTTTTTATTTCTTCCATTGCCCTAAATATTCTTCGGAGACATGAAGACATATTTTTTCCAGTCAAATTTCTTCTGCCAAAAATCAATGTTGGTTTTTCTCTTGGATGAAGGGAAATGATACTCAAATTAAGTCTTCAGTTTACATATGAATGAACACTGTTCCTCTGAATTGCCAATTCACTTTCCATAAATTGTACTCTAAAGAACCCAAAATATTCACAGCTTTCCTAAAAAAAATAAAAATAAACTATCTGTTTAGATGTTTGAATCATCCCTTAAGAAGTTAAGCGCACACATATGATAAAGCAATCACAACACAGATCGGGATTGCTCGTCTTCTCCCATTATCAGTGTTAAATGAACACTGTAAAGGCAGGAGGTCTGTGTTATGAATTATTGCAGTACCTCTCCTGCATACTCTTTGCATTTTCTGTTGGGGAACCATAGCCTATGCCTTGTTTAAGAAACATCTGGCCCCAGTGATGACAAAGTTATGAACCTCCTCTCCAATCAGCAAGGAAAATTGCAACTATCATGTTGCAATTCCTTATTGCACCCTTGCTCACTGCTGGGAAAGGGGTGGAATCATCATCTCCTTTAAGCCCCAGTTGAACAGAATTCCTCTAAGTTGATGGAGCTGTTGGCTGTTAAAGTGGGTTGTGGGGGGTTGGACCAGGAGACATTATGGATTCGTAACTAGATAGTCAATATAGAATATCAGTGTATGGTTTTAATACTTCAGCTCATATTTTGTTTTGCCAAATATTGGCATGGGACAGACCACCCCAAAAGGGCAGCCTGCCAGTGGTCTTTTCCCCTCTGGATGGACACCACAGCTGCCAGACTGCATGGTGTCCATCCAGAGTAAAAAGAATCCGGAAAAAAATGGGTTCTTTTTGTGCCACTGGGCATACATCACAAGTGAGCCAATGCGGCACTCATGATGTAAGCGATACGCAGCAATGTGCAGATGCTGCACGTTGCTTACATCAAAATGGTGGTGCCCATATGGACGGAATGCCGCCATTACTATGCTGCCGTGCTGTGCTGGGGTTAGAGACTGTGGTTGGTGTGCATTCCCTAACCCTAAAATCAGTGCCAGCACAGCACAGTGGGCTCGTCTGTTCTGGGCCTTTGCCTAGTTTTGGGAAATTTCCCACCAGCCTCACATATTCTAGCCCACCTAACTGAACAGGATCCAGTAACTCTCAGAGTGCATCTACACTGTTGAAATAATGCAATTTGACACCATTTTAAGTGGTGTAGCTCCATCCTAAGGAATCCTGGGACTTTCACGAGGTCTTTAGCCTTCTCTGCCAAAAAGAGGACTACCTAACAAAACTACAAATAGCAGGATTCTGTAGGATGGATCCATGGCAGTTAAAACAGTGTCAAACTGCATTATTTCTACAGGGTAGATTCACCCTCTCTGGAGCATTAGGGAGCAAATCAGAGGCCTGTGCTTTGAGGGAAAAAAGAAATGGAAACCTTTTCCAGGCCTGTTACATACACACACACACAGAGCTCTGGAGCCAATTCATATTATCATGCAAGGAAACAAAGTTCAGCACTAAAAGATATACATACAAACCTGCCTTTTATTTGATTTATTATTTTGTTAAAATATGTGTTATCCCTTGCTATATTATACAATCAGTGGGGGGAATACAATAAAATTGCTTTAACAAATATTATAACACAGTAAGAAATAACAAAATAGAATAAAAGCATATTGAAACAGTTTGTCCCATTAAAACAAGAAAACAACTCAGTTAATGCAGTTTAAAACTATTTAAAAGCATAACACATGTGTAGATTTAAGTAAAATCATTTAGGCTTCAAAGGTTTTCACTTGGTGCCAGAATGACACCAGTGTTGGTGCTCATCAGGCCTCTATTGGGTGGGTATTCCATGATTATTGGCCACAGCAGAGAAGGCAATCTCCAACATCATTCCATAGTGTATTGTATCCACTATGGAGGATCCCCTCAAGCCTATCACAATCCTTGAGCAGTCATCATGCAAAGAGACCTTATAGCACCTTTGAGACTAACTGGGAGAAAAATGTTGGTAGCATGAAAAGAAAGAATGGAGCCATTTCCTTTTTCAAAAAAAGAAAATAACTTATGAAGAACTACAGCCCAGCAGAACATTATCATTCATAATTTTAGATAGGGGGGAAGCAAATATTTTTCATAAAGAGCTTATTTCTGTATTGCAGCAGGGTTAGAGACTACAGGAGCATAGGAAGCATTGAAAAGTCTTTCGACCCTGGTTCAACTGCGTATGAAAAGTGACACCTTTGAGCTTCAGCTTTGTAATAAAATGTAAGCTGTGTAGGATAGAGATAATGTAAAACCAATGTTTTGTGTCTCTTGGATGATAGTGCTATAGGGTTTTTTGGAGGGGAGGGGGCAGGGATTTCTTTTTAATGGCTGTATTGATTTGTCATTGTTTATTACTGTAAATGTTGTTGTTGTTTTCATTATCATCATTATTATTACTCCACAGTAGCTTCCAAGGTTCTAACACTCAGTCACCCACTGCTACGTTTTACAATGTTTACTGCAAGTAAGAACAGAACTACTTCAAAAGGAGTGAAAATTGTCCTCAAGCTTTTATCAACATTACCACATACTAGGAATGTGAATCTTCAGCCAAAGATATTTTATACAAAGATAAAATATTTTCATAGGTTTTTTTTCTCTCCTCTGCCTGAGAAAATAAATGTTTCTGAAATTATCTCCTGGCATTTGCACTTCCCAAAATGTGTCAGGTAATTATTCTGGGCAGGAAAAACAACAATATTTTTGCACTACAATGTGTGTTTCTGTGCAGAGTATATTATGAGTGGACAAATACCATGTGAAAACTGCCCTAAATTCTCCCACTGTATTATTCTTCCTGATCATATTTCCCAAGTATAAAGAAAACCATTATTCAACCAGGAGACAAATAAAAGCAAATATACTTTCCATCCTTGATTTAAAACACTGTCATGTTAGTATTTATCAATATGCAAAGGGAACTGGAAGCACCACTGAGACTGAGAGAAAGAAGTTTAGAGCATAAGCTTCCACAAACTGGGATGCATCTGTGAAGCTTAACTAGTCTATAAAATCTTCTACATTTTTTTAATTAATGAATTTTGACACTGGTTTAACTGTCATGGCACTATCCTATGGAATCTTGGGATTTGTAACTTTTTGTGGCACCAGACCTCTTTGACAGAGAAAGTTAAATATCTCATAAAACTACAAAGCCCAGAATTCCATAGCACTGAGTGATGTCAGTTAAATCGGTGTCAAAATGCAATAATTCTGCAATGTAGATGCAGCCTCAGCTAATCTCAACAGTGCTAAAAGATCCCTTTACATACTTAATAATCATAATTCATGAACAGATATTATATCCATGGCTTGACTCATTTATATTTTGAGCTGTGTTATGTGTGTGTGTGGTGAATTTTTCTCAACATTATTTGTCATGAACTTCTGGAAACAACATACAAATACAAGCCAGCATGGTGCAGCAGTTCGACTATTGGACTAGGACTCTGGAAACTAGAGTTTGCATCTCACTCAGTCATGGACACAAGAATATCTGTTTTCCTGAAGGATTTGGGTAACTTTAGGCAAGTCACTCAGCTCCAGGAAACCCTGTGATAGCATCATTTTAGGGTTGCCAATAAGTAAAAATAAATAAATAACAGCAACAAAAACAATGCCTTTCTAATACAAACAAGAGGGTTTCATGCTTTGTTCCATTAAATACACACACAGTACCCTTGCATCTTGAAATGTGTTGAGTACTGCACATTCATCTCCCGCAAATGCATTTCAGAAACTTGTTTCTTTTAATTTCCCTTGTGCAAAAAATATTTATTATGTTCAGTATCAGAGCAATGTCACCCTTTCTCAAGTTCATCAACTGTTATGCCCTGAAGTGCAGTGGTAGTATAAAATTGGTTCAGTTGACCATGTACGCATAGTGAAGTTGGCCATAATTCATTGTCTACAGGTCCCAGCGAGCACTTTATTAACTTTCCCTTTGAGAGTCCTTAGTGGAGTTAATTATTTAGCTACCTTATTTACAATAGATTTCATTCTTTTGCTTGTGGCAAAAGTAGTCTAAAACATCCACTGAGGAGTGAAGTGAAAGAAACAATGCAGAGAGTCTTCTGAATCAAAAAGTAGCAAGGATGTCTGTTTTCCTGAAAGATTCGGAATTCCAACCTCCTACAACCTGTGTTTAAGTGATAAGGACTTCTTATTAAATCCTATTAGAAATGTTGGTGCAAGGACTGCTTTTAATATTCATCATTAGAAGGGTAATACAAAGTCAGTAGATTTCCATCCATTTTGCTGATGTTTGTCACTACTACTTCATGGCTATGACACGTGAAATGGCAGTCAGGAAACTGTGAGCTGGTCAGAGTCAAAGGGCAATGAAACTAGGGTTTGAAGGAATATCTCAGCCCAGGTGCAGAAAAAGGTGATCAGCTGCAATCCATGGCTGATCGTTGATAAATGGAAATCATTACAATGAACTGAAGCTGAAATGCCAACCATGAAATGCATGTTAGTTTCCCCCCACAGTCTCTGCTAATTCAACAGGATCACTCAGTAACAAAGAATAATTGCTCTGCCAGGAAATAAATAAAGTATTGTTATCTAGCCTGAGAGTAGAAAATGAAGCATTTATGCCTAGTAAACTGAAGCTGGCCAGCTATGAAAACTGTTTCTTCTTTCTGCATTTTTAACCCTCCACTTTAATGGCTTTAATAATCTCATTTGTTGCTTCCTTTGCCACTTGATGGTCCCAATTCAGAGAGTATACATGGTCTTCTATATCCATGGATTATATGTGTGTGTGTGTGTGTGTGTGTTGATATTTGTGAGGGATCCTCAAATCAAATCCCAGCAGATACCAAGGGCTCACTGTACTAAGATGTATTTCCTATTGACTGAAATCAACAAGAAAAAAGTCATGATTTGCTTATGTTCCACTTTCTCTAGGTCAATTGGATGAGTTTAGAAATTGCTCTTTTGCCCCCAACATGGCCCTTCAATTTGATGGATGATCATAGTATCAAAAGAATGTGTGTGTGTGTGTGTGTGTGTGTGTGTGTTATTTTAGAGTGGAGAAAAATAATTTTAAAAATTAGCAAAATAATACAGCAAATTTTTATGGGAAGCTCAAAAGAAGTGATGACAATCTAATATTCTTTTGGAGAAATTCCAGTCAAAAGTTATGCTACATTAAAAAGCCTTCCAAAGCAATCAGCAACTCAACATGTGGGACATATAATCTAATGCTGTGTTTCCTCATTTCTGATGAATGAGTCTTATCTTGTTCCTGAAATGGTACTGACCTAAGCCATGACCTTTCCTCCCCAAAAGACACATGAATGGCCCAAAGTTAAGAGACAGCATCATTTTTTTTAAAATTCATGCTGCTGGGTAGAAGTGTTTAAAAGGCAGAAAGTTCAGTCTAAATTTCCCCAGATCAGAGTAAGGTGAGGCCACTTCCCCTTTCCTACATTTTTGAGGTTTGCAGGTGCATTTTGAGAGGAATGAAACACTTACTGCAGCTCTTCAGAACTCCATCAGGCTGGTAACCAACATTTTAAAATACTTAGTTCCAAGACCCATTTGAGGTTATGACACTGAAGGTGAGCATTCAAGTTTCAGTATGTATGTTTATCACAGCAAGACTCCTCTAAATCACCTGGAGGTTCATGTGTTCACAGGAGACAGAATGGACACCTTGCTGAGACCTTTAAGGGCTAATCAGGCAGAGGGTCGGTTAGCAGGGCTGCTTCAGAGCAGATGTATGACCATCTAGCATCACTTTGGGAACCTCACTGGAATCTAGGGATGTAATAACAGTTATAGCCTTTGCTTTAAATGACCTATAAAATAGAAGAATGGTTCTGGAAGCATAATGAAGGCACAGTTGTTGGTTTTTCCCCTTCTGGTTATCTGGGTATTATGTAGAGTTTAACACAGTACTTGAAAAGGACACTTATTGCCTCTGGGTTCTCCACAGTTAATAAATAGGAGATACATTATTGATTTGTTCTACTGACAACAACAACAACAACAAAAACAAACAGTTTATCATTAATGACTTCAGGATTGTACAAAGGCTGTGGACTTTGCTAGATGCTTGTTGGCTCACCTTCCCAGGCAGAACACAGGTTTTTGAGCAATGGTGCTTGTGAACAAATTCATCCCCAAAGAAAATGGAGGTAAAATAGCACTCACTGGCAAAGAAAAAAAATTTCCATACCTTATCTGGTAGGAACACCAGAAACACCAATGCAATGAAGGGTGTGTGAGGTACCTACAGTTCACTCATGATTAGTTTCATTAAGTTTTCTCTAAGGCTTAAGGCCTTTTTGAGATTTTATGAGAGAAAATTCAGAAATAGTAATGGGGAGAAAGTTCTTCTTGTTCTTACCAGAGTTTATGCACTTGCATAGCAATCTGAAAATCTATCAGCTTGCAATCCAATTCACATTTTAAAAAGAAATAAAAACTTTTCCATAAAAGTAATCATTTGAAAACTGTTAATGAAAATATTGTTGGTAACTACCTTCGAGTCAGCCTCAACTCATGGTGACTCTGTGGATCAGACATCTCCAAGTCAACCACTCAACCATTATTTATTTCATTTCATTTCATTTCTATGCCGCTTTTCTCCCAGGAAGGGAGAACATCACAGTAAAAAATGTAAAAACAATTAAAATCATCTGTTTAAAACAATATAAGTTAACATAAAAACATACAAAAGTTAAAACATAACACATAGCACAAATAATCCACCCTGGAGTGATTTTCTTAAAGTTTTTTTTTTTTTAAGACTGACTAAATAAAAACATTTTCACTTGCTGTTTTGTTCAGGTCTTACAGGTTCAGGCCTGTGACCACCTTGATCAAATCTAACCATCTAGACTTTCTGACTTTCCAGTGCCTTCTACCTTCCCTAGCATTATTGTCTGTTCTAATGAATCATGCCTTCTCATGATGTGGCCAAAGTAAAACAGCTTTAATTTAGTCATCTTGCCTTCAAGGGAGAGTTCAGTCTTGATATACTCTAACACCCATTTGTTTGTCTTTTTGGCCATCCATGGTATCCTCAACACTCTTCTCCAACACCACATCTAGTCTTCTAACTACTTTACTGTAGTCTCCATTCTGATTAATGTTTGGTCCAAGGTATGGGAAATCTTTGACTATTTCCTCATAGAATCATAGAACCATGGCGCTGGAAGAAACTTCAAGGGTCATCCAGTTCAATCTCCTGTGATGCATGAAAACACAGTCAAAGCACTCCTAACAGATGGCCATCCAGCCTCTGTTTTAAAATCTCCAAAGAAGGAGACGCCATCACACACTAGTGCGTTCCTCTGTCAAACAGCTCTTACTGTCCTTTTAATGTTGAGGTGGAATTTCTTTTCCTGGAGCTTGCATCCATTGTTCCATGTCCTAGTCTCTGGAGCAGCAGAAAATAAGGTTTCCTCATCCTCAATGTGACATCCCTTCAAACATTTAAACACAGCTATCATATCACCTTTTAATTTCTTTTCTTCAGGCTAAACATGCTCGGCTCCCTAGATCTCTCCTCATAAGGCATGGTTTCCAGACACTTCACTATTTTGGCCACCTTCCTCTGGACATGCTCCAGCTTGTCAACATCCTTTTTGAATTGTGGTGCCCAGAATTGGACACAGTATTCCAGCTGATGTCTAAACAAAGCAGAATAGAGTAGTACTATTACTTCTCTTGATCTAGACACTATACGGATGCAGCCTAGAATTGCATTGACCTTTTCAGCTGTTGCATCACACTGTTGACTCTTATTCAACTTATAGTCTACTGGGCCCCCTAGATCTCTTTCACATGTACATCTGTGCATTTCATTTTTTCACCCTAAGTGTAGTACCTTACATTTCTCCCTGTTGAAATTGATTTTGTTAGTTTTGGCCCAACTTTTAATCTGTTAAGGTCATTTTGAATTTTGATCCTGTCCTCTGGGGTATTAGCTATTCCTAGGATGAATTTTAGGAGCAGCAGATAAAAAGGCCCTCTGGAAGGCAGCCACCAACCTGGTCTGCATTGGCTAAAATAGATTCCTCCCAGAGGACCTGAGTGTAAGGTGTGGACTATATGGAGGAAGGCACTCCCACATGTCAGCTGGACCCTTTCCAATAACAAGTTTAATTAGGTCCAGAAACTTCAAATTTATTATTTATGAAAAAGCAGAAGTCATCCCTTAAAAACAACCTTGGCCTAATCCCAGTGGCAGACATGGAAAATCAGGTTTCTACTATGTACAGACTTTTATTAGACTTCAAATATGCTCAGCTATGCATTTACTGTTACTTTAGGAATCTGATTTCAAGTCAATATATGAAAAAATGAAGTGGGTTTTCACAAAATGTACCCCACTATCTGAAAATTATTGAAAAAATTGCAGGAGGTATGAACTTTTATTACACTTGTGGCTAGAATGTCCCAAAATAGTCACTTTTGAGGAAACTGTCCTTGCCACAATTAGAAATAACACTAAGTAACAAATTGCTTATTGTGGTCAGTTTTTGCTCCTTTCTTTGTTTGTGGACATATAAAAAGCCTGTAAACTTTTAATGTAAACCAGGCCTGGAGTTGCTAAATGTTGGAAGATACTTACATATTTTTTATTTGGACTATCCTAATCTGTGAAACACTCTTGAGTAAGTTTAAATCAGTATATGGATATGACAAACGTGACCTATTTGTAGAAACGTGGTTTAAATGTATTTGGGCTGTCCCACTCTGTGATACTCTCTCAAGCAAATTTAAATCAATAGATGGATGTGACAAACATGACCAGTTTTCAGAAATGTGATTTATTGTCTTTGAATATATTAAAACTAAACCTTAAAGGACAGGACCATCTACAGATTACAAAGATGATGGAAATACATGGCCTACTGTTCTGAGAAAACCAACAAACCAACTATCTCACGATTAAACTAAGGGGATTATTGCACCACTGAAAAAAGTGTCTTACTGCTGCTGAATTCAAGCTTCATTTGGGCTGTACCCTGGTGTTATCACTTAACATGGCTAAGACAGAACTACTCATCTTTCCTCCAAAACCTACAATATACATTTTCTATCATGGTCAATAATGTTGCCATTCATCCTGTGAAGGAAGCACTTGGCCTTGGCTTTATTTTTGATTCTTTGTCTTTCACTCCTCAGATTTAGGCTGTAGCCACGTCATACTGGCTTTATAATATTGCTAAAATTAGACCTTTTTCTATCGGCTTCTTCTGCTAACACCTTAGTTCATGCCCTAGTCATTTCCCGCCTGGACTACTGTAGTCTTCTTTCGACGGGGTTCCTATTGTCCCACCTTAGTCCTCTGATTTTCATTCAACAGTCTGCTGCTAAGATTATCTTTATACCTTGTTGCTTTGATCATGTCACTCCACTTCTGGCATCTCTTCACTGGCTGCCCATTTCTTTTAGGGTTTTGGTACATGAGCCTCTATTAATGGTTAAAGCTTTACACAACCTAGCTCCCCCTTATCTGTCAGTCCTTATTTCATGTCACTGTCCTGTTCGAGATTTGAGGTCCAGAAGCTCAGGGCTTCTTAACCAGCCAAAAGTTTCTTATTCCTTGTCTTGGCTTCATCCTTTTTCACTTGCTGCACTGTATTCCTGGAACTGTCTTCCTGAACATCTGTGGACTATCTCTTCTCTTGCTAGTTTTAAATCAGAATTAAATACTTTCTTGTTCTCTAAAACATTTAGAACATTTTAATATTGTTTTTTAATTTTATATTTGGTTATATGTATTAGTTGCTTTTAAAATTTGTATTTTAACCACATAATTTGCTTAATTTTGTATAGTTTATATTTTATGAATTTTAGATTGTGTGCCATTGGCAGGTTATATGCTGTTTCGGTGATACCTGTAAAGCGCCATAGCAATTTATGGTGCTATATAAATGAACATTAATAATAATAATAATAATAATATGCTTGTTCTGTATGTATTCCTTTGCTTTTCACTATAAACAGTATGGTATTATACAATGTTAAAGTATCTGTGTACTTTAAACCTATTTCAATAGAATGTTAAAAATATCTAGGAAAAATACACTTTGATATGTAGTTGAATCGGAATGAGGTTCAGAGTGCCTAATGCTGAACTAGAGATTTGTCCATTCACAAATCCCTATTCAAAAACAAAACAAAACAAACCTTCTGAAGGAGGGAGAAGGACTTTCTCCCTGTACCTCTGCTTCCCAGTTCCCCCCTAAATATCTACTAATGAAAGGGTAATATTTTCCAGTTCTAACTGACAATGGTCAAAAGGCATTAATGAACAAAGGACTGTGCTCAAAAGTGACTGTTAGAGAAAAGAAAAACTTTGGGATGGTTGATGTCTCGTGCTGCCGGTGGTTCTGAACTGGTACCAACTGGAACAGATGCAGTCTTCTCAGCTACTCAGGATCAAAGTAACTTCCACACAGATTTTCACTCAAATGAGGGTTTATTGACTTTGTTGCTATTTACACTTTACAGCAGGCTACTATACATCTATTCTCTTTCAGAATCCATGCTAGAAGCTTGAATGTGACATCAGTCTTTGTTCTCTCACAAGATCAACTTTCCCACCAAGTGGACACACCTCTTTCCCATGAAGTCACCATACTACACAAAAGCATAACAACAATACATTTGTTTATATTATGTCTCAGCACATGTCCTTGAAGACGTTCTTCCAGGCCTAGGCTTTCTGCCCAGCAACAGGAACCATTTTAAACCTTAGTTAACCATTGACACATCTGAACATTTTCAATACAATTTAGAAATATATTTTAACAGTGACAACTGTCAGTATGAAAATAAAATCCCCTGCATCTCACAATTATATCCATTGAACAGGCATTGATAACAGTAGCTGTCATGATGCCTGGCTAAATGAATATTTATAACCATAATCAGAAGAATCCAGGACTACCTAGCTTTCAAACTGAGTCCCAGGTTAATGTTAAACTCCTCCACACCAGTTGTCCCTGCTTAATTCCCCTTTGCCAATGTATGTCTTGGAGGTATAGAGAATAAATTACCAAAGAGGGTGGGCCATTGGCTGCAATGGGACAATACTAGTGCCACTAAAAAGCTTTATGCTTAGAAGCCTTAGCTTGATATGACTTAGGGGAAACAACTTAGGGAGAAGAGAATTCATAACTCCTAGCCACAGCCTATGCATGCCACTTTGTACTTGTGCCCAGATAAGCAGGCATTCAATATGGTAAAAGCTTTATGCCTGTTACAGACCCTTCACTTGGACACTACACGTGTGGCATACAATGTTAGGCTCAGGATCTGGTACTGACAATTTCTGTACTCTTCTCTTGTAAGCATTCATCATGTCAAAGGGATGGGAGTGACCTCCTTCCATTTTTTTTTCTGGTAGAATTTTCTGAAAGTGGAAAAATTCATTCCTAAATGCAACGTGAAATCAGATGGTGATTCAAGCACATAGGATATAAACAAACAAATAAAAAAAATATATCCCTGTGGAAATTCAGCATTTCTGCTGAAAGAGTAGAAGGTCAAAAGCATTCTCCCTTGACTCAAATTAATAAGATTATCCAGTTCTCAAGATACCGTGTCATGAAAGTGCAGCACCGCTGTGGTTTTGAATGTGAATAGATTTACGTGCGGCTAAGCCAGATCACAGGCTATTCTTTATTTGATTCTTAATCAAAAATCTAATAAAATAAAGCATAACAACATTCATTCCCTTTCCAGATCCATGACAGTGGGAATCAACAGCAGCCTACCTATTACAGTAAAAATATATAATGCTAGATCATAATAAAACAAAATCACATCCAAAGATATGCCACTAGACGACAGGCACAACTTCAGAAAACAAGTCCAATCTTTATTGGCAGATTGATAATGCCAGACCAAGAAACAGTGAACACATTCATGGCTACTTCTAAATAAATGTCCCTAAACTGATCTATGTAGAGTATAAGAACATACACCAATTCACTTTTAGGTTTAAGTGTGTGTTTGACTTGCCCAAGGTCACCCAGTGTCTGAGCAAGGATTTGAAACCTGGCTCAATGCTCAAACCACTGCACCATGCTGGCTCTCTTTCACATGAGATCATTATTTTCTTAATCATTACAGTTTGACTTCGGCAATTCATGCAGCCCCGATTGAAAAAAAGTGAAGAAAACTTAAACTGAGTTTATAAATACATATCTAGCCACATTCTGCCAGCCCAGAAAATTTAACAGTTTACAGCTGTTACAGTGTACAGCTAAATACTGGAAACCCTATATAGGTTTAGCATTCTCACTTAAGAACTCTGCCCTGCAAACAAACAAAAAACTCATTATAGATAATAAGAAAAGGGCCCATCATGAATGAAATATAATATATGCAATGCATTATTACCTATTACCATTAAGTGATTAATGCATTCCCCATACCAAACTTTTCTCAGGAGAGGCAAAAAGACAAGTGATAGAAAGTGAAAGAAAAATGTGTAAAAGTCTATTAAGGCTAACAATGCCATTTGTCAAAGTGTTCAAAAATGTGACATATTACTTGTGGAAGAGTGAATTTCTTGAATTGATCGAGCTCTGATGTCATATCATCTCTAGCTGTGTAACACTTTTAAATTTAATCATTTTTCCTAGTGATGAAAATCTTTCCAGTTCCTAAGTTCAGACAGAACCATGCTTGCCATCGTGTAACATTTAATTTTCACTTGTCAAAGCAGGTGGAAGGTGACCTTGTATAAAAGAGTGTTCTCCACTGATATGCTTGCTGGACTATTTGTGTTTTTATATATACATATTTCTTTCTACAGATAATACAAGGGCCCAGACATAATTTGTTGTTTTTGAAATGATTTATTCTCAAATTATAAATGAATGCATGAAACATATAAATTACTGTGGGGTGTGTGTGTAGATGTGGGCTTATCTATGATATCATCGTTCTAACTTAAGTGAATCCAAAATAAGAGGGCCTGCTGAGGGATTCTATTTTGAAACTAAATTTTGACCAGGCTAAATTGGCTATAAAACAAAGACTGCTTGACATTGAAGGCCAGACAGAGATTGCTGCCTTCCCTGGTCATATTCTGATTAATAGACAAATCCTGGTGTCTTCACCTGCTCTATACTTGTTTCAAGTCACTCTACCTAAATTTAGAAGAGCCTTTTCTTTAGCACGATTCAATGCCCTCCCCTCAGCGGTTTTGGAAGGTAGGTTCAAGAAAATCCCCTTCCATGCACGGCTTTGTCCCTGCAACGAAGGAGATGTTGAAACCCTTGAACATATATTTTTATACTGCCAATTCTATAAAGATACCCGACTTCAACTGATTACCCCTCTTCAGGGAAAATTCCCAAGATGTACAGATACCTCACTTGTTTGTAACCTTTTGAACTGTCAGATACCTAGCGTTGTATACAAAGTAGCAAAATTCTGTTACATTGTATGTAAAACACGCACTCTAATGAAGAGATGAAATTGAAATATCAACTGAGATCGATATTGATAGAGAACTGGGAAGACACCAGAGTCAGATGCAGACTGTGTTACATGATTCATGTTTTGACCTCTGTGATTGTATTTTATGTATAACAATTACATTTTATCCTTTTATCTCTTTGGATATTTATAGTTGTAGTACAATCCAAAGTTTTTATAATTAGAGTTTAATAATGGTTTTTATGACTTGATTGTTATTGTATTTGCTGGTCAATGACCGAATAAACTTTTACAACTACAACAAAATAAGAGGACAGTGCTTTAACCTCGTACAGACATTCAGCAACACTGGAAAGTTGTGTGTGTGTGTGTGTGTGTGTTTTAAGTCCCCTTTGTAAGAAAGATCTTCTGATACAAACCTTGTTGCCATTGCTTAGAAGCAAAAGTTTGTCTTTTCCTCTCAGTTTTTGAACCACGGTACCGTTATATACATACACATTTTTAAGACAGTGCTCTTACCCTGATATTTGTCCCCTTTACCTGTGGACCAGATATGAGAGGACCAGGCACTGAGATCTGGGAACCTTATATTAGAGTCCAGAAAGTCCCCTATACTCACCTGGAGCTTGTGGTTTGGGAAACCGTTTTACATCCTCTACTTGGGCAGGATTTGGTTCACATGAACAAGCTACAGGACCACTAGGTTCAGCTTTCCAGAACATCATCTTGCAGATCCTGTTATATTGTTAAATAAATGTGTCTTTAATATACTGAGTACCTCATGTCCTGCCTCTTTCTTTTTTTCTTTTCTTTTTTCATTCTCTCATGAAACAAAATACCCTTTCAAGAAGCAGACCTTTCTCAAACAGACATCCCAAGAGTGGACTGCCCCTTGTAAAGTGGGACAAATAAACACTACAAAAATCAAACAAGAATCTAAATTAGATCATTTTAAAAAATGCTGAAAAGAAGGAGTGGCCATGGTGTAGCTGGATTCCAGATTCAAAAATCTCATGAAAACACACCAAAATGTGTGCATTTGGGGAGGGGGGGTGTCCCACTTCTTTTCTTGAATAATATCAGACTTCTCATTTCCTCTTCTCTCAACATATTTTTATGAGTTACTATATATATATTTGGTAAAAAAGAAAGAAAGAAAAAAAGAGAGAGAGAGACCTAGTTTTCACAAATTTCAATTAAGAATACGATCTTGTACTAGATTAATTAGATCTATAGCAGTACAAGATAAGCAAGTTAGAAGAGAGTGCAGCTCCTTCTCCAAGGAAAGAGAGAGGTCTGCCCTTAAAATCAAAGATTCAGTCTTGTATTTCATTCCCCAGGCCCCAAGGAAACTTCTGCAGTATATATATCTCTGACATTAAAACACTGACTTTGTAGAGGTTGGAAACAGTCATGTTGGGGAGAAGTATTTTAGAGAGGGCAGTGGGCTATGGATGTGAATGAATCATAACTCTCCCTCATACACACAAAGAGACACCAAATAACCTGATAATCTGCACTAGTCCTAGAATGAGCACATACTTTAACCCATTCCTATTGATTTCAAGGACAAGGGACAAGCAAATAATAATTTTAAAAACATACAGCTGGGGAGAAGGGGAAGTTATAGAAAAACTGTTCATCTGTTCCTTCTGCCCTGCTGAACGTGGCTGGCAGGATTTGGATATCTTGGAAGATCTGAAGTAAAGACTTTCTCACATAAAATTTAGGACTTTCATGTCTTGCCACAATTTAATTGTTTCTTTCTTGTGTTTAGATCCTGCCTTAAGGGAATAGCCTTTAACCACTGGATTATGACACACCACAGTCAAGTGGATTGGACATATACACAAATTAGCCAGTCAGAGGCCAGCTATGGTTTCCTAATTGAGTCAAGCAATAGTTTGTGCATGAAAGGTGAAAATATTACAAACAGAATCTCTCCAATTTATACTACACAAATATTTGATACACAATATTATCTTCCTCCTTCAGAGTCCTACAGAACACTGGACTGTGGTCCTAGAAACGATTCTTGAGATATTAGAAAATTCCTTCCATTCAATACTTGGGCAAAGTCTGTGGGGGAAAAAATGACAAGAATAATAGATTGCACCTGAATATGAAGCATAGGTCACCCAATAGAAGGTCGCATGCACCACACAGAGAAAAGTATTATGTGATTCATGAAACCAGTCAGGCTGTGCAACTAATGTATAGCAAGTAAACAGTTTATGGAGAAAGTTATGGCGAAAAATTGTTCCATAACAGAGTTTTAAAGGACACAACAATGAACAAGTCAATTGCTGCATGTGCTGTGCTTTGTCTTCTAGACATAGATGTAATTGAAGTTTCAGTATCAATTTTGTTGAGTTATTTTTAATTGGTATAATTTACTGGAGCAAATTAAGGGTAGCAGTCTTCTCAGCAGGAGATATACATCTTTGCAAATAACTATGATAATATGCACTTTTAAAAAGGAAAACAACTCCCAATGAAAAATGTCAAAGCCAATCAATGCAAATTAATTAGAGACCCCAGCCATCTAAAACTAGGATCTGCATATTTTTGAATATTTGGCATTGATATGATTATTAGCAATGACTTCTGTCAAAGTCAAACCCTCCCATTCCTAAATACTTGTTTCTGTAGTAAACAATTAAACAATTGACAATTGAAGAGTTCTTTTCTTTTCAAAAGAAAAGACCTGGATAATGCTAAGACAGCGGAGGTAGAAAGGTTGCAATACAGAACAGAAAATATTTTAATTAACATAATGAATTTGTTTCATACTTACATCCTTATATGCATCAGCTAAGAAAAAATGTCATCATCTGGGACCATACAACAATATAGTAGATGATACCACAGCTTAGTGAGGTACAAGTGCCAAGATAATAAATAATACAAGACAATTAAAGCAAATCTTGCATAATTGGTGAAGTGCAGGGGAAATAATATAAAAAGATTGGTTAAATGTTGCTATCTATGCAAGCATAGAACTGATGAATATTGATTAGCACTTCATCTGATTCATTTAGGTTTCATATGGCGAGTGATAAAAGTCTGCACAGATGCCATGGACTTTGCATACAATACTGCAGTTTATGCATTATTAATTAAATTGCTATGGTCACAATTTTTGTAGATGCTGCTGAAGATTAGTCAAGAAACGTACATTCTTTGCTAGCCTGATAATGCACAAGTTATATATTAAAAATACAGTAGTATATAGTATATAGTATATTAGAGTTTGTGTGGCATGGTAGATAGCAACAGTTACAGCTATTGACCAGTTTTGCCCACCAGTAAAAAAAAGTGCACTACAGTAAAAATGAAATGCAGGGCAGCAGCAGGGCAGACACAACATTATGTGAAAAGTACTGGCCAAATAAACTTTTATCTTGTTAAAATTCTGCTGTTTAGCCTTATGTGGTAAAGTCCATAGTGTCCAAATGACAGCAAATACTGTACTTCCAGACAGGTTAGCTTGTATGTGTGTGTGAAACTATGGGTTCTATTACATAATGGCATATGCTACTTGATAAACTGTGTTGCAAAGTGTAGTACAGTGTGTGTGTGTGAGAGACTGCAAGTTTGATATTCTTTAAAACAAGCTTCACAAGGGCCTAGGGGAGCAACTTGAAATTTGAAAAAAAAATTGTGTCTAATTGTGCTTCTGCTTGCTTATGACTTATCCCAGATAACTTAGCCTCATACAAGAGAATGTAAGCCAGCAAATGAGCAACAAATCTTAAATGTATAAACACTTTCCCCCTGTTTGTTGTCAGACTTATTTTGAGAAATGAGATAAGCTTTTCTAGTTATGCAGAAAGCATGCAAGAAGAATGATTTCTCTTGCCCCAAGCAGCAGAATTTCACAGATTATCTATTGTCTGACTCAGATTTCTAACATTGCCTGTTGAGCTTTCATGCCTTTAATACTTTTATTCTTTATTGACTTTAATTTAAGGATCCAGCTAGCTCTTTGGTCATAGCTATAATAGGGGTTTCTTTTGGTAAGGCTGCTTAAACATGCAATCTACAATTCAATACTGAGCCAAGTCCACTAATGCTTACTGCTTTTTTCCAACCCAACTGTTGCCCTAGTTGTCATTAATGTATGTGTTTTTCCCCTTATAATTACCTGCATCATCATCATCATCATCATCATCATCATCATCATCATCATCATCATTATTATTCTTTATTTATATAGCGCTGTAGATTTGCACAGCACTGTACATACAAACAATAAATAGATAAGAGTAAGCCTATCATGGGTTTTGTCATCTTAAGACTGCATAGACATTAATTTGATCTCATGTTCTCAGTATGAATTACAATGCATACTGGATAATTCTTGTAATTGTAATTCTTAAACTAAATATTGCTTTTTAAAAATCCTGCTTAATAATATTTTCACAGAACTTTGTGAAATTATAGCATATGCTTGATGTAAAAATTATAAGAGAGGCTTGTTGTAAAAAAAAAATTAACTTGTGGAACATATACAGTCAGCTCCGCATACCCTGGATTTCTTATCCGTGGATTGAAGCATCTACAGCTTGATTTTTTAAAAAAAATATAATTCCCAAAAAGCAAAACTTGATTTTGCTATTTCACACAAGGAGCACCATTTTACTAGCCATTATATTTAATGAGACTTGGACATCAATGGATTTAAATGGGATGATCCATGGGAACAAATCTTGGAATCGAGTCTTGGAATCAAACTCTAGCAAGTACCAAGGCCCCACTGTACTTTGAGTAAAGTCATTAAGGCCTTTGGAGTGGTTTGACAATTGAGCTACAACTCTGGAGATCAGGGTTTGATTTCCCACCAGGCAATCGAAACCCGCTTGGTGACCTTGGGCAAATCACACACTCTCAGCCCCAGAAAACCCCATGATAGATTCACTTCAGGGTCACAAAAAGTCGGAAACAACTTGAAAGCACAAAACAATAGCAACCATTATTATGCTGGTAACACTCAGCTTTGTTTCTCCTTGTCACTAGAGTAAGCTGAGGCTGCGTAGGTGTTGAATCAGTGCCTGGATGCTAAAATGGGCTGGATGAGGGCCAGTAAACTGAAGCTGAACCCCAAAAAGACAGAGTACCAGTAAATTGGTGATTCTTGTTTGGTGGTTTGCAATTGGATGAAGAACCTGTCCAGATTGGGATACACTCTACCTGAAAGTACAGGTATTTCTAGATCCATCTCTGTTATCTCTGTCAGTGGAGGCCCAAGTGTACTTTGTGGCTCTGAGTGCTTGGTGAAAGCTTCCACTATTGTACCAGTTATGGCCTTTTTTGGACAGAGGTAAGCCTAGCCATAGTAGTCCATGCACGGCGAGCCTCCCAATGAGACTACTAGTCTGCCCTTCATATTCATGGATTTGTTATCCATGACCATCCATGGCTTGAAAATATTCAAAAAAGATATAAATTGCAGAAACCAGACCTTGATTTCAGTATTTTATATAAGGGACACCATTTGACTATGCTATTGTTTTTAATGGGACCTTGAACATCCACTGATTTTGGTGTCCAGGGTGTGTGTGTGTCCTCCTGTGTGCCCTACCTGTGCAGACTATGTGAGGACATGGGAGAGAATCTTCTCTGCTGTGACACCCCGTTTTTGAATGTCTCTCAGAGGCCTGGTTAGTACCAATACTGGTTTCATTTAGGCACTGAGCTGTTCACCAAAGCCTTTAGATCCCATTGATTTAATCACAAATTCTAATGCAGATGGTTTAACCTGTTTTAAATTGTTAATTATTTTTAACATGTTCTTAGGGTTTTTAAAATATTTATGATTTTACATGGTTTTAACTTGGTTGTATTAATTTTGCATGTGAACCACCCTGAGATCTTTTGATATAGGGTAGGGTAGGAATATTTTAATAAATAAAATTTTAATAAAATCCTTACACATATATGTGAGATTAAAACAAACTGTAGATTTTGGTATGGCTGTTTTCAACATTTCCATTCAGAATCCAGAACAATATTGATCCAGACTTCCTTCCTTTCATTTTTCACAAATGGTAATGTTGACATGAAACGTAGGTTTTATACACTAATTTCACATGAGACTAGATGCCTTTATTGCTATTTTACTAGTAATAGTATTTATTATAAAGGGGTCCCACACTGGGATAGAAAGATATATTTACCTCAGGTTGGACAAATTTATTTCTTCAACCCTTACAGCAAAGTCAAAATCAAGTAGAAGAATACACCTTCTAATGTTTCTGAAGGCCTATCAGAAAACACCAATCTAAATAAGGAGCTCATCATTTACAAGTTAATGAAGTCATCTTTTAGAGTTAGAACATGTCTCTGCCTATGACAAGGCCAACAAAACAAAATCATAATATGCAGTTCCACAACATGGAGCATTTTATATCTTCACTATGAAATGTTAATAGGATTACAAAGGGTCTGATTTGTGGAGTTAAACTTCATACTGATAGTTTTGAGAGTACTGTGAGATATATTAGTGGCAGTGGCTTCTAATTATTCTCACAGCATGCACTGAATAGCTTTAAATTATTTACAAAGTTTGCATAATTCTGCCTCTTTCTATAGAGATATAGAGGCAAAGTCATTCCTCAGAGGTCTTCATTGTGTTAATATATATGGTCCATATGCATCATGCCCAGCCTTGTGCTTCCCCTTTCCTAGCCTGATTAATTATGAGGAGTGAATGCATATTCTACTTTTCATTTCAGCCTATGTTCACAACTACACAGTGGTACTTAGAAGTAAGTATTATGAAGAGCAGAAATAAATATTTCAAGTGTCACCTGGTTTAATTGAAAGCTTGATCTCAGGACAGAAATGATTCAAGTGTAACAAGCCTTTCTGGACCTGTAACACCACTAGTTATTTATGAAAAACAGGGGGAAATAAAAGAGAAAAGACCTTTTTGCCTTCAGTGAAAATAGTGGGAAAAGGCATACTGCAGACACAATGGAGAGTAAAGAGAGAAAATTCAAGTTTCTAATAGAGGGCAGAACAAAGTGCAACCTTCCCAGCTGTTGCCAAGCTACAAGCCCCTAAATTCTTCACCATTGGCTATCTTTGCTCAGGCTGATGAGAGTTGCAATCCAGCTATATCTGTGGGTTGGACTTTGCTCACCTCTGTTCTATGACAATAGTCACAGCTTCTTGTATTTAACAGGGTCTGCAAAGAACAATAGCTTTTATAATTAACTGTACAGCGTGGGTATTCCCTGAAAGCAGTTATTTCCATGTCTGTTTCATCATACTCCCCCTTGTCATGGTATGCTATGGGACATCATGCTCAAGTCAAACATACCCCCCGATGATAAAGTCCAGCAAACTCTTTGCACTAATAAGGCATAGCAGGGAGGGCAGGGAAAAGAGTGGCTCCCAAAGAGCACTGGTAGCCTTCAAAGCTCACTAATTCTTACCTATTAAAAACAAACAAACCTCTTTGCACTCATTTTTCACCTGAAAACTAGCATAAAGCTTCCAAATCATAAATGTAGCAGTTTATAGGGAGACCCATACCTTGAATCCCAATGAAAATGTTGATTAGAAATGACATGACATTTCTTCCAGTGTAGCTGAACATGGTGGTGCTGTCTTCAGGGGATGTATAGGGATGAAAATTGCATCCCTACCCTTGTTAACACCTGGTGTGTGCAGGGGGTTACTGGGGGTGGGGGTGGTTGCAGACAAAAGGGCACACTCACACTTTGCCGTCACCACACTGGTGGCCTGAGGAGGGACCCAGCACCTTAGTGAAGCTGGCAGGGATATGCTTACCTATCTCCTTTGTTGGGTGGCAGCAGCCTCCTCCTAAGGCGGGAATCACCACTGTGGTGAAGTCAGGAGAGATGCTCTTGCCTCTTTTCACCCCAAAACAGAAGGAGGGCCCAAGTGGGTGTCACCACTTTTCTGAAGTGTCACCCAGTGCAGGCCACACTCCCCACACCTCCAAGTTATGCCAATGTCTAAGGTATGCCTGTTCTTTAACGCCAGGGACAGCGGTCTGAGGAAACCACTTCATCTGATATGTCAAGACA
This sequence comes from Sceloporus undulatus, assembly GCF_019175285.1. NCBI lineage: Eukaryota > Metazoa > Chordata > Lepidosauria > Squamata > Phrynosomatidae > Sceloporus > Sceloporus undulatus. The sequence goes on along the minus strand of NC_056523.1, from coordinate 46,054,070 downwards.
CTCATCAGTCTCTTATGGTGTTTCTTCACTTGTAGTGCTTCTTCATGTTCTCACCTAAAAAAATATATGACCACCACACTATGAGATACCATTTCTCATCAAGTCAGTGCAACCCCCCCCCCCCAGTAAAACATGCCCTTGGTCAATGCAACCTGTATGGGAGTGAGGGGAAGAATCCTAATCACCCCTTAGACACTTAGCTACTCCTACAGTGAACCAAGAGAAGTTTGTGATCAGTTTACAAAATGACAGGAAAGTGGGTCTTTTAGCTTTCCAGTGAAGAAGCAGAAGGGAAACCAGTACAGGCAGAATGAATTTTAAGAAACCAGTCACACCTTTTTTTTACAAGGCTTGTGAAACAGCTGGGTCAACAGGGTCAACCAATTCAACCTGCCATATAATCATAGCATAATAACACCCTATAAAAATGGATGAATTGCCAGCCATGAAGTCAGTCAAGCTGCATCTTTCACTGGTGCCGAATAAAAACCTCACTTTGGTTATAAAATACAGAATACTATATCAAATACAGAAGTGGAATCCAACCAACTCAGACCACTGATAGAAGACTTTCATTCATGGAATGGAAACTTTGCTTACTAACTTTGGCATTCACTGGGGTTGAATTTTAGGACACTGTGTATACCATAATTCATGGATGCTCAAGTCCCTCTATATATAATGAGGTAATAAAATGGTGCCCCTTATATAAAATGAGAAAATCAAGCTTTGCTTTTGGAATATATATATATATATATATATATATATATATATATATACACACACACACACACACATTCAAGCTGTGGATAGCTGAAACTGTGGATGCAATATCCTTGGATACAGAGGGCTGTATTTTCCTCTTTTGAGTGTGTGTTTGTGTGTGTGTGTGTGTGTGTGTGTGTATAATGACATACTCTATACCTACAGCTGATAACTAATGTACCATGCTTAAGGACATCACCAGGAGCTGCCCACTGTAACATCACCAGAGGTAATCCTTAGGTCTCTGATTTTTATTTATTTATTTAATGTATTTATACCCACCTTCAGTCAAAAAGGTCTTCCATGGTAGCTTGCAAATTAACCATGAACTTTCGCATATAAATCTCAAGGCCTATAGGATACTTTTGACCTGACAATTCTAGTCCTACATCTCTAGCCATGTTGCCCAAGTTAGCTTCAAAGACACAAATCATGGTTCCCAGAGTCCTGAGTGGAAAGTCTCAGAAACCATCAATAACCATAAAGGTACCTGTAGGAACTTACAAAAATCACAAATAACTTTACAATGTGTCTACTAAACTAAACCCAGTTAATGTATTTATCACCCACCAGACTGCCTAGCCAGTCTAAGAAACTATTGGAAAGCATTTATCAAGCATACAAAAGGAAAGATCTTTTCTGAAGAAGCAGCAGCATGGTTTCTGCAAAGTTAAGTCCTGTTTCACTACCATAACCATTCCTTGAAAGTATAAACAACCACATAAACAGAGTTGATACTGTATTCTTTGTATCTAACAACATCTGGAGGACCAGATGATTCCCAAGTTTGGAATAATGGAGAGAGCCTCTTAGATATCAGTCTAATAAATAAATTAATAAATTGTAGGGAAGTGGTTGAAGAACAGGAAATAGACAGTGGAAATTAGTAAATAGGTAGATTTCAGAATGGAGACATACACAGTATGAAATGTAGACTCTCACAATGAGTTTTGTTTGGACCATTGCTTCTTAATTTGTTCATAAATGAGGTGGAACTAGAAATAAGCAGTGATGTGTCCAAACTTGCTTGTGATAATAAATTATTTAGGGCTTTAAAAAAGTACAGGGATAGGTGAAAACCTGCAGAGGGAATTCTCCACACTGGGGAATGAGCTTTAAAAGGATAGGTGAAATTATATGTAAGCAAGTGTAAAGTATCTTCATTTTAAAAACATTTTATTTTATTTTAATCCTGCCTTATTCCCAATATGAAACCAAAGGCAGCTTATGATGTAAGATTTTTAAAATACAATTGAAACCATATATGATACAAGATCCTTCTACCACATCCAGCTAGAATCCTTTTTAAATAAAAAGGGTTTTGCCTGCCAGGGAAAAGAGATCGAAGAGACAGCCAACCTAGCCCCCCACAAGAGAGACTTCCACATGTGAGAGCAGCCACCCAGAAGGCTCTCCCCAATGCCCTCACCAACCGTGTCTGTGATGAGACAGACACAAAGCCCTCCTCCTAAGATTTTGGAGATCAGGAACACTCATATAAACAAATATGGTCTTTGATATAGTGTCACTCAAAATAATTAACAACCAGTTAGGGAAGAAAAAGATCAAGGATTTCAGAGCAGCAGTGGCTGGAGGTGGCTTGCCTTGCATTAGATGCAGCACTAAAGGAGCACTGCCAAGCTGTGGCAATGTGGCTAGGGTACCCTTTTCAGGGCACAAAAAGGAGCCACTTTTTGCGGTTCCTTGAAAGGCTGGATTGGGGCCATGGTATGCAGTTGCCATGGCCCCAATCCAGTCAGGAATTGGGTGGTATCCCGCCACCCCTTAGAGGCTGTATGTACAACCCCTGAGTGACCTTGGGCAAGTCACACTTTCTCAGCTTCAAAGGATAGCAATGGCAAACCCTCTCTGAAGAAATTGTCAAGAAAACTCTATGATAGGTTCTCCTTAGGGTTGTCATAAGTAAAAAATTACTTGGAGGCACACAACAACAACAAACTGATTTTATATAGATCTATGGGATAACTGCTTTTGTAATATTGTGAACAGTTGTCTTTAGCACATCTTGGAAAGGATATTAGTATACCTGGACAATGTGCAGAAAGGGACAGATCATGCACAAGGAATGGTATGTTTGGGACCCTTCAGCTTAAAAAACAGTGGGCTGGTGGTGGAGAAATTGACAGTGGTGTGTAAAATGATATCTGTTTTGAACAAAAAGTGGATAGGAACAAATTTATTGTTCACATATTATGAGAAACCAGAGTTACCTGTTGAAACCAATAAGTAGGAGATTTAGGGTCTTCCTACAATGTAGAATTAAACTATGGAATGTATGTCTTCAAGCTATATTGATGGACAACAAATTGGAGAGTACTTGAATGGGAATATATTGAAGATTGCTATGTTTCCTCTAGCATCTGAGGCAGTATGTGTCTGAGTATTTATTTATTTAACATTCTGTATTTCTCCAATATGAGATTCAAGGCAGCTAAAAGATTAGAATATAAAATAGATTTTTTTAAAAAAAAATACACACACACACACACACACATATAAATATATGTAAAACACACAAATGCTTTTAAAATATTTAAAACATAATCATGAGGATAAACATAGAGTATCATGTATTAATAGACTCTTCTGCAACAACTAGTTAATAGCAAAAAGTGTGTCCCAAAAACTGTAAAACAAAGAGACAACAAAAACATCTCTTTCTTTGGCCATTGAAGGACGTCAAATAGGGGACGGATGGAGTTCTCTATCCAGGAAGACCCTCTAGGGTCCAAAACACATGGAACAAATAGCTCAGCCTTAGACCACTATAACTGCCCTGGCTCAGTGCCAGGGAATCCTGGGAATTGTAGTTTATTGTGACACCAAAACTCTCTGTCAGAGTAGGCTAAATGTCCCACAAAACTATATAGGGAGATACAGTCATTCAGATAATCTAAATACTAGTTGTTGGGACACATGAACTATGGCGAAGGCTGCTACTGTAGTCCTGTCCTACTTGTGGGCTTCTGATATGTACCTGATCAGCTACTATGGGAACAGAATATTGGACTCAGCTGTTCTCATCTGTCCTGTGTGTGAGCAGCTGTCAGCTCAATTCTAGTTTTAAGATAGAGAAACTTAAGAATGAAGAGTGTGGATCCTGGAGTTGTCCATCAACAGTTAGCACCTGGAAGCAGACAGACATAGAGGTCACCTAAGCACTCTCTGTGGTGAGATGACTTTCTTTCCATTTTAGCAATAATTTCTAAATTTACATCTATAAAGATAAATTAGAATAGAAAAATGTAAAATATATGTTTCTGACTTTGCTCTCTCTCTCTTTTTGGATGTGTGTGTGCTCTGTTTCCTCTTGTTTGGCAATGCCCAGGTGGCCAACCTAGATTCTTCTGAATCACACTGTTAAAATTCTGTCTTTTTTCTTCAACTAGCAATCAGTCATCTTTTTCCCAGCCTCTTGAAAATTAGGTGGAAGCATGACTGAATTTTTCAGTGAAGCCTTGTCTAAGCACCCATGATAAGGAAAACATGTTTACAGATGTATAGTCCATATTATCAATATGAATAAATTATGCAATGGATAGAAATATATATGAGTAAAGTAACACGGTCCATTCATAAAAGTACCTGGATTTTCCATGTAATTAAACTTCTCAAATAAGATCTGCCAATCCTCTCTGCCGAATACAATTCTGCCAATTAAATTAGTAACCCTCATGTCACTAATTACCAGGATTTTACAGAGGATGAACATTTCTAATTAGTTCTGTATTGCACATGTTACTAATTCAGTCAAACTCTTTGTGATGAATAGTGAACAGCTGTTACTGATAATACCAAGATATTGATCTTGCCCCTTTTTAATGGCAGGAGGCATTTTCAGTTGGGTTCATGGTGGTTTTTTGTCTCAGGGTGGAGTTGTGAGACCACCAACTGTGGATAGATTTTCCACCAGGGACAACATGAGCATTTTATGCTGGACCAAGAAAATATAGAAGAACAGAACAATGATGTTGTTAAGGAAAGAAGTCAGATATTCTAGGTTTTGTATGTCTTTAAAAAAAAAAGAATTTGTGTTTTTTAATTCCTTTGCAGTCTAATGTGAGATACAAACATTCTATTACAATAACTCAAGGTGACTGTATTTCTAACTGTACAAGGGCATGGCACATTAATATGTTTACAGGTTCCATAACTACTATTGGAATCAAGATGTGATGACAGAGACAACAGATTTCTGTGTGCAGAATGTTTAGAAAATGGAAGTGATTTTTATTCTGGTTTCTGTGAAAGGGAAGACAAACTTTATTAACATGTAAACATAGAGCCCAAATAGACAGGCCAAAATAAAGCTGCTTCGGGTCACTTTGGAGGTATGCTGCTTAAATGATGCATGTGTCCTAAGAGGCCAGAAGCTGCACCAAAGCTGCGCTCCCATCCTTAGGACTGGAGCATGACTTTGGCGCAGCTTCCAGCCTCTTAGGACAAATGCATTGTGTAAATAGCATACCTCCAAAGTGACCCAAAGCAACTTTATTTTGGCCTGTCTGTTCAGGCCCATAGACTCCCTACAGCATAGTAAATGACATCTCTAGAGCATCCATCTCTTCCTGTGCCAGCTAAGTAATGAACTTAATCACCTTTAGCCAGTTTTCATTAACACCAGCAACATAGGACTTTATCACAGCAGTCTGTTGTCCCATTACAATAGCTCTAGTTTATATGGATGCATATCAATTTCACATAATTTCTTACCACATTTTGGTGATCGTCATTTCCACACTACCAAACCCATGTATTATAAGAAAATATAATACAGAAGATACAATAAGATACAGATAATCCCTTCCCAATCCCCTGACCAATACTAAAACAAAACAAAATCAGTAAACAATATAAATACAATAGCAATCAAATGAAAATATAAAAGCATTACAAATCAATGAATTTTATAAATAATCCCTTTTCCAGTCCCTCAACACAGGTTCAAATCAAAACAATAATTAACAAATTAAGTATCAACATAACATAGTACCCAAAAGAAGAAAAAGGGGGGAAAAAGAAAAATATACCAAAAGCAATATATCAAAGAACCATAATCCAAATACCTTATCAGATATAATAACACACTTTGTCATAATTACAGTAAAAATTATAGCAGTTCAAGGTTTATAGAAAGCCAAACACACTTTCCACGACCACCTGTCTTGCAGCGGTCTTCTATGAAGATACAGGTGGGGGTGGGTGGAGGGAAAGGCAGAAGCGGGTGTACAGTGTCTCCTTGTCCTCCAGAGCTTGTAGGTAGACTGATGGAATGGGGGGGGGGGGGGAGGAGGAAAAAGCGGAGGTTTCAAGGCCTCCAGTCCAGCCAACACCCCAGGAGCCTCTTCCTCCTCTGCAGCTCACAGGTAGACCGATGGGATTACACTTAATGACCTTTATGCCCTGCTAGTGTTCAATATGATCTTGATCTCAGTCTTCTCAGTCACAACTCTATACATTGGGTATGCAGTATTTTCTTAATATAGTCACTGTAAACTAGCCAAAGTATCAGAAATTTATCCAAGATCATAAATCTGTTCTAAATATTGATGGAAAACTTTCCAAAAATGGCTACTTATTTGCATGCATGAACTACCAATAAATGACTGCTACAATAAGATGATATTATTGACATAGCATTAGGCTATGTTACATTTATACTTTTTAAAAAAATATTAAGCATAAACATATCATGCTGGAAATGACTTATCCAATATTTATGCTCCAAGTGTTCCAAGCTAAACATATAGGCTGTTTTTATAGAAAGTGTATGGTTGATTTCCTGTTTGTTAGCTGATTATATCCATTTCCTGTATATGTGAGCTGAGTGGACCATTGTTACACTTTATGAGTCATAAACATCAGGTATAAAATATGAACATATTGTATGTTTTGCCAGAATGCATTACTAAGGTATTATATTTGAATTGCTCCTTCTTTTACATCAATTTTATTTTATTTTGCAACATAAATTCTTCCCCGGGGGAAAAAAAGTTTCATGGTGTGATTTTTTTTTAAAAAAATAAACAACTTTAAATGTAACCAGCAAAGTAAAAGCATCTGAAAACCTGACAGTGTCTTGCAAATAGGCAATTGGCAATTGGCACTCAACTGTTGCAAGAATAAAATCTGAACAATAGCATAAAGTGGGAGGGAGGTCTAACATTATTCCAAAGATCCATTCACTACTGTATGAGAAAGGGAGGGGGAAGAATTTCTTAACAGGGAATGTTGAGATGAGAAATATTTGCTAACAAATGCATAATTATATGCTTATAAATACATATAGTTTATATAAACCATAGCCACTGACCCCCTGGATGGTTGGACTGCAGATTAGCAAGGAGATGCAGGGAAGCAGGAGCAACCATATGCTTCCTACTGTATGTCTTTCTTTGTCACAGAAATTTGTGCATTTAGCATGGGTTTAGGGATGATCAGTTATGACCAACAAGTAGGATGGGTTTGAGTGAAGCATTTGCTGGATTTTCTTCCTCAGCCAAGGACCAGAGAGACCCTCTCACAGCCACAGGAATTTACCACATACCATGCAGCTGTGGTCAAGTCTACACAGGGACCACCAAATGCAGTGTCCAAACACAAATCAAGGAACACAAGAGACACTGCAGACTGGGCCATCCAGAAAAATCAGCAGTAGCAGAACATGCCACAAACCATCCTGGGCATAAAATACTGTTTGAAAACACTGAAGTTCTGGACCATGCCAACCACTACCATGTCAGGATGCACAGGGAAGCCATTGAAATCCACAGACATCTGGATAATTTCAACCAGAAAAAAGAAACCCGTAAAGTGGACAAAATTTGGCTACCAATCCTGAGGAATAGCAAAATAAGGACTCAGCAAATGCAAATGGGAAACCATTCAGAGTCAAGGGCTTTCCCAGCAGATAATGATCACCAATTAGCAGGCCTAAGAAACCCCCATGAAATTCATGGGATCATCACAACAGGCAACTTGAAGGCACCCAACCACAGCTATTCTGTCAGTAGCTCAACCTCAATAGAATAGAATTTTTATTTTTATCCCGCCTCTCCATCAGGGTTGAGGCAGCTTACAGCATAGTAAAATACAACAATAAAATATAGCAACAAATACAATATTGTAACATACAACAATAGAAAGTAAAACCCTCCATAAGCAACATTATATTTCACACAAACAATAATAAAATATCACCTTAATTAAAACAATCAGTCAATGATGGAGAGATGGGTATCCTGGGGTATTCCGTGTGATGGTCCGTATCAGTGGGTGGCCAGGTGAGTTATTCATGGAAGGCTGTCGGAAAAGATCCATCTTGACAGCTGTTTTAAAGCTATCAAGATAGGTAATGTTCCGGATCTCTTCCAACAGACCATTCCATAGTTTGGAAATGGCAGATGAGAAGGCCCTCTGGGTAACTGCAGCCAGTCTAGTCTTTGTTGGCTGCAGTAAATTTTTCCCAGAGGACCTAAGTACATGGGGTATATTATATGGAAGAAGGCAATCCTGCAAATAGCCATATTGTAAGGAAGTATACCAAGGAAAATAAGAAACATGTCTATGCAGCTTTCATTGATATTACAGCTGCTTTCGAGTTTATTAACAGAAATAGATTATGGGAAAAGTTACACAGCTTAGGGATTGATATCAGACTTTTAAGATTGATACAGGAACTATACAGCCATACAGAAATGATGGTTAGAATCGGTTTAAATGGTTCCCTGACAGAAGCCTTAAAAACAACCTGAGGAGTGAAACAGGGATGCCTTCTGACACCTACCCTTTTTAACATCTATATGAATGATCTGGTATCATTCTTATCTTCAGCTGATTCTCCCTCCCCAGTTATCAAGAACAGAAAGATCTTCATTCTGATGTATGCAGATGATTTAGTGCTCATTTCCCTATCTCATTTAGGTCTCAAAAATCTATTGAATGCTATCAGTATCTATTGCCATCAAGAACACTTGTCAATAAACTACTCCAAAACCAAGGTAATGGTATTCGGCAGAAACTCTTCAAAGCACAAATGGACTCTAGATCAACATAACATAGAACAAACCCAACTATTCAGATATCTGGGCATAGTTTTCAGTGAGTCCCTTTCTTGGAAAAACCATAGGGAGGCAGTAAAACTGAAAGCTGACAAAACAATCAGAGCTTTGTTGAAATTCTATTACAACCAAGACAGCCAGTTGATTGAACCTGCCTTAAAAATTTTCAACAGCAAAGCTATTGGCCAGATGCTTTATGGTGCAGAAATATGGGGATCAGATATCAACACTGGCAAAGCCTTGGAAATATTACAAAACAAATTTTTCTGAAAGCTCTGCACTTTACCAAATGGAACTCCTGCACCTTTTTTTGCACATTTAATTTGACTGTCCCTCAGTTAATACAAGAATAGATTTTACACAGATAAGATATTTTAAACATATTGCTATCTTACCAACTAATCGTCTCCCAGCTTTGTGTTACTTGGAAACGTGCGACAACCAGTCCTGGGAATCAAGTTTTCAAATTCTTTTACAAAAATATAACTTTTCTGAGTTGAACACTGTTATTGGCATGGATAAGAGGCAATTAACGGAATTCCTCTTTTGGACTGATTCAAGAAAAGATCTGCAGTCAATTAGGACCTCACAATTTTCCTTTTGGTTCTCCTTTTTGAAGACTGAACATTTTAGAGCCAGATATTTAACTAAACTCAAGTCGCCTACTTTGAGAATTGCCTTCACTGAGCTACGACTTCAATTAATGCCTACTGCGGTTCTAGATGGACACTACAACAAAGTGCCTTTTGAGAACAGACTATGCATCTGCAGTCAGCCTCAGGTGGAGGATATTGTTCATTACTTCTTAATTTGTCCATTGTACAGCGACCCTAGAAAGAAATTTTTAACACCCTTGCTGACTAACAAAAGTGGGAGCTCTACTGCTGATTTGGTCCAATTCCTTTTGAATGATACCAACGACTGCGTAACACATAGAGTGGCTCTTTTTGCCATGGCTGGAAAAAAAAAATATTACAAAGAGAGAGTTAAATAAAATTGCCATAAATTGCCAGGGAGACGCCAAGTATTAATTAGATTTTATGATTATATCATATTTGTTTATTAATATCCAGGAAAGATATCTCTTTTTCCATTTGTCCTTTTTAACAGTTAACTATTTTTAACTGCACATTAAATGTTGGGATATTTTTTTGTCCTTTGTATTCTGTGCCTTTTGTTATGAATGCTAAATGTTTTATGCTTTTTGATAAGCTCATTTTGTCATGGCCTTTGGCTAGTACAATAAATGTTAACTTGACTATTAAATAAATAAATAAAATTCCTAGAGGACCTAAGCGCATGGGGTAGATTATATGGAAGAAGGCAATCCTGCAAATAGGTTGGACCCAGGCCATGAAGGTCTTTATAGATCATCACCAACACCTTGTACTGTGCCTGGAAACTAATAGGCAGCCAATTTAGAGATTTTAGAAAAGGTGTTATGTGGTCACCACTAGCTGTTCCGGTGACTAATCTGGCTGCCATATTCTGAATTAACTGAAGTTTCTGAAGTAGGTATAAGGGTAGCCCCATGTAGAACACATTACAGAAGTTGAGTCATGAGGATACCAGTGCATGTAGTAATAACAATAACAATAACAATAACAATAATAATAATAATAGGATTTATTTATATACTGGCCAATCACTGGGAATCCGGTTTATAACAGAGGGGATAATAGACGGTTCCCTGCCCTCAGGCTTACAATCTAAAAGACATGACACAAAAGGAGAAGGGAATGGTGGTGGGGGGGATCAAGTCCAGCATTCTTCTCTCCCTCTGAGGCCTGGACCAAGGCAAATGGACTGGAGGGAGGGCTCTTCTTCTTCATGCTAGCCCTGATGGAGCTGGGCCTGCCTGGTTAACTCCCTCATAGGCCGGAAGATGACAGTTATGGAGGGAGGAGCCTCTTCTTCCAGGCTAGCCCTGATGGAGGCCTGGTCAACTCCTTGCAGCAGAAGATGGCATTTGGAGGGGAGCCTCTTCCAGGTAGCCCGAATGGAGCTGGCTCATGGTCAACTCCCCTCCGCAGGCCAGAAGTGGCAGTTATGAGGGAGAGCCTCTTCCAGGCTAGCCTGATGGACTGGCTGCCTGGTCAACTCCCTGCAGCCGGAAGATGGCAGTTATGGAGGGAGGAGCCTCTTCTTCCAGGCTAGCCCGATGGAGCTGGCTGCCTGGTCAACTCCCTGCAGGCGGAAGATGACAGTATGGAGGGAGGAGCTCTCTTCCAGGCTAGCCCGATGGAGCTGGCTGCCTGGTCAACCCCTCGAGGCCGGAAGTGGCAGTATGGAGGGAGGAGATCCTTAGTTTCCAGGCCCCTGGTCCAGGAAAGGATGTAGTTGGCGTCATTAGTCAAGCTGATAGCAAATACCCTGACCATCACATTTACCTGATTTGACCTCTGAAGTGATGAGTCAGGAGCACTCCGAAGCTGGGAACATTAAGGGGAGTGTGACCCATCCGGGACCTGTTGACATGTTCCTATATCTGGATTAGGGGTCCCAAGAGCAAGTACCCCCGTCTTGTCTGGATTCAGTTTTAGTCTGTTTTCCCTCATCCAGTCCATACCCCGCTTAAAGCATTCATCGAGAGGACAAATGCCACCGTGGCCAAAACTGTCATCTGAGTAATGGAGAGATATATCGGGATTCATCCGGCTTTCCATACAGCAGATCTATAGGACCTCTAGATTTCTTTGATGCTTGAGGCTTTTAGTCAAAAATGATTTGTCAAATATGCATGTTTCCTTCAGCCCATAAATACTTTTTGACCATTTCAGCGAATGCTGATCTTCAAACACATGAAAGAAAAGTACAGTTTAAGGTTATGTTTGAAGCACAGAGTACTAGGAGTATACTTTTTATTGTCATTGGTGCCCCCCCCACCCCCATTCAGGCTACTATTGGCTGAAAATTAAAAATATTTCTATTCCAGAGAAGATGAATAAAAAGAAAAGCTAAAGTGGACACCTTTGATACTGCTTGCAATCTATTTTCCAAACAAATGTTTCTGATATGAACATGTGTTGCTCTGTGTTTATAATTAATTTCAAAGTAGCACAGGATTTTTTACTAACAGGCAATATTTTCTCATGTTTTTGTAGACTGCAGCTGCTAAGGATCTAAGTATATAGAATTATTGAATTCCATTAATTCAAAAATGATTTTTATTAGGGTTTTTTATTGCCAAATTATGCAGCCAGATCATTCCTTCTAATATATATGTTGAGGAAAAAGAAATTTTGTTGTCCAACCTTTCCATGGTGGGTGGGTATGTGTTCCTGTGAGGCAAGATCCTATGCCAGTGGTATCAGTGCTACTCGTAGAGTCTCCATGTCAGACAAGCTTTTGTTCAGGAGCCAGACAGGGACTAAACAGACCAGTGAAAAACACCGATATCGGGGTGGAGTGGGACATGGTGACTGCAGACGTATGCCTCAACTCCACCCTATACAGTGTCATGCTGCCCACGTGACCAGACAGCGGGTGGCTTCACACCGTTTCTTTGCTGCAGCGTTTAGACATGCTGCGCAAAGAAACCCTGAAAGCTACCGCCATGGTGGCAAGGGCCAGCACTAAAACAAGCAACATTTTACTATTCTTTTTAGTTCCAGCAAAGCACTAGATCAGGACCACAGCATGTGGGTGCCACAGCCTGATCCGGCGAGGAAAGGGGTGCGAGAAACCACTCAAGAGGGTCGTTTTGTCCCTAAATGTGCCAAACAACTACTGGGTGGCAGCAGATAGGGGGCAACACTGGTGGAGGATCACTCAGGAAAAAATGACGTTGGAATAGCTAACACTTTTAGAATGGAAAGTATTAACTCACTACTCGACACACACTGGAACTCGACAAAAGGACATTCAGCTCAAGATGAAAGGAAAGTCTTAAATTGCATAGCACATATTACAGGGACATGGAATGTGAGAAGCATGAATCAGGGAGGTTAGAATAGTAAAAACAAGCAATTGAATATATAAACAATGCAATACTGGTGGGAGTGTGATAAAGTGGACAGTATGGGGCATTTTGAGCCAGACATTATGCACTGCTTTATGCAGGAAATGAAAATCTAAGAAGAAATAGGTAGCATTAATAGCGAGGAGAGATGAAACAAAAACAGTCAAAAGATATATTCAAGTCTGACCAATTAATATCAGGTGATAGATAGCCCTGTTTAAATATTTGAAGTGGTGTCAATGTGGATGGAGAAAGCGTCTTTTCGCTGCTCAGAGAACAGACCGGAGCAATGGTTAAAACTACAGGAAAAGTGATTCCGCCTCAAATTAGGAAGAACTTCCTGATAGTAAAACTGTTTGACAGTGGAACACATTCCCTCATAGTGTGATGAGTCTCCATCTTTGGAGTTTTGAAACAGAAGCTGGATGTTGGGGGTGCTTTAATCTATGTTTTGGCGGGTAGGGGTTAACGGGGGGGGGGGCTTATAGTCTCTTCCAACTGTATGATTCTAGAACTATGAAAGAAAACAGCTGAATTATATTATATTCCAAATTCTACTATGTAACAGCCAAGACCTACGCACCAATCTTCTTAGAGAAGGTTTTGAACACAAGCAAAATGATTGGTAAGTAATTTATTGCATTCACAATCAACCTAACTCACCACTGTAAAGATCTGATAGACATGTATCACCTTTTACCCTTGAAAAACAGCAAAATTTGCATCCTTCTGAATCCTATCACATTCTGTCTCACTTCCACAACTTTGTATATATGTTTTAGATCAGAGCATTTATATAAGCAGTACTTATACTGAGGTTGAAACATATGACAGAAAAAGTGAAATGATCATGTGTTGAATTTGCATAAACAGAATACAGTCTTTCTTCCTAAATGTCTTAGTACGGTCAATCAGCAGAGGTATTAAGTGTCTCTCAAGTTCAATAAGTGTGGTCAGATAATAATAATATATAATAAAATATAATAATAAAATAATTTATATACCACGCCCTATGGCAAACCAATCGGGCGGTGACAACAGTAAAAATAAAATATAACAATTAAAAAACACTTATCCCTCCCCCTAAGACAATATTAAACAGTATAACATATAAAAACACATACAAGCATAAAAACAGCAATTAAAACCCTGATACCCTCTGTTGATCCCGCCATCACTGAGATGGGGCCACGGGAGGAAGAGGGAACCTGGGAACCTGGGCCGGGATGGTTAGTCTGGAAAGGCCTGCCAGAGGAGATCCGTCTTGACTGCTTTTAAAGCTGTCTAATGATGTTATCTGACGGATCTCATCCAGCAGCGTTCCAGAGTTGTGGGCACAGCAGAGAACGCCTTCTGGGGGGTCGCGCAAGCCTAGATTTTAAAGGCTGCAGTAAGTTCTTCCCAGAGGACTGGAGAGCGCGGGAGGATTGTACGGGAGGAGGGGTCCCTGAGATAGAGGCATGATAACATTAGGAACCAAGCACATGGATTGCAATAATAAATCTGAGGGATTCCACACCCACTGCACTGATATTAAGAGGTCGTAGCAGTGGCTCTTGAATCAGTGCATTGGATGTGGAATCCCTCAAATTACTATTACATGCCATGTGCCTGGTTACTAAGTTATCATGCCACTGACCACATTTATGAACTTGAGAGACACTTGAGTACCTCTGCTGACTGACCGTACTAAGATATTTAGGAAAGGAAGACTGTGCCACCAGGAAGCATTAGGATTAATAGACATACATAAATACTGAGTTACCTTTTCTTCCAGGACTTAAATGAGCAGATGCCACTAGTGACAAGGGAGGGGACTGTGGAGATACAGAAGGGGCCAAGGGAGGCAGCTATAACCCAAACACTGATGCCGTGCTTTATAGACTCAGAATCTTGCCACGCCACACTGTCAGGAGCGAGTTGGCACTGCCAAGGTTAATAGGTTTTATTTGCCTGCCAAAGCTGCTTTGCTTGCTCAAATGTATTGTAAGGTATTTATACTGGAGATAGGAAATGCAGTCCAAGTTAATGTTAAGGCTGTGGGTGCATTCCTTTGGGGCTAACAAGCAGTTGCAGAAAAGGGAGAAGAGCTGTGTCAGAAGTTTCAAATGGTCATCACATGTGAATGAATGTCACAGGCAAAAGAGGGGACAAACTGGGAAGAAGGAGAAAATGGTTTATTTGATTTTATGGGCAAGAGAGTGTCAGCTCTCAGAATTTTAACTACGTATCCTTTAATTGTGTAAGGTAACACTTATGTCTCAGTCCTGACAACATACATGGAAAACATTATAGTTTCTGATAAAAGCTTTTTCTGTTTTTTCATTGCTGAAGCCTGGATTTCTGAATTGTTCATGTACATACACACATCTAACCTACCATCTCCATCCAGGTTTTAAAGGGCATTCAGTAACTGCCTGCCTGGCACAGAGCAGGAGGAGAGAGAAAAAAGTATAGATTGTATGCCATAGGAGGTTTACTCTTATCTATTTATTGTTTGTATGTATAGCCCTGTGCAAATTTACAAAGCTATAAATAATAATAATAATAATAATAATAATAATAATAATATAATAGGAAGTTGTAAAAATGCTTAGATATGAAATTTACACTTCCCAGCGATTCCCTCCAAAAGAAAAAAAGATGTAAACTTGTATCAGTTTATTAGAGTATCAAACATTTTTTCCAGCATAAATTCTAGGATTCTTAACCTTCTATTAAGGACAGAACCACTTAAAAAAAATAAGAGAAAGGGATGTATGTCTTCAGGAAAAAGCCACATGGGATTAGTCACAAGAAATATAATATGTATATGAATGTATTGAAACTAACATGACACAGCAAAGTTATTGAATTGTCACACAGGTGTTGTAAGTAATGTAATTAGAGAGCCTGAAAGCCAAGGACATATGAGGCAATGACAAAGTGAAAAGATGCAAATGGATCACCTGAGAGTCATTGAGTGGACACAATGTATGATGCATGTGAGGGCTAGATTGAGCAATATGGTATGTCAATCATAATGTATGTACACGCCCAGGAGGTGGCAACTGTATAATGAAAAGAGAGACAAATGTCATATAGCAATAATGTATGGCAATACTTTTGTGGGTATTGAGGAGTATAGTAGTGTGGGTATTGAGGAGTATAGTAGTGTGGGTATTAGGAGTATAGTAGTGTGGGATTAAGGAGTATAGTGTGGGGTATTGAGGAGTATAGTAGTGGAGTTTGTGAGTAGTGAATTGTTTTGTGCATAGTGTGTATAGAATAAAGTAGATCTTTTAAAGAAGACTACTGTGTGTGACGTGTCTTGAGAGCTGAACAAGAACCACAGACTGCAGAGAAGATTGAAGACATCTTCAGCCAATTCTCAGAGCTACTGGTCAAACTGGTTGTTCTTCCGCTGACCAGGGTGTGAGAGTGAAAGCCAGGAGAAGAGCTGCAACTCCCATCACCCTAACAGGGTTATGGGCCCAGAGCCAGTTACTGGAACACCAGGCATCCACAGAAGCTGAACTTTCCTGGAAGAGAAAGAAAGTTTTGGGACGACCGATCAGAGCAAGCTGTATACGCTGCACTGGTAAGCTCGTGAGTGAAGTTTGTGTGTTTTGGAAAAGCCCGAGACGAGGCAGCTGTGCAACTCAGGAAGGACTTTCAAATTGAGTCCTGCACAAGATAAGATGGAAGTGTTGAAGTTAGCAAGTTAAACCCCACAATTACTCCCACCGGAAGTTTATGCACAGTCACTACTGATTAAAGAGGGTTATGGGCCACAGTCGAGACGGGGCTAGCAGCCGATGCAAATGCAGCCGCCAAAGAAAGAGATAGCAAGGCAAAAGCATGTTGTATTTGATGCTCGAGGAGGACATGATAAACGATGTGAGAGATAAGGGCTCCGCAAAAGAAGTTTGGGAGACTCTTGAAAGGCTACATACTCCAAAACAGCTTTTGCCAAATGCTTTGGTCAAAAAGAATCTATAGACAAAAGATGACTAAGGGACAGGTGTATTGAACATTTAAAGAAATGCAAAACCTGTTTGTGGAGCAGCAAATTAAGAGGTGTCCAATACAAAGAACAGCAATGTACATCCTATTAGAGCTTTTAGACAGTTCAGGGGACTCATCACTAACAGTCTCAGAATCTGCCTGAGCTGAACAAGCAGAGCTTGATAGTAGCAAGAATTTTGAGGAAAATAAGAGAAGAGTGTCTGAAAAAGAAGACTCACAGAAATCAGCACACAAGACTGCACCAGGCTCCTGAGTTAAGAGAACACCAAGCAGCAGCTCCCGCGAGAAAAACGACGTTGTACCACTGTGGAAAGGCAGGACATTTGCAAAGAAACTGTCAACAATTGGCGCTGACCAGTACAGACAGAGAGATAACAGACCGCCAACGCGGAACTTTCCCGCAACAGAGACAGAACAGCCGACATTTTTCGGGGCAGTTACAACAAGAAGGAACGTGCCAAATGATAAAAGAGAAACATAGAAAAGATTCTAATGGTTAATAGATTCTGGTGCAACTAATATATGTGTAATGACATGAGTTAATTGAAAATAGGAATTGCAATTAATGCAGTAATTCTAGCTAATGGCATGAAGTAAGTTCAGTTAAGAAATGGATCTGTTTACATCCGGGGTTAAAACAGAGTTAATATGTGCTACATGTGAGAGAGTTGGAAACAATTTATTCGTCAGTAGTTAACAGACCAGGACTACACTGTAATTTTTGAAAGAATCTCTGCAAGATAAAGTTAAATGGTGAGCTTTGCGGATAGGGCTAAAGGAAAATAAGCTTTATTTCCTCAGAAAGTGTTGATAATTACAATTAGAAATGTAAACAATGTTGATAAGTTCCGTTACACAGGATTGTATACATGAGTTACATAGAAAATTGGCCATGCAAGCTTTAATGCTTAAAGAACTAATCAGTATGTGCCCTGATTTGAGAGTGGCAGACTGTAAAATCATTTGGATTGTACCATTTGTAGTCAGTGAAAATTAAGTATATCCTGTAGCAAAAAGACAAAAAGATTGCACGAAGACCTTTTGAATTTGTACAGCTGCGTTGCCCAAGCAAACTGTTTATCTATAGGAGGATGCATATTATTTGGTAATTGTAGACAGATACACTAGATTTACACTTTGTCAGAATACTGAAAATAAGTCAGACGCTGGGCAAGCTTAAAATCTGGATAAGATGGTTGAAGAAATTTGATTTCAGAGTGACACAATTATAACTGATGAGGCGGAGAATTTTTATCTAATGAATTGTTTATTGGTTCCAAAAGTTGGCATAACACACCACACACAAATCCTGCATGTCCAGTGAGGATGGGCTGCAGAGAAAGATCAAGAAATCAAAAGTTAACTGCTTGTATGATGGCTGACGCGGTGTAAGTGATAATTTTGGGGTGAAGCTGTTTTGACAGCAGTACACATTACCAATGGCTCTATATTCAGTAATAGATGATATTCCTATAGAGTTCTATATGGTAGAATCCTAATTTAAATACCTAAGAATCTTTGGTCAATATGCATATGTGTACACACCTGCATGCTTAGAAACAAGGTGAACCAAGGGTAGAGAATGATGTTTTGGGGTCTGGAAACAGTTACAAATTCTTTTGGGAGGAAAAGAGTAAGACATTCAAGATCTGCCATTTTGAAAGATATGCTGGTTGGGAAAAACTCCATGCAAATAAGGAAGTGTTTAGGAGTTAGGCAACTCAAGTGAGGCAGAGACTCAGACCCAAAGCCAAGCATCTCCAGGAAATGGAGGGTTATAGTAAAACAGAAGAACCATCCACAATAGCAGTGATAGCTCCTCAGATGTGAAATGTCCAACCAAAAACCACCGCATGACAGAGGACAAGAGATCAGTAAGAAAGCCACACTTCTAGTGAGACAGAGAGGAGAAGAGAGAGGCAGAACAACAGAGTTAGTACTAGACGTAGTCAAAGAACAAAAATCTCCTGACAGATTTTGGGGACCAATGCAAAAGCTTGTTTGGTTTTTGAAGAACCAGAAAGTTTTGCTGAGATAGAAATTTTCCAGAGGGAACAGGAGAAATGGTGTGAAGCAATGGAGTGTGAATTTGATTGCTTAAAGGAAGATGTTTTGAAAAGAGAAAGACCAAGGATAGAAAAGTAATTGGTTGCAAGTGGGTTATAAAAGGAAAGAATGCCTGATGGTAGGTGAAATATAAGGCAGGTTGTAGCAAAGGCTTTTCACAGGAACAGTTTGAAAATTATGAAAAACTTTTTTCTCCAACCGCAAAAGCAGAGAGTTAGATGGTATTGCAGTTGCAGGAAAGAGAGATCTGGTAGTAAGCATTTGATTTGAGACAGCTTATTAAAGCCATTAGAAGAAGAGATTTCATGGGGCACCTCAAGGTTTGAAGTAGGTGGTAGTCAGAGTGTATACAGGTTGAAGAAAGCATTGTCGGTCTCAAGCAAGTGCAAGAGCTGGAATTATGCATCAATGATGAATTGGAGAAGTTAGGTTTAAAGAGAGTGTTGCAGATGCTTGTGTATCACAAAAGGAGATGAATTGTTGATCTATGTGGACGATTTGTGCGTTGCAGCCAAATCAAGAAAGAATTGAGTTGGTGAAAATGAATTGTCAAAGAATTTGTGTTGAAAAGATTTAGGTTGTTGAAGTCTTATTTAGGATAAATGTAGAATGGACGAAGAAGGGCATTTTGCTGAGTCAAGCAAAAAAATTGAAAGGTTATTGAGAAATGTGGTTTACAGAGTGCAAAGGTTGTGAAAAACTCCGATGACTACAAGTTTTGTGTCAGGGAAGTTACAAGAGCTTTGAAGATAAAAGAGTGTTAGAAGTATTGTTGGATCTTTACAGTTTATTTCTAGCATACCAGACCAGATATCTCATACCCGGTTCTGTTTTGGCAAGAAGAGGTGAACGACCCGAGGATGGAGGATGGACAGCAGTGAACATTTGATTAGGTATCTGAAAGGAACCATAGACAAAGTTGATTATTAAAAAAGCAATGCTGATTTAGAATGTTATGTAGAATAGTTCATTTGCTTCGGAATCAGGAGACAAAAAGTCAGTGTTCTGGAATAATTATAAAGATACAGAGAGAGTCCAATTGTGTGGAGAAAGTAGAAAACAGAACAACGTAGCTCAGTGAGCAGTATTAGGAGGTAGGCCGAGTTCGCAGCTTTGAATGAAATCACAAATGAGGTACAGTGGATTGAACAATATTGATTGTTTGAATGAAAGCTTAAAATTCCTGTAGTAATTTCATGAAGATTCGCAGTCCTGTATAGCCAATGGCAGAAACAGAAAGTCTGAAAAACAGAAGAAGTAGTAAGGTGTAAGATACCAGAATGTAAAAGAAATGGTCCAGAAAGGAGAAATAGAGTTAAGGTACATAGAGACACAACAAACATAGCAGACATTTTTACAAAGGCTTTAACAGTGGAAAAACACGAGAGATTGTCTCAGTTGATTGGAATGACAATAAATTCACATACAAATTTCTATTTCGGAGGGATTGTCAGGAAAAAGCCACATGGGAATATAGTCACAAGAAATATAAATGTATATGAATGTATTTGAAACTAACATGACACAGCAAAAGTTATTGAATTGTCCACACGGTGTTGTAAGTAATGTAATTAGAGAGTCCTGAAAGCCAAAGGCATATGAGGCATGACAAAAGTGAAAAATGCAAATTGATATCACCTGAGAGTCTTGGAGTGGACAAAGCAAATGTATGGATAGCAATGGAGGGCAGATTTGAGCATAGCATAATGGTATGTCAATCATAATGTAGTACACGCCCAGGAGGTGGCAACTGTATAATGAAGAGAGAGACAAATGTCTATATAAGCAAAATAATGTAGGGCAATATTTTTGTGGTATGAGGAGTATAGTAGGGGGTAGTGGAGGAGTATAGTGTGGGTAGGGAGGGAGTATAGTAGTGGGGTATTGGAAAAAGGAGTAAGTAGTGTGAGTTTTGTGAGTATGAATTGTTTTGTGCATAGTGTATAGTAGAATAAAAGTAGATTTTTAAAAGAAGACTACTGTGTTGACTGGTGTCTTGAGGCTGAGACAAGAACAGCCAACTGCAGAGAAGATTGGAAGACATCTCAGCCATTGCTCCAGAGCTACTGGTCAACTGGTTGTGTTCTTCTTCTTTTTTGTCTGTGCCGCTGACCAGGTGGTTGAGAGTGAAAGCCAGGAGAAGAGCTGCAACTCCAACAGCCTAAACATGTCTTTTTAAATCTCTTATAACCATGGGAATTTAAAAAAACCCACAAAACTCATGGAAACAAGTTGGAATTAATAAATCGTAAAAGTGGTTCATTTCCAGATTTCCTTTCCAGCAGATTAGCTGCTTGTCTGAAGCTCCGAATGGGAATGAGGAGACTCTGAAGAGATTAAGGTACTCTCGGATTAGCTCATTTTGCTAGTCTGCTACAGTTAAATGAGAACTACAACTCAGATCAGAGATGCAATGTTTCTTTATGGGTAACACTGAGTCGTTTTTCAAATTCAAACCAGAGTGCGGTGGTGTGATAGAAGGAGGGTGTCAAATTTGTAGTCCCTGATTTTGAATGAAATGTCAAGAAACTTTTTTTGTAATGGAAAGGATTGGTTATGAATCATCACGTGACAAGGTCATGTAGAATATACGATTAACGGTAAGAGCCAAGAACTTTATTTTAATGGCTTGAAGTGGCAGCCTCTGTCACTTTGGAGGCAGAAAAGTTTATAACATCAGGAATGGTAAATTATTCTTGAGAAAAACGCAATGAGAATGCATACAATCGCTCTAATAAGGAAAAAAACCACCCACCATATTAAAATCGCCTCTCAAGTCATACTTTAGATTCCCCCCACCCCCCCACCATCCCAACACCACCAAATAATAATAGTAATAAGAATAAGATATGTAATAATAATAATAATAATAATAAATAATAATATAATAATAATAATATAAGAAACCTTGATTATTTATAAAGCGGCTGTAATTTTACACAGCGCGGTACATACAATCTTTTTAATTGGACGGTTCCCTGCCCTCGGCTAGCTTACAACTAAAAAGACACGACAACAGAAGGAGAAGGGAGTGGTGGGTGGGAAGGGGCCCTCTCTAGTAAGGATAATCAATATAAAATACATAGCAATACAGGAATGATTCAATAAACAGACAACAAAACAAAAGAACAACAAAAAGCAAGTGACAATTATGCAATGCTGGGAGCGCTCTCCTGAACAGGATGGTCTTCAGCTCCATTTTGAAGCTGGTTAAAAAGAGAGATGGCTCTTAGGTTCATCATCGGGTAGACCAATAGAGTAGAAGACCCACTGAAAAGAACTACTGAAACTGAAATTTGTTCAACACTGAGATACATTTCAAATGATTTTTATATTTTTTTGAGCTTTATTCTGTGAATAAGGAGCAAATGGGATTTGTTGCTATAATGGAACTTGAGATTAAGTACCATTGTTTTCATGTGTTTTCTCGAGGTGTGACAAACCAAATCCAACCCACCCATCCACTAAGCTTTCTGTCACAATCTACTCTTGGCAAGGTTGTGAACATCCGTTGTTAAAAGTGAGTTTAGTTGTACTTTACACTCAAAACAGAGGAAGGGAATTGTCACCCTCCAGAAGTCAGTGGACTCTGAGTGTCCATTAGTTCCAGAACTTTGGCACAAAGGTCAAGAATTGGTGAGAACCAGCAAATACTGGGTTGGGCCATGGGGCTGGAGTTAAAGCTGACAGGTATTTTGCTTTAGTATTCAATAGAGTACATTAAAGGGTCTGCAAACTTTCTCTTCATTCAAAAACTGAAGAAATTTGGAACCAAACTTTGGTATAAAACAGAGTTTTACAGAAACATGTTATTGATAATTGTCATAAACCTAATGAAGTTAAACATAAGCCCTTGACTTACCAGTGTGGTTTCATTTGATGGGCTGTAGGTGGGTGAGTATCAAGGAGCTGCCATTTCAGTGAGAGTGGACAAGGGGGTGGGACATTCCCAGGGGAATATAGGCTTTACTGTAGTCTCACACCAGGATGATTGGCCAGAGCCATTGAGGAAGGGTGGGCTTTGATACCCTCCATGATGAGACCAGTATTTTAAAATGGAAGCATGGTCTAACAGACAAGCTGAGGCCGTGAGGGGGGTGGGTCAGTATATAAGGATGAACACCCCCATCTGCCTCTTTTCGATGATGCGCCCACCCTCCTGCCCAAATGCAGTATGAATTTGTTGGATGCTTCGGGGCCGGTAGGAATTTTCCTCCCCTTTCCAGGGTTTTTTTTTGCCTACCCCCATAATTGTAAAGGGACTAGAAAGTGGCTAAGGGGTGGCTGATAAATAGGTTATTCATCCGTTTATGTATCTGGTCTCTATTTCATGTTGTGGATCAAAATGTCTAGAAGGACATAAAGGACCAATTGGTGGCAACACTGCTCTGGAAGTCCTTGTCCCTGAAACCTCACATTCACAGCCTATGTTTATCTGCCTATATGTGAATTACCTGGTTCAATGCCGTCAGCCACCAAAGTCCTGTGAAGGGGAGAGTCGAAGCCTTTCATAGCCAGCTGCTGGAAACAGTTTTGTTGCAGAAGCATTCTAGATCATCACAGGATAAATCCTGGATGAGGTGTGATGTGTCTGAAAATCTTCAGCTCAATTGGGCGAATTATGCCAGGAGTAATTCTTTTACCTGCCCCCCCCCCCCATTGATAATCCTAAATTTCACATCAAGTAGAACAGAACAGTTTTTAAAATTGGGTTAAGTGCTATACTAGGACTAGGAAAATCCTGATTCAAGCCTCCACTGAGCTTAAAAAACTCACTGTGAGATAAGTTAATTAATTGCTTTCAGACGATTTATCTCACATAATGATTGTGACAGATTATGAAAAATACTGGAGTTACACACTGGCCCTTTTCCATCCTTCAATCCCAACCTCAGTGTGGAATGAAAATTTTTCAGAGTGATTTTTATGCATGCCTCATGCCAGCAGGTCCCAATCAGGACTTCTCTGCCACTTTTTGAAGAACGGGGACTTCCTGTTTCTTTGCAAGTACAAGAGAAGTCCAGATCAGGTATGGGATGCCTTCAACCTGGCATGGAGGCCTGCAATAAAATCAGTGCTTAAATGTTTTTATCCCACAGTGAGGTTGGGATGGAGGATGGAAAGGGCAGTGCAGTAATCTCCACCTTGTACTCATTGGGAAGTATGCAGAACATGAAAAAGAAAAGAAAACTTCTAAGGAGAACCAAATCATGTAGTGGTTTGAGCATGGGACTATAACCCGGGAGACAATCCTTAGCCCAGAGGATGGCAATTGCAAACCCTCTCTGAAGAAATGTGCCAGAAAAGTCCATGACAGGTGAGTCCTTTAGAGGTCATAATGCAGACTTGAAGGCACACAAACAACAACACAAGCAATAATTTCGGTAAAATTGGG
>NC_056523.1:45963860-46029768 GCF_019175285.1 Sceloporus undulatus | reverse complement strand
ATAATAATAATAATAATAATAATAATAATAATAATAATAATAATAATTTATATACCGCCCTATGGCAAACCAATCCGGGCGGTTGACAACAGTAAAATATAAAATATAACAATTAAAAACACTTTATCCCTCCCCCCTTAAGACAATATTAAACAGTATAACATATTAAAAACACAATATCAAGCATAAAAACAGCAATTAAAACCCTGATATCCCTCTGTTGATCCTCGACCATCACTGAGATGGGGCCACGGGAGGAATGAGGGAATCAGGGAACCTGGGCCGGGATGGTTAGTCTGGAAAGGCCTGCCAGAAGAGATCCGTCTTGACTGCTTTTTTAAAGCTGTCTAATGATGTTATCTGACGGATCTCATCTGGCAGGTCGTTCCAGAGTTTGGGGGCGACAGCAGAGAACGCCCTCTGGGAGGTCGCCGCAAGCCTAGATTTTAAAGGCTGCAGTAAGTTCTTCCCAGAGGACCGGAGAGCGCGGGGAGGATTGTACGGGAGGAGGCGGTCCCTGAGATAGATGGCATGATAACATTAGGAACCAAGCACATGGATATGCAATAATAAATCTGAGGGATTCCACACCCACTGCACTGATATTAAGAGGTCTGTAGCAGTGGCTCTTGATATCAGTGCATTGGATGTGGAATCCCTCAAATTTACTATTACATAGCCATGTGCCTGGTTACTAATGTTATCATGCCATCTGACCACATTTATTGAACTTGAGAGACACTTGAGTACCTCTGCTGACTGACCGTACTAAGATATTTAGGAAAGGAAGGACTGTGCCATCCAGGAAGCATTAGGAAGTTAATAGACATATCATAAATACTGAGTTACCTTTTCTTCCAGGGACTTAAATGGCAGCAGATGCCACTAGTGACAAGGGAGGAGGGACTGTGGAGATACAGAAGGGGCCAAGGGAGGCAGCTGTAACCCAAACACTGATGCCGTGCTTTATAGACTCAGAATCTGTGCCACTCGCACACTGTCAGGAGCTGAGTCTTGGCATCTGCCAAGGTTAATAGGTTTTATTTGCCTGCCAAAGCTTTGCTTTGCTTGCTCATAATGTATTGTAAGGTATTTATACTGGGCGATAGGAAATGCAGTCCTAAGTTAATTGTTAAGGCTGTTGGTCGCATTCCTTTGTGGGCTAACAAGCAGTTGCAGAAAAGGGAGAAGAAGCTGTGTCAGAAGTTTCAAATGGTCATCACATGTGAATGAATGTCACAGGGCAAAAGAGGGGACAATACTGGGAAGAAGGAGAAAATGGTTTATTTGATTTTATGGGCAAAGAGAGTGTCAGCTCTCAGAATTTTTAACTACTGTATCCTTTAATTGTGTAAGGTAAACACTTATGTCTCAGTCCTGACAACATACATGGAAAACATATATAGTTTCTGAATAAAGCTTTTCTGTTTTTTCATTGGTGAAGCCTGGATTTCTGAATTGTTCATGTACATCACACACACCTAACCTACCATCTCCACTCCAGGTTTTAAAGAGGCATTCAGTAACTGCCTGCCTGGCACAGAGCAGGAGGCAGAGAGAAAAAAGTATAGATTGTATGCCATAGGCAGGTTTACTCTTATCTATTTATTGTTTGTATGTATAGCCCTGTGCAAATTTACAAAGCTATATTAATAATAATAATAATAATAATAATAGGAAGTTGTAACAATATGCTTAGATATGAAATTTACACTTCCCAGCTGATTCCCTCCAAAAGAAAAAAAGATGTAAACTTGTATCAGTTTATTAGAGTATCAAACATTTTTCCCAGCATAAATTCCTAGGATTCTGTAACCTTCTATTAAGGACAGAACCACTTAAAAGAAAATAAGAGGAAAGGGATGTATGTCTTTAAATCTCTTATAACCTATGGGAATTTAAAAAACCCCACAAAACTCATGGAACAAGTTGGAATTAATAAATCGTTAACAGTGGTTCATTTCCAGACTTTCCAGCAGATTAGCTGCTTGTCTGAGCTCCTGAAATGGGAATGATGAGACTCTGAAGAGATTAAGGTACTTCCTGATTAGCTCATTTGTTCTAGTCTGCTACAGTTTAATGAGAACTTACAACTCAGATCAGAGCTGCAATGTTTCTTTATGGGTAACACTGATCTCTGTTTTCAAACCAGATGCTGGGTGTGATAGAAGGAGGGTGTCAAATTTGTAGTCTCTGATTTTGAATGAAATGTCAAGAAACTTTTTTTGTAATGGAAAGGGATTGGTTATGAAATCACGGTGACAAGGTTCATGTAGAATATACGATTTACTGTAAGAGCCAAGAACTTTATTTAATTGGCTTGATAGTGGCAGCTCTGTCACTTTGGAATGCAGAAAAAGTTTATAACATCAGGAATTGGTAAATTATTCTTGGAGAAAACTGCAATGACGAATGCATACAATCGCCTCTAATAAGGAAAAAAACCACCTCACCATATTATCCCTCTTCAAGTCATACTTAGATTCCCCACCCCCAAACCCCAAAATAATAATAGTAATAATAATAATAATAGTAATAATAATAATAATAATAATAATAAGAAGAAGAAGAAGAAGAAGAAACCTTTATTTATAAAGCGCTGTAAATTTACACAGCACTGTACATACAATCTTTTTAATTGGACAGTTCCATGCCCTCAGGTTTACAATCTAAAAAGACATGACACAAAAGGAGAAGGGAAAGGTGGTGGGGAAGGGGCCTCTCTAGTAGGATAATACATATAAAATACATAGCAATACAGGAAATGATTCAATAAAACAGACAACAAAAGAACAACAAAAAGCAAGTGACAATTATGCAATGCCTGGGAACGCTTCTCTGAACAGGATGGTCTTCAGCTCCATTTTGAAGCTGGTTAAAGAAGAGATGGCTCTTAGTTTCATCTAGAGTAGACCCACTGAAAAGAACTGAATTTTGTCAACACTGATATACATTTCAATGATTTTTATGGCTTTACTGTGAATAGGAGCAAAATGGGATTTGTTGCTATAATGGAACTTGACATTAAGTACCATTGTTTTCATTGTGTTTTCTCGAGGTGTGACTAAACCTAAATCCAACCCACCCATCCACTAAGCTTTCTGGTCACAAATCTACTCTTGGCAAGGTTGTGAACATCCAGTTGCTTAAAAGTGAGTTTCTAGTTGTACTTTACACCTAAAACAGAGGAAGGGAAATTGTCACCCTCCAGATGTCAGTGGACTCTAGTGTCCATTAGTTCCAGAACTTATGCACAAAGGTCAAGAATTGTGAGAACCAGCAATACTGGGTGGGCCATGGGGCTGGAGTTAAAGCTGACAGGTATTTGCTTTAGTATTCAACAGAGCAGGGTAGGCAACCTTTTTGAGTCAGGGGCCGGGTTGCTGTCCCTCAGACAACTGGGGGGCCGAAGCCAATAAATAAATAAATTAATTAAAATTTTTAAAAAATTAAATAAATAAATAAACTGGGACAAATGTAGGACAATATTTTCAAATGTTGGACACTTTTTAAAATTTTTGCTGATTTTTTAAAAAAATGCTAATATAAATGCATGTTTCTGAGGCATCTATAGACAATTGCCCCCCTTGCTCCTGCGTGCGAGAGGCCAAAGGCCCCGGCGACAATCGGCGGCAGGACCAGGCTGGGGCCGGTCCCAAGGCCTCGCCGGGCCGCATCCGGCCCGCGGGCCGCAGGTTGCCTACCCCTGCAATAGAGTAACATTAAAGGTCTGCAAACTTTCTCTTCATTTCAAAAACTGAAGAAATTTGGAACCAAACTTTGGTATAAAACAGAGTTTTACAGAAAACATGTTATTGATAATTGTCATAACCTAATGAAAGTTTAAACATAAGCCCTTGACTTACCAGTGTGGTTCATTTGATGGGCTGTAGGTGTGTGAGTATCAAGGAGCTGCCATTTTCAGTGATAGTGGACAAGGGGGTGGGACATTTCCCAGGGGAATATATGCTTTACTGTAGTCTTCACACCAGGATGATTGGCAGAGCCATTGAGGAAGGGTGGGGCTTTGATACCCTCCATGATGAGACCAGTATTTTCAAATGGAAGCATGGTCTAACAGACCAAGCTGAGGCACGTGATGGGGTGGAGTCAGTATATAAGGATGATACACCCCCATCCTGCCTCTTTTCGATGATGCAGCCCACCCTCCTGCCCTAAATGCAGTATGAACTTTGTTGGATGCTTCGGGGCCGGGTAGGAAATTTCTCCCCCTTTCCAGGGTTTTTTTTTGCCTACCCCCATATTGTATAAAGGGACTAGAAATTGGCTAAGGGTGGCTGATAAATAGGTTATTCATCCAGTTTATGTATCTGGTCTCTATTTCATGTTGTGGTATCAATGTCTAGGAAGGACATAAAGGACCACTTGGTGGCAACACTGCTCTGGAAGTCTTGTCTCTGAATACCTCCACATTCACCTAGCCTATGTTATCTGCCTTATGTTAATTACCTGGTTCAATGCCAGTCAGCCACCAAAGTCCTTGTGAATGTGAAGTCGAAGGCTTTCATAGCCAGCTTGGAAACAGTTTAGTTGCAGAAGCATTCCTAGATCATCACAGGATAAATCCTGGATGAGTGTGATGTGTCTAAAAATCTTCAGCTCAATTGTGCGATTATGCCAGGAGTATGTCTTTTACTGCTGCCCCCCCCCCCAATTGATAATTTCCTAAATTTCACATCAAAGTAGAACAGAACAGTTTTTAAAAATGTGGTTAAAGTGCTATACTAGGACTTAGGAAATCCTGATTCAAGCCTCCACTGAGCTTTAAAAAACTCACTGTGAGATTAAGTTAATTATTGTCTTTCAGACTGATTTATCTCACATAATGATTGTGACAGATTATGAAAAATACTGGAGATTACCACACTGCCCTTTTCCATCCTTCCATCCCAACCTCAGTGTGGAATGAAAATTTTTCAGAGTGATTTTTATTGCATGCCTCCATGCCCAGGTCCCAATCAGGACTTCTCTGCCACTTTTTGAAAGAACGGGACTTCCTTGTTCTTTGCAAAGTACAAGAGAAGTCCAGATCAGGTATGGGATGCCTTCAACCTGGGCATGGAGGCCTGCAATAAAATCAGTGCTTAAATGTTTTTATCCCACAGTGAGGTTGGGATGGAAGGATGGAAAGGGCAGTGCAGTAATCTCCACCTTGTACTCATTGGGAAGTATGCAGAACATGAAAAAGAAAAAGAAAACTTCTAAGGAGAACCAACATAATGTAGTGGTTTGAGCATTGGACTATAACTCTGGAGACAATCTCTTAGCCTCAGAGGATGGCAATTGCAAACCCTCTCTGAAGAAATGTGCCAAGAAAAGTCCATGACAGGTGAGTCACTTTAGAGGTGCCATAAGTCAGACTTGAAGGCACACAACAACAACAACAAGCCATAATTTCGGTAATTGGATGATGGCCCTAACAATTCAAACCTGTTTATAGCCCTTTTCCTAACAAACATACCACTTGCATTAAAGTACTTCCTATGCTTCATTTCATAGGTGATGATACACGTGAATTTGTCTTATGTAAATTCTAAATCATTAGAATGCAGAGAGACTAAGATGGATGAGAATGCTGGACTTATACCATTCTCAGTGGTCCATGTTTGACAGAGGGCTGTTCTCTCTATATGATAATTGTACCAGTGCAAAAAAATATATGAGATTTTTTTTAAAAAAATCATTATATTAGGTAAGTAAATCACTACTTCATTGTTACATTCAACACTGAATAATTAATATAGATTTCTCCTTGCTATAAGAAAAACAAAAACAAAATATTTCTCTTCCATATTTTCCCAGTAATTGAAAGTCCTGAAATATTCCAAGGAAATTATTTTGCAGAGAAATATGCAGATTTTTGTGTGTGTGCAATCTCTCCTTGCTTCTTCCAATCTTCAAGAAACATATTTTCTATGCATAAAAGATTTTTTACACACACACAAAATGTATGTATTTATCTGCAGAATAATTCCTTTGGAACTCTTTGGCATTTACAAATACCAGGAGAAAATTTCAGCAGCTTCTTTTGCTCCCAAGAGGGAGCACATTGTTGCCTCACCTTTTGGTTGCTGCGGTAACAATGTGGGGCAAAAATGGGCTGCTCGTCTGCCGAGCCCCAGAGAAACCAACATAACAGTCTGTATTCAATTCAAGCTGCTTCTCCGGGTAAAGGCGGCAAAATGACATGGGACCTAAAAACCAACCAATGCTAGCCAGTCTAAGCGGGGGTGGGGGTAGAGTGTGTAGCTAACCTTAAGGGGCTTACAGACTAAAACTCACACATGGATTTTTTTTCACCCTTCAATGTGCAGAAGATAGCTGGAGACTGGGGAAGGTCAGAGAGATGCAAGTCAAAGAGAGGGCAGGTCAAACAGGGATGCCGGTCAAACAGTGAGAGATTAGCAAAGTCAATAGCAATGTAGGATCATGGTGTGCTAGGTATGGGGAGTGGCTGTAACAAGACTCTGGTATTCCCCCCTGCCCTTTTTTCCATGGCACAAATAAGACACTCTTTGACATAGCCTTCCACATCTTGCGGCACCCCTGGTCACCAGTAGCATTTTCATAAGAGATGCTATGATTTTACAAAGCCAAAGTGTCCAGCTGATTTAGTACCATGGCACAGTTGTAATATCTTAATTCTGAGACCGAGTGACAAATTAATCTAGCCTTCCTTGAACCACACCCATCCAAACTTCAAATGGACATGGCACCCCTCCAGCACTGTAAAGCCCATTTTATCACAGATGCTTCCTTCTCCCACCATGGCCAGCATACTTCGATCCTCTTCCCCAAATTTATTTGAAAGGTGGGCTCATTGTTTTAGTACTCCTCATGCTTTTTTGTAAAAGAACAACCCCCATCATGACATCACTCATGACAATGTGTACCACAAATGGTTCAGGAAATTTTACAATGAATTCTGAGCTAAACAAAGTTTTCAACTCTTCAGACACCTCTTGGCACTCTGGCATCTAAATATCCTTTTTGTTAAAATTTCTATAACAGGTTGTAAAGCCCCGCAAAAAATATATATCTGCACTCTGTCTCTGTATCTTGGGTTGGTCCCAGATCAATACAGCTTGTACTTTCTTTGGATTTATTTCTATCCCTTGGTTAGAAATGTGATAAACAGAAACCCCATTCACTCTTTGTAGAACTCACACTTTGACAACTTTACACACACCTGCTTGGCTAAAAGAAGCATCAGCACCTCTTTCACTAATGTAATGTATGATTCAAGGTTTTAGGAATATATCAACACATCACCCATCATTCAGAGGTGACCACTGGCTTCTTTTGTGCACTGCTAACAAGCATTAACTACAGCACCACTGTAGTTCTCTCTGGCTAATTTGGCCATTACTCTGTAAAGTGGATAAATGCATCTTAGTCTGATAAGTATTGGTGACCCTGCCAAGAATCTAGGTTTTTGACATTTTGGTCAATTTTCAACAGGGTTTTGAAATGGGATGGGTCAGGGTGTTAAAAAGCAATCACATTTCAGGATATCAGGTATATTTTACTCTCTATACATTTCTTGGATGAACTTGAGAGCAACAAAAGGGAGCTACATTTGGCCCATGGGTCACACTTCCAACCCATGATGTAAAGTGAAAGAGAAAACAATAAATCAGGATTGCTGAGACACATTCTCTATTACAAAACAAATAGTTTTTCCTGAAGCTGAACAATTCTGAGAACATGGCCTGAAACCCAATTATTTGCCCCAACTAGAATAGAAACATTTAATCAAAGAAATTTCATAAGTGTTGACCAAATACATTTCTAGTGATCCAATTGGGTCTACTCTATTTGGGACAAACAATTAGACTTAGCAGGTTTTTTTTTTTTTAAATACTGAACGTAAAGCAAGGAGTGCATAGGATGACACCCTGATAACTAGTGCTGGCATCATTTAAGAACTACATGTCACCTCATTTCTTAATAATGGTGCCACTAAACTCTTCTGGAAGTTGCACAGATTTCAGAGGACTAAGACGATGTACAGACCAGCAATAAACGGATGCAGTGGGGTGTGGTGGCTGCATGCCGTGCACCTCGACTCCGCCCCCATGTTGACGTGACTCTGTGTGCCCCACTACATGGCAGGAGGTGTCAAGGTGCTTCCTTGGCACAACAAGTACACTCACTGCACCAATGGTGTGCTGAAAAACCGCAGCACTGGTGGCTATGGTGCCCTTTCTTTGGCGCAAAAAGGCCAGATTGGTGTGTGGCATGTGGTTGCCGCAGCCTCAATCCAGCTGTCTGTATAGCCCCTAAATTAAACCTAGATTATTATTGATGTTGTGTGCCTTCAAGTCTTTTCCAGCTTATGGCAACCTTAAGGTGAACCTATCACAGGATTATCTTGGTATGATTTCTTCAGAAAGGGCTTGCCTTTGCATTTTTCTATTGCTGAGAGAATATGGCATGCCCAAAGTCAATCAAGTGGTGTTCCATGGCTAAACAGGGATTCAAACCCTGGTCTCCAGAGTGGTAATCCAACACTCAAACCATTACACCATGCTGGCTCTAACTTTGATTACTCTAATTTTTAAAGATCCATGAAACAAACCTTGAGACCTTCAAAAGATATATCACTGTCTTGAAGGCAAGGAGAACATTTTTTATGAGCACCATGGCTTTCTGATAATCCTAACAACATAGTATTTCACTAGTATGAAAAGATGAAATGTTACACATACAGTGGAGCCTCCGCATACGCGGTCTTTTTATAGGCAGCTTTGAGCATAGGTGCTCAAAGCCGCCGGCGCACGTGGGGTGGAAGGGGCGGCGCGTCCCATTCAATTGAATGGGCGCGCGTACCCGTTGCGCCTTGCGCGCCGCCACGCACGAGCCCCATTGGAAACAATGGGGCTCGAGCATAGGCGGATTTTTTTATACGCGGAGGGATCCGGAATGGATCCCCCGTGTATAATAAGGTTCCACTGTATAGCTAATATGGAGAAATGCTGAATAGTGTCAAGAGCTAGATTGTAATAAGGCACATTAGTTATGATCATTTCTATCCAGCATATATCACTAGGTTATGAGGTTGCTAAGAGATCTAAAGATAGGACTGCATTGAGTTCCTTACAGTTACATATGTGTGTCCAAATATTTAATCAATACTCCCAAGTACAGTTCTTACAAAGTTTAATTTTCAATAGGGATAAAGACTAGAGAAGGAAATAAAAGGCTAGATGGTGTGAGTGAATGATGGTCTTTACCAGCCTGTTACAAGAGCTAGATTAAAGAGCTGGCAGTTTGAAAATTCATATTGGTTACACTGGATCTCTTCCAAGTTTTTCAAAGAAGGCTTGTTGCTTCATAGTATATGGAGATTGGAGGTAGAGAGTGGAACATAGTAATAACCATTTTATGACCTTGTAATAAGGTTTAGTATTTCTTAGGAACATTCAACGGAGACCCATATAACTAGCAAAGACACATACTGATATATTTCATCATGTGTAATGTTAATTTCCACAGTACAAGGCTGGCTAGCACAGTGGATGTACATGAGAACCAGAATACCATGTTTTATGTCTTATAGCTATCTATAAGCATGGCTATTCAACATGTACTGGAGTTGGGGGACTGAAACTATTCTGATATAACACTTTAGTATCTCTCCCCCATAGCACTTGGGTTAAACAGCCATGATATTTTTTAAAAAACCTGCTATGATTCGTAGAACATTGGGTTTGAAAATTAATTTGATAATTTTACATTTTTAGTAATTAAGTATCTAACAAGCCATTTTTCTCCTGGATCTATCTTATCTTAACTACATAATTAAAAGTGTGTGGGTAAGGAGAAGGAGGCTCATGGGTAGAAAGCAGAATGGAAGGGTGGGGAGAAGGAAAGACAGGGATAAACCAAAAGAGAAAGAAATGGGAGATATGTTTGAGGAAAACTTTTCACTTTATTATCCAGGAGACTAGCACTGTGTGAATAATATAATAAAAATTGGAAAGGGGTTCATTGGAGCTCACCCCAAATAATGAATATTATACAACAGAAATCTGTTGGCATTAATAATCATTAAAGGGGTAGAGGTTACTGTTCTTCCACTCTCCTAAGCACTTTTTTTTCTCATACAGAGCCAGGAAGAGGCATTTTGAAAAGGCTCTTGCTGTTTGAGGGTCTTGGTCTTATGTTAAGCAAGCAAACCATTTTCTCTGCCACCCCATTCTGTTACACATTATGCTCAATAAATACGAATATTCACCTTTGTTGCATAAGGCAGGAAAGCTGTCTGTTGCCAGGGTCTGCAGAAATTATTAAGAATTAATACTGGACAGTGTACGGCTGACAGCATGGACCCCAGTCCATTTCGGGAAAGAGTCAAGTCTAATTTCAAAACTGCAAACTGGAAATTCAGTCCAACCAACTTCTGCTGACAAGGAAATGGTTCCACTGATGAGAACAATCAAGACTTAACTGTTTTGTTTGCCTCCACTGAATAGAGACCCTGCAAAACTGGCTCAGACAGGTACATCCCCCATTGTGAGATATTCTACAGCTTCCCAAGATGTTGTGCAACCCTATCTGGATTTGAGAGAGAGTAAATGTTTATGCTTAACTGACTTTGTCTTATGTATTCAGGCCGATTGCTCGGTACCCCCGCAGACCAACTAAGAATCATTATCAGTGCCTGTAGTTCACCTCTACCTTTATTTTTCTCATTTGAACCCTTCATAGAACAAAATTCATCTCAGATTTTTCCATCACTCCTTTACTTTAGGAGACAGCTCCCAAGCTAGGAAGATGTTAAAGAGAGAGACAGACACACACAGACAGACAGACAGACAGAGACTTGTGTGGCACTATTGCCTATTGTTTACCTCACTTCAGTCACTTTACGTTTCTTGTGACTTCCAATCTATTTGTGAAACTGCTTCACTTTTGTATAAATGTACTTAAACTATGCTGTAAAATACTTTGGCTGTTAGTAGCATGGCCATTTAATCAAGCTGTAGATAAGCTTTTATTAAAATAATAACAGAACTTTATTTAGCAGCTGTTTCAAACAATAGATGCTTATTTATATGTGAATAAGATATTTGCTACTTCATGTATTTGTGTTACTTGTTTTACATGAGAGTTTTATTTTCTTAGTTTTAACTTTGAAGTTTATCACATTGTAAAAAAAAGAAACATGACTTAGCTCCTCCAAACTGAATTGTCTTCCAGGATGCAGCTGGGTTCTATCTCATGCACTTTGGTGCTGATGCCGCCTCCCAGCTGCATCCCATCTAAAATCTGGTTAGAATCCACCCTCAGCTGGCTGATTTGCAAAGATGTGAAGCTCCTGGCTCTGCAAACTGGCCAGCTAAGTGCAGATTCTAGCCGGGTTTTAGGCAGGACGTAGCTGGGAGGTAGCATCGGTGGTAGAATGTGTGTGATAAAACCTGGCTGCATCCCAGAAGAGATTTTAATTTGAAAGAGGTGAATTGTGTTGTTGTTTTTTTACAATGTGATAAACTTTTGTTACATTGACAGTTTGCTTTATGCCACTCTCCTCAGAGAATAAGTTCCTGTTAGCAAGAACCCTCACTCAGTCCATCTTCTGGATTACTTTCCGTGAACCCAATTAATAAACTTGGCACTATGGCTATCTATATCTGGATATCTCTATTACTCCCTCACTTGGGAGTTCTTTACAAGGATTAAGTCCCTCTCTCCTGGACTTTAAACACTCAGTTTCTATTTAGAAACCTCACAATAACTATCCCTCTCTGGAACCCTCAGTGTAACTGTCCCTCTCATCACTTAACTGATCCTAACAGTCACCAACTGACTATTTTTCATCCCCAGCCTTCGATTGAAATGGCTGTTGCCAGCTTGCTTTTCACTGCTAGTTGCCAGGGCTGCTGAAGTTCTGTCTTCTCTCCACAACTTGCTTCTGCTGTTCTAATCTCTAGTCACCTAAACTCCTCTTCACATCAGAGGGTGAGAAAAATCTGTGTGAGCATTTTAATGTGTGGCCCTTAAACTTAGTTATACCCCTCTTAGAGCCCTAGTTTTGGCCCCAGGCTGGCGCAAAGTGCCAGTGTGTATTGGGCCTTTGATTGGTTAAGAGTTTTTTTAGCTCCCATGATATTTTCCCATTCTTTTACTTTCAGAAACAGCATGCACTGAATATAGAGTCAGTTTGTGCTTCTATCTTTTTTTTGTCTTTTTAATAAAGAATTCTTTTTGCTGTAAAATCAGCTTATCTTTGATCTGATTTCTTTCCTTCTACCCCATTCAAACCATCTGTTGTTAGACTGCTTAACAACAGTCACCTGACACATTTATTACAATACTAATATTTTTTCCTGTTTTACTGAAGATTTGATTTGTCTTTCTGTCACATAGAGATAGGCACCTACCGTAACTAAATATAATAAATTCCAATGACCTAATTCCCTAAAGAATGTTTTTTAAATAATCATTAATTGGGGAATCTGGAAAGTTTGATGAAATAACCAGAAAAAAATATTCTATCATTATTAATTCTCTTCCCACACAGTTTTTAAGGCCTATTCTCAATTTGGGATTTATTCTGCACAAAATTTGCATATTTGTTTTGTACAGAAAACTGCCTTTGCTTGCAGGAAACAGCTCTTTCTGTGCATTGAAATCGTATTTCTTGCATAGAAAAAAAAACCTATTTCCTGCACAGGGAAAAAAAAACTGTTTTCAGTGCAAAACAAGGAGGTGCGAACTTTGTGCAGAATAATTTCAAAACTGTGAAGATTCTCTTTTTCCAAAAATAAAAGAATAACTCCTAATCTGAATCACTAGCATACATTAAATTCCAGTGTGGCTTGCTTTGGAGAAAGCCCACTTCAATTCAGGCACCTCTCTGACTCTTCCTGATTGACCAGAATTTTGCTGAAATATGAAAGAAACCCTTATTCTTTCTATGGTTCCTATCCCAATGACAGGAAGTCATCCCAATATAAGGCTTGGAAAGCAACAGTGGGAGAACCAGTGTGGTGTGGTAGTTTGAATGTTGAACTAGGACTCTGAGGGGCTGAACAGACTGCCCCTAAAGGGCAGCCTGAAGCCACCCCTTTCAGTGCTAGATCGGGGCCGTGGCATGTATATCTGGCTTTTTTGTGGTGCAAAAAGGAGCCGCAAAAAGCAGTTCCTTTTTGTGCCACAGAAAGGGTGCCATAGCCACTGGCACTGTGGCTTTTTGGTGCTCCTTTGGTGCAGCATCATAAGTGTCGTGATGCTGCCCACCATGCGGTTGGGCACATGGCATCATCCAGAATGGTGATGGAGTCAGGGCATGTGTTGTGCAGACACCAGGCCCACACTCCACCTCGATACCAGCCTTTATGGCTGTTAGAGAAGTTTGAATCCCTGCTCAGTCATGGAAACCCACTGGATGACCTTGGGCAAGTCACACTCTGTCAGTCTCAGAAGAAGGCAATGGCAAACCTCTTCTGAAGAAATATTGCCAAGAAAAACCCGTGATAAATTGGACATATGGTCACCATAAGTTGGAAATGACTTGATGGTACACAGTAACAAATGTGAGCCTGGCAGAACTCTCTTTTTGTCCTTGCTCATAAGTTCCAGTTTTCTAGCTTGGCAAGGTTCTGAATTAGAAGTTAGAAATGATTTGAAGGCACACACAGTAATAACAAGCAACAATGTCATCTTTTCAGTGCAAGCAATAAAACAACCGTGTAATTGAAGCTGAACTGTTAACTCCTTGCAGAACACTTTTAAAAAAACCCCAAAGATTGAAAAATAGAGAAAGAAAACAACTCTGGAATAGGACTTCTATCAAAGTTGAAACAATACACACACACACACACACACACACACACATTTTACAGTTTCCAAGGCACCTTGTGAGACAGCACATATATGCCATGCTTTGCAATCCAAATCTAAATATTCAAAAAGGTTGCAGCACATTTTGAAGAAATAAAATATACACACAGCCATACATATAATTTAAACATGGAAATGGTTAAAACTCACTCAGTTAAAAATATGCACCAACATGATGAAGACTATGAGAAAAATTAGTTCAACAGGCAAGTGTGAAAAGTGTATTCAAAAGATATAAATGAAGAAAACATACGGTATGTAAATTCTTATGTGGGAAGGAAACTCACTCCCTGCCTTGAATCCCATTTTGGGAGAAAGGCAGGATATGAATCCAATAAATAAATTAAAATAATCTGGTCTTGCAATCTGATATGAACAAAGAATGGGATGAGAATTCTGGTGGGTTCTGGAGAAATGTAATGACAGTAAGAGCATTTTTTCATATCTCTGCTCAGACATTGAGTTTAGAACTAAATATATCCCTTTAGCATTCCTTGAGTACAAAAACATCACAACATAATGTTTTGTGGCTTATAGATATACATAAATGTCCATTCCATCTCTTGTGTCCTCAGTAATGTTCTACACAATTTAATATGACAACTAACATTTAGCACTCAAGACTGAACATATGATTGTCTTTGTTAGTTACATGACTGTTAGCTGGATTTGTATTAACAGCCTTCTTGTAACCAGTAAAATATGGACGGAAGTCATTCTTTTATTGACTTCAGTGCTGTTTGGAAACAAGATCAAAACTGTTCAACCATGATTCCCCCCCCCCCCTGTAAAACAACTGGCTCTCTTGTTTAAATTAAATTTTCACACAAAGTTCTAAAAAATGGGGGGGGGGGGAATCCCACAACCCACACATAAAAATTACTTTCATGATCTCAGAAAACATTATAAATGTGTGAGCTGTGAAGATATCAGTTCCTATTAGGAACTGAAAAAAGTCTTCATTTCACGCTAAGGTTTTAAATCTTTGCTTTTAAAGCTTATTGAACTTGTCACTGAGGGTTGACTATTATTATTCTGTGGTTTCCATGTCAATATTTATATTTATTTTTTATTTCATTTCTATGGCATCTTTCTCCAATTGGGCTAGTTAATTCTTACAATAGGGACAGTAAATCTGCTTCAGGTTTTCCTTGCACCTCAAATTAACCATTTAAGGTGCTGAAGCTATATTTTGGTAATAGGGTTCCACACCTTGGATGGCCTCTTCAAACTTTGAGCTAAAAGCCAGAATGGATCCATTGCCCGCCACTCTCAATGAGGAAGCCATCAGCCACCACTGCGCTTATTTGAACCTCTCTTTTATTGACTGACGTTTTCTTAAGTATTTGAAATTTATTTTTGTTTTGCTCCTTTCTATGATAAAACGTTCTGGACATGTTCATAGAATCATAGAATTTAAGAGCTGGAAGGGACCACCTAGTCCACAACTGAAGCATTCTTGAAAGATGCCCAGACAATGTCTGGCCTACCTCCTGCTTGGTCTGCCTGTATTATAGGGAAATCTGTTGGAGGTGAGCTCCTTCTGGCTTTGGCATGGCTCACAACATTACAGGTTCCATCCCAGAGAAAAACTGAGCTTTAGTGATACTTGGGCTGCAGTAGAAGAAATCTCCAACCTGGAAGTGAAGCTCCTGCAGATCTGACCCCTCTTCTGGTACCTCTAAGGCTTTTATCACTTTCTGTGCTCTCTTCCCATCTGCATCTGAAGCATTGTGACATGGCTAGGTGACCAGCTATGTGGGAGTCCCAGTGCAGATCTCTCTGCAGCTGAATGGCCTGGAGCAGCTGCAGTGGTCCATGATTCCCTTAGACACAATGATACATCACCAAAATATGAAAACCATTAGTCCATTTGAAATACAATTTGTAGAAGAAAGTGTACTTGAGGACCTCCTACTCTACTAATTTTAAAAGGCGAAACACATACTGGTATTTCATGTTGATACTGGCAAAAAGCTGGTATGTCAACTTATACTTTAGTAAATGTAATTAACAAGAGAAGTGGTTTCCAATCTACAGCTTATCACATATCTTTTTGA
The DNA here is from genome assembly GCF_019175285.1 of Sceloporus undulatus. Lineage (NCBI taxonomy): Eukaryota > Metazoa > Chordata > Lepidosauria > Squamata > Phrynosomatidae > Sceloporus > Sceloporus undulatus. The sequence goes on along the minus strand of NC_056523.1, from coordinate 46,013,839 downwards.
AGCAATGCTGTTCTCCTTTAGGCTGGTATTTGGATATAAGGTACAAAGATTACAGAGACTATCATTTCTGACATAGTTTGCCACAGGACTGAAAAGCATAATTAGACAAGAAATCACTTCTTATATCTCTTCCACCCACCCTGCTCGTTCTCTAAAACAAAAATCAAATTATAGAATGGTGGTATTTCTCAGTTCAACTCACAATCTTACCAACAAAAAGCTTTAGTGTTATTTTGAGTCACCATTTTCTGGATTGAGAAATCAGAACTTTTTCAAGTTGTTTTTCAATGAATGTTTACCAACAGCAAGCCAGCATTCTTATTTATATTTTTCATCTGTCTTTTTGCATATATTGTAAGTATTTACAAACGAATAAATTTTATACAGTTGGCCCTCCTTATCCATAGATGTTTTATTCATGTATTCAAGTATCCACAGTTTGAAAATATTTTTAAAAAGTATAAATTCCAAATAGCAAACCTTGATTTTCCATCTTATATAAAGGACACCGTTTTGCTGTGCCATTATATTTAATGGGACTTGAGCATCCACAGATTTTGTTATACATGGGGGATCCTGGAACCAAACCCCAGTGGATAACAAGAACCGACTGTACTTATAGGCTTGGATCCAGCTAAAGTTGAGCCATGGGATCTTGCACTGTTGTAACACTGCAGAATTAATGCAGTTTTAGACCATTTTAACTGCCATGGCTTCATCCTATGGAATCATGGGATTTTTAATTTGTCATGGCACCAGACTTCTCTGACAGAGAAGGCTAAATAGCTCTCAAAACTACGAATTCCATAATTCCATAGCACTAAGCCATGGCAGTAAAAGTGCTGTCAAACTGCATCAAATCTGCAGTGGAGATTCAACCAGACATTCAATGACAAGTCTATACTTATGAGGATCCCATTGATTTGGTTGGGAATACCAACAAATATCAAAATTCAGTGATTGCAGTGGGATCTTTCAAGGCTCTAACCGAATTGTCAATTTCTGGCAAATCTGTCTAGACAGTTGCAGAGGATATCTGGCCTGCTTTTCATGCCCATTCCAGATAGTTACTTTGGATTATGGAAAAAAACAGGGTTACTGCCCCTCTCCCCCCAAGTATGGACATCCAAAATAGTGATCAAATGGAGAACTGTGTCTCTGGAGACTACTAAGCATTGAAGCCTCCAATTTGAGGCTGATTCTTTTTTTCAGGATGAGGAAGCTCTGTGTGCTGCATTGGTGGCCTTGGCGGCCTTCATGTGGCTTGTGGGTCTCACAATTTCCAGTCTTGTTTTAGAACAAACACAGACAAAAGCCCTGTTCATCCATCCATCCAACCCCCCCCCCCCCACACAGCCTCTCTAGTTGGATATGAATTCCAGGATATTCTGTGAAATATTTTTTGCAAAATGTAGCATCTGAGTAACAATAGATTTTCTCTATTTGTTCTTCTTCTCCCTCTCCAAGTTGGAGTTCACTCAGCCTTTTGAGACATGAGCCTTTGGCACAAAAGTCTGTATTGCATATTTGTCTTGTAATCAGGATCTTTACTAATGCTGTTTGCTCATCATCACTGATAGCTTATCTCTTGCACCTATCAGCTTTGCTGTGTTTGTCTAACCTATGCTAACCAAGTCTGTAAAAAGCAAAGAAAAGATGAAGAAGGTGTGTAAAAATAGGAGAGCATGGTTCCCCATATTAGGACCGGAAGATTCAATGCAAAGAGCTGGTTCATTTACTATACTGCTTATGCCATTATACCCATTGCTTAAGAGGGACGCCGCCGTGGACACAATAAAAACAGCGTTTTGGAGGTAAAGGCCACAACTTTATTAACATAACAAAAGGCAGAGCAAAACATGAAATGTAGGGTTGGCTGCAATGCATGATGTCTTTTGTAGGCCCTCTGGCCAATGGGAGGCCGGGAAAGAGCGGCAGGGCCCGCCTCCTGGCCTCCCCACCAATCCCGGGCAGCACCAGCTGATGACGCTGCCCAATCAGCGGGCACTACATAACAGAAATCATCTTCTTAATTCCAATCATGCACAAATGGTTATTGTTGGAAGATTTTTGCATTCTCTTTTCTCCTTCTTGGGTAGATAGAGATTTCCTGCAGGTTAAAATCCTCTGGCTTCTTGTTCAGTTTTTTGGCTAACATACTGAGCAGAAAGGAATATCTGCATCTTTTTGCAGTTCGTGATTTCCCTCTCTTTCTCATTCAAACTAACCATGGAATTTAGGTTACTCCCCCTTTGGGACTAACAAACATTGGCGGGATACAAACCGCCGCTTTGCGGCGGTCTGCTGCCGCCGCCGGTTAGTCTGCGGGGGAGCCGGAGCCTTCACACGGCACGGCTTCCGTGCAGACTGAAAAAGAAGCTCCAAAATGGAGCTTCTTTTGGAGTCGCGTTTGCAACGTAGCGAGGCGCCGGGGCACACTCGCTACGTCACAAAGGACGCGACGCGTACGGACGCTCAGCGTCTGATATGCAAAGATGGCGCCGGCCATGTAGAAGGGCCGGCACCATATTGTATGGACGGAGTCCGTATTAGGCCCAGGGGCGTCTAGAAGAGACGCCCCTTTTTAAAAATGGGACTTCCTCCGGACATCCCAAATGCCGGTTTGTAACCGGCCATTGTCTCTAAAGATTTTCAACTGAACTGCATGTTTTCCATCTTCTTCCTCTCTCAAATTTATTTGAATTATGATAAGATAAAGATTTCTTTTTACCTGAACTATTCACTAGCTAGTTTAGGATATAGCCATTTTGTGTAAATATAGATTATAGCCATTAGTAAACTTTTGTTTTAAACTACAAGCTACATGTTTGTCAGTCAGTCTCAGTTCTTAGGAAAGCACAGTTCGACAAAGACACATTTCTGCTACTCTCCTAGTTTAAAGACCCTAAAAGGATTGGCTTTGACATTTATGATATTTAAATATTTTTGCTTCCTTGGAAAGGCTTGAAGCCTTGGGAAACTTAAATTTAATCTTAAATATAATTTTGCCCAGTGGGTAGCTTTAGCTGGGAATGGCCATTCCTATTGAGTTCACAAGATGCTTCATTCGAGTTCTTTCTGAGTTCCTAGTTTCAAAGTTAACTTGCAAGACAATGGGGAGTGAGCAAAAAGAAATGGCTTCACTGTCTGTTACTCACAGAAGCATCAGTTTCCTTACTTTTTTTTTAAAAAAAAGATGTAGCAGGGACAAACTAAGCAAGTGGCTCAAAGAAGCACTAATAAAGCACTAAAAGAATTTGATTCTATCCAAAAGGGATGTAATTATCCACTACTTTAGTTCTTAAAGGAAGCAATACGCCGAACAAATCTTGAAGAGAAACGACAACGCAGAAAGAACCGCAACCCGGAAACATCACCCAAGGAGACTTTCCACTGTGCTTTCTGCAACCAGACCTGTTTATCCCGGATTGGCCTTTTTAGTCACCAATGCACTTGTACAAAGCATGGGATGAGTCCTTCCTGAATCTTCGTTCGCGAAGCAAAGCCAGACAGAGAGAGTTCTTAAAGGAAGCAATAGGCAAGAGTAATAAAAAACTGTGTAGCATTTGAAGGGCATGAGCCAGTGTAATGTTGTGGTTTGAGTGTTGGGCCATGGCTCTGGGAACCAGGGTCCAAATCACCTTTTAATCTGGAAACCCAATGGGTGACACTGGATAAGTCACACTGTCTCAGCCTCAAATGAAGCCACAAGAAAAGCCCTTCTGAACAAACACTGCCAAGACAACCTTCTGATAGGTTCGCCTCAGGGCGACCATATATTGGAAATGACTTGAAGGCACATTGAAGGGTATTGACAGTTTGGAACTTATTCTACACAAAATTTGTACATGGAGTTATGCACAGAAAGAAGTATTTTCTGTGACTAAATTATATATTTGTTTTTGTGCAGAAGATCATTTAGGTGCAGTACAGACTTCTGAAAAATGGCAGCCTGCCAGCCCCTGCTTCTCTTCCAGAAGAAAGTCGCAGCCACCCAAAATGGCACTGTGACTCTATGCACCCTGGCTAAACCATATGTATTTGTGAAAAAGGACAAGACAGTAAACATTTGAAATCTGTAGCTCCTTAGTGGTTCACATGTGCTTCTTTTAACCATGTTATTTATATGTCTGAGCTCCCCTGTTCCTTTTCTCTTTCTGTAAATGGCAGACCATGAACACAACCAATTGTTATTGCTGTTTTATGAGTGAGCAAAACTCCCTGCAAATAATAAGCAGTATTCTCACCAGTCTCACTTGCTGTTTATGGCACCCAAGGCCAGCTAATGGAACTCTAGATGGCAGATATATTCCTTTCTTAAGTTAGCTCTTGCACATGCCATGTCTCTTCATTACTGAAGAGTATAGTAAAACAGCCGTTCTTTCATGGCCGTTGTTTTTCAAAGTGAGAAATTCCACTTATTATACTGGGACTTGGGAGAGCCTGGGTAGATCTATCCCCCAGTCTGCTTAATGGCAAAAGTCCTAAGAACAGAGAGACATAGCCTGCCAAAGAAATGTAGCTGTAGTGGGCAAATCCATCAGTTGGACTACTGCATTTTTAAATTTATTTATAGTAGGGTGGCAGGGTACTTGGCAGTTTTAAAGCAACTCAGAAGACAAGGTCCCTAACCCAGAGATTGTAAGAATTCAGTCAAAAGTTTTCTTAGCTGTTTATTGCTCCAGCATGATTGCTTTGCATACTCCATCCCAAATACATGGTTGCACTGTAATAAAATACTTCTAAGTATAATAAAAATGGTAACTGTGCTATCATTCTGTGTAATAATAAAGATACTGAGTTAAACATGGATGGCATTTTTGTCATACATTTCCTGGTTATAGGATATAGTTTGAGTGCCATGAAGGCTAATTATAATTTAGATTTTAATCTAAATTGAGGTAGGTCCTTCTCATGTCTTTTATGGTCCCCTTTAAAATAAATAGCAGTTAATTTCTTGCATTACTATGGAGGGATATCTCACCCTCCTTCCACATTGATGAACTCTAGTATGTGTTATGTTTTAGTGTTTTTGTTTCAGAGTTTCACTTACAAGCATCCAAAGGACAAAGACAGTGTAATTTATGTGTCCCATAATATCAGGGAGGAAAGACTGGTAGACACACCTCTTCTCTCACTTGACAACTGCTCATCCGAACATCCCTTATGACACTGACACACACACACACACACACTCACACACTAAAACTGCAAGAAAAACTGGAATTTTATTTCTTCCTGGTCTGTATTAAGAGGCTTTCAGATCTATCAATACACCACAGAAACTTCCTGCTCACAATCAGCAGACTGATACTTGCCTCTAGGAATATTACCCTCCTTGGAGGGTAAAACCTATAGCCTTTTGGAGGGAGCCTGCCCTTCATTTCATTGTGGCTTAAAGAAGTTACACTTTAATATATTTGCATTGTCATTTATTCATCTCTATAAAGACATGAAACCCCAAAATATCCACCATCAAGAGTCTCTACCATAAATAAAAAGGTCCTTATTATAATACAAACTTTAAATTGTCTAGCTAACTACAAGACAAAATAAAAGTTATAATTAAAGATAATTCTAGATGTTTTGCCTTTCTACCTAAGATGGCTGTACTTGAGTGGGAAATGTTCTTGACCACAGTCTGCAAATGAATGATTAGCATATTAAGAAAGGGTAATGATTTCACAAAATGAGTAACTGTTATAAGGTTAGCTAAATATTGCTTCTAGGACTTATTGCCACATCATTTTATAGATAAATGTGAGGTATTTTCAGATGCAGGTACTCAAATATCTGAATGAAATTGGTTTAAAGTAATGAAGATGTATGTTTAAAATAATAACTAAGCCAAGCATAATGTGTCCTATGTGGAGAATTGCAACAAAAATTAATAAATGTCTCTAGTTTTTAATTATGCTCATTACCTTTCCCACATCCATATATGATAAATATCTACCTAACATCGATTTAAAACAAAGTATTAGTGTAGGCTTCAAAATGCAGAAATTGCATTCAGGTAGGCCATCCTGTGCCTAGGAGGATAAGGAGTGATGATGATGATTCATTGGCTCCATGAGATGGGCTAAATCAATTTCTTAAGAACAAAAATCAATCTCTGAAGAATCTCTTAAGAATTTAGAATTAGAACTGGATCTTGAGACAGTTAATCTTTTGGACTACAACTTCCATTATCCCAGCCAGCATGACCATTTCAAGGACTGCAGTTCTTAAAAACTAATATCCCTAAATTCTTATTTGAACCAATCTCATGTTGCCTTTTCCTTTACCCTTTATCTTTTTGAAAGCCAGTTGCCACCATTCCATTACATAGCCACAATAACCATTAGAGATAGTGGGGCCTTGCTATCCACAGGGGTTTGGTTTCAGGGATGATCCAATCCCATTATATACAATGGAGTAGTAAAATGGCATACTTTATATAAAATGGTAACATCAAGGTTTGCTTTTTGGAGATATACAGAGAGAGAGAGAGAGAGAGAGAGAGAGAGAATATTTTTGAATCATGGTTAGTTGAATCCATCCATCTAGAATCTGTGGATATAAATGGCTAATTGTACATGATTCAAATGAGAATTTAAATATTTTTTGGAGGATACAGCTATTAGAGGATATAGCTATAGACAAGAATGGTTAAATGGAGCCTGTGGTTGCAGAGATTACATGCATCTCAATTATAAACAATGAAAACAGGACAATATCTTAGAATTGTATAGCTAGAAGAGACACCAAGGTCCTACCAGTGCAGGAATCCACACCCTGACAGTTGAAAAACCTCTAAGGTAGGAGAGCCCAGCATCTTCCAAGGTAATCTACTGCACTAGTAAAAGGGTCTTTTTAACAGAATGTTCTTCCCCATGTAAGGATCTCCTTCCTTGTAATTTGTGTCCATTTCAAATTGTTTGTATTGTATCCACTGGACCAACACTCCTTCTGCCGCATGACAACCCTTTATGTAATAAAGGTACAGTGGACCCTTTGTATATGTGGGTGATCCGTTCTGCCACACCCCCCCCCCACGTATGGCAAAATGCAGGACCTCAAGTCCCATGCGTTTCAATGGCCGCACACTTCCACTTGCCATTATAACATCTGGGGCTTGCTGTCCGTGAAAGCTTAAAGCCATGGATGGCAAGCCCACATAAGGGGTGGGCACACTGTATTTCATTTGTGTTCATCTCAAAAGCTTCCTGGAGGCTTATGGCTAACTACTGCAGGAAACAAGGATAGTATCCTAGTAAAACTCTTAGGCTGATTTAGCAAAGTTCTTTTTATTTTACTATACCTCAAAGAAGAAAATGCTATTATAAGGCTTTGTATACAGGAACAGCTTAATTTTCCAATTCTCATGGGCTTGAGTAATGGGGACTATGAAGATATGTAGAATTCATCAAATAATATCTAGCTTCTCCCTGTTTTTACTTACTTACAAGTGGATGTAGGATCCATAAGAAGAGACAAGTTGTAGATTTCTCCCTTGAAGAGTGGCAGGGTTAGTGCAGATATACGTACACTCAGTTGTCAGTAGATTTGGTTATTTGATGGAGGGGAGATACGATCCAGTAGTGAACCCTTAGAATGAGGCTTGGCAAGCAAGTTCATCTAGGATCATCCTGCAAGCCTCTCCAGGATTTCACCCTGAGAGCTGTTGATTCTGGCAGGATCTTCCAGCTGCACCATCTGGAATCTGCCCAAGAGGTAGGAACGGAACCACTGGAGCGCAGTACCCCCGACTCCTAACTCCCTCAGGCATTCCAGAAGGATACCATGGTCTATGGTATCGAAAGCCGCTGAGATGTCTAAGAGCACTTGCCCTGTCCATGCTCAGACGGAGATCATCGACCAGGGCGACCATGGCAGTCTCAACTCCGTAGCCTGCCCGGAAGCCGGTTTGAAATGGGTCTAGATAATCAGTATCATCCAAGACCAATTGAAGCTGGATAGCAACTGCCCTCTTGATCACCTTCCCCAGAAAAGGCAATAACGATACAGGCCGATAATTGTTATGCAACAGGGGGTCAAGGGAGGGCTTTTTTAACAGTGGTTTTACAATGGCCAATTTCAGATTAGCTGGAAAGTGCCCTTCCCTGAGTGATGTATTAATTATGCGGTGTAACATCGAAGTTACTGCTGCTCCCCCCTGAGCTGCTAGGGATCGAGAGGCAAATACTTGAAAGATACAGAATTGATAAAAAAATATGATTTTGCAAATGAGAAAAATGAATTAGATATTATAATTTTTGATCCAAAAAAAGGGACACATTTCAAAATATTATAGGTTATTGAAACAAAGAGATTTAGAATCCAAAAATATAAAACACTATATCATCAGATGGGATCAAGACATAGGGAACACGATATAAATCGATCTCTGGGAAAAATCATGGTGTGATTCTAATTCATTTACACTCTGCCAAAATTATAAAGAAAATTATATTAAAATGATGCATCGGTGGTACCTATTCCAAAATAAATTAAATAAAATGTACAAGGTTGGAAGCAGAAAGTGTTGGAAATGTAATAATCATAGGGGAACTTTCTTCCACCTTTGGTGGAGATGTATAGAGGCTGCAAAGTATTGGGGGGAAATACTCTGATCTTGAAGATATTATTTATTACTATTCCATGTAGTCCATTATTAGTTTTATTAAATATGATGGGCATAATAGAAAAAGAAATAGAAAGGAAATATAGACGCATTACTTTATATATGATTACCATAGCTAGAATTGTTTATCCTAGTTATTGGAAGCAAAAAAAAAAAAAAAAAGACCCTGACAGAAGAAGAATGGATGTATAGATTAAATGAAGCAATGAAAATGGATATATTGACAGCATCTCTAAAAGATTTGAATAAGGAAGAGACAGAGAAAGAATGGGACTGCCTAAAAAGATTCAGGGAAGATATCTAGCTAAAAATTGTATTACATCTTAAACACAATTCCTTAATCATAATTTCATTTCCTTTTGGGAAATGAAAGACCTTTCATTTATAAATTTCTAGGAGATATATTCTAGTTACTTACTTCCATTACAAATGCGTTTACTTTATGGAAGCCACTATATAGTTGATTTAAGAAGCTACAATGTTCAAGATATATGTAGATTTTCAATGTGACTTGTCCTTATTGTGTGGTTTTAATGTTGGTCTTTGTTTCTCTAGGGTCAGGTAATCTTCCCCAGGTTCTCATAATGTAGTTTGGTAAGACTCTATTGTACTCTCCCTCTGAGAACAGCTGAGGCTGCTGGCACAGTGCAGACTTAATGCAGTTTGCCACCACTTTCACTGTCATGGTTCCATCCAATGGATTCCTGGGATTTGTAGTTTGTTGTAGCACCAGAGTTCTCGAATGAGAAGGCTACATAGCTCACAAAACTATAAATCCTATAATTCCATAGCACTGAAGCAATTAAAGTGGTGTCAAGCCTCATTAATTCTGCAGTGTAGATGCAGCCTGAGTCTTGGCCAGGATCTCATAATATAATTTGGTAAGTCTCTGCAAAATCTCCAGGGAAAAGATAAGTTTTCATAAGATCTCAGCCTGTAGAGTCTGGTAAGTCTCTCAAAGATCTTACCTTGGAACCTTCCTCTTTTCCTCCCTAGGCATAAGATACCCTCCCTCCTGTGAACATTCTTTCTCCTAAGCACCCCAACCCTGTGTGTCTGTTAAACCATGCAGCAAGATCTCTTTTGTTCATCCTCTGCTCTTCCTCCTCTCCAGTGGACAAATAAAAGACTACATATTCTGAATTGACATTTTCAATCAGCCATTATTTCAGCGTTCTAGTGGAGCTCTCCTCAACCAAATAGCTCTATGTGTGACCATCTCCTCTCTCCAGTTTGCTCCCTCATTGTCCTTCTTGTCTCCTGCTTTCCATCACTGCTTCCCTTCAGCTCTTTCTTTCACATCCTGCCTCACCAAATTTCTTCATGGCTGAGCCATTGCCAGTTCTTGAAATACCTGTGGATGAATTCAGCAGTGGGTGCTACCACAGAAAGCAAGATGACTGCTTCCAGCAATAGCAGTGATGGCGTGAGGACTGAGTGATGTGGCGCCATTGCTAAATGCAGCCCCACTACACCCTTACACACGAGGAGGGTTGCCCTTCATTCCTGTGAAGAAATGAACAGAAATGTAAACACTTGTGAGATGCCAACTGGCATTTTCATTCTGTTCCATTTTCATATCAAGTTGAGTATATGTTTTACACACACACACACATACACACCCTTGTACAGAATTGTTTTTGTAATTTTTTAACTGATGAGAAGCATGCTTGCACAGATTTTTCAAATGTGCACATTTTAGTGATGTACTTTGCAGAGATGTGCACATTTATTTTTGCACGTATATTTCCCTCAAAGGATCACAAGACTCAGAAATATAGATTTCTAAGGTAAAGTGTATTCCATTCCAGTGCCACTTGCAGGAGGTGAGAAATGGATTTCTGAACAGAGATGTGAACACAACAAATTACATTCCCTAGAAATAAATTGCTGCACTGGGGAATACTGTTGTGGTGAGGGAGAAAAAACTGAGCTCTTTCCCCAGTATTTGGTGACTTGACTCTGACAGTGCCCCTGCACAGGATGTATTGTGTCTTTGTTTATAGCAAGCAGAGTTGCACTAAATCTCTCCCAGATTGTTTCAATGTACAAGTCTTCTGTTTGCATGTACATATCCTCTGTCACAATGCTCATGATGTTAGTTAACATTATTACATGAGTGAAGTGCTTATGGGTCACGTGATACAAGTAGATTCAATCTATAAAGAAGAAGGATAGGGATCTTCTTATATTATAGCAATTTCATTTTCACAAATTGGTGGAAGGAAGCAGGTTTCCCATGAGAGGCACAGTTGCTCATAAATTGGAACATTTATCTGACAATCCCTTACACGTTCCTCATGGAGATGAGAGTACAAATGTGTCTTTTAAACACAAACACAGTTTTTTTCCGCTTTGACAAAATGTGTATTTTTCCAAAAACCACACACACACATCAGTGATTTGCTTCTTCTTGCAATACCAATATCCTCTGTTGCCCACCCACCATTCCAGATCATTTCTCTGAAAATTGTATCTGAGAATAATACTAAAGTGTACACACAAATATGCTTTTGTAAATTGATCAAAGTGGGGCACTGAGGGGTGAGTGCTTCTACAAGATATTTATGAGAACACCACTTTATCTCCTAAAGGAAATTTTTGAAAGCTCACAAACAGAAATATTTAATTTGAAAAGGCCTGTAAACCCCCACTTGCAACATCTCCCACTGGTAAGTTAAAAATAGAGGTGCCTCTTATAGAGAAAACACACTTACTGCCCACCCCTGACATATGCAGGGTTCTTTGTTTCCCTGTCTATTTGGCAAATGCTAACATAAACAGTTTTTAACAAAGCAGTGAAGAATCAGCCATAATTGCCGTCATTTCAGTTCCATCAAAAGGATGAAGCTTTATTATTTTATAGGTAGGTGATGAATCTGTGACAAAGATTAAAGAGTGCATCTCAGCAGGTAGGCCTATTATATGTTCTGTCATTTGCCTGATTACAAATGCATACAAATGACATAAACAGAAGAAATAATTTTCTTTTATGCTAATACTGCCCTGGCCACCTGCACATTTACTAATGCTGGATTAATTGCTCAAAGATGGATTATGACAGGCTAAAGAAAGTGAATGACTGTCATTATTTTAATACACTCTTCTTGATCTAGGTATTTGCTGCAGATATGAAGTTCCCCATCTCCTCAGAGAAGGGCCCTCCCATTAAAGCAAGCCAATTTTCTTCACCACAGGCACAGACGTTTTATCAAGAAGACGTGTTAGCAAATATGGGACCTCTAGGAAGTTCTCTCTCTCTCTCTCTCTCTCTCTCTCTCTCTCTCTCTCACACACACACACACACACACACACACACACACACTCCCTTTGACCATTTCCAAGGGTCTTTTAAACTTCTAGGTTGGAAGAAATAGACTGACTTGACTGCTTCCTCTTAATGCTAGTTTACATACTGTGACCTGTCTCAGATGTTATATATTTTGATGGTGTGTGTGTGTGTTTACAGAAGACAGGCAGGAGATATATAGAGAGAGGAGCCCTGGTTGTGCAGTGGTTAAATGCCCGTACTTCAGCTACTCACTCACAAACCATAAGGTTGGGAGTTACCAGCTAGGGGCTCAGGGTCGACTCAGCCTGGCATCCTTCCTCAGTTGCTAAAATTAGTACTCAGCTTGTTGGGGGCAATTAGGTTACACACTGTAAACTGCTTAGGGAGTGCTTAAGTGCACTGATAAGAGGTATAAAAATGTACTTGCTGTTGCTATATATAGTTTTATGTACCTTCAAACAATGAATGTGTCAGGGTGGCATTGGGGTAGCAGGTTTTGCTACCATTTTATACCCGTTAAAGAATCCAGTTTGTCATACTGGAAATCTGATCAAGCATTCTGAAAGTAGATAAAGCAAGAATGTACTAAGAGAATGTGTACTTTAGTGTGCATCTCCCAATGTCACTTATTGTCCTCCTTACAGGAAAAAGTGCCCAGCTAAAGAGGAAGGCCTCTGTTATGCATACAGTCCCTCAGTGGAAATGGAAGTGCCAAGCCCAGCATTGCCAGCTGTGAGGAGCTTCTCCATAAATGACAGGAGGCTTTCTTTGGAAAGTATCTCCCCATGTGAAGAAAATGACAATGGTGGTGGACAGGGCTAGCATGCTTTCCCTCTTCATGTTTTAGGTTTTTTCCCCCCAGCACTTGAATATCACTATAGAGAGGTCTCACAATAGGTTTGGAGACCCTATTATATAACCTTTCTACTGTGGGTCCTTGGCATCCACTGGGGTTTGTTTCCAGGACCCCCTGTGGATTCCAAAATCTGTGGGTGATTGAGTCCCATTAAATACAGTGCCATAGTAAAATGGTGTCCCTTACATAAATGTGGAAAAATCAAGTTTTGGAGTTTTTCTTCCCTTTGGAATTGATCTGTTTTTACAATATTTTCATGCTGTGGATGCTTCAGTCTATGGATAAAAAAATCCATGGATATGGAGGGCTGACTGTACACTGAAGTCAAAGGGGCTGGCTTTGTGTGCTTTGAAAAGTAGGGAGAAAGGTGGGATTAAAATAGAATAGAATAGAATAGAATAGATCAGTTTTCTAAAATCCCAGACGTATAAATAAATGTGCACAGAACTCTCCAAAGAGCTCTGGCCAACCTATAATCATTTTTTCCTGCAAAGAAAAAAAATGCTGTGCTTTATCTTCCTTTGTGTGCTCTATGATAATACATTCCTTTTTTTAAAAAAAAAAAATGCCACAACACTGATCTGTACCTTAAAATTAATTTTTGAGCAGCTGTAGAACAGGATACCATTTTAAGCAAGCAGCCCAACAAGCCAACTCTACAGGAATACTACTAGGGAAGCAAAAAGCTTCTCATGGCAGATGTGAGAATCAGTTTGGTGACAGTATTCTTCATTGAATCAATACAAAAAGCTGAATTTTTTAAAAACAAATCATGAAGAATTGTTAGCCCAGGTACTCTGTCTGTCCTTTTAACCCCACCTTGTCTCACATTTCAAGTGAAGCAGAATTAAAGGCATGATTTTCTGAGGCATGCTTAGATTGTGTTATTGGATATACTTCTTTTCTTTTGATAATTGCTAGGCCAATGAACATCTGTCAAAATGGACTCTGCAGCAGGATAAAAATAATGTTACTAAAGAAATACAGTGTCTTGAACTTTGCATATGACTCATGCACTATAATGACACTGGATAACATGGAATAAAATATTTTAATATATGCCATCACAGCAGTGTGTTGAATGTCTCTAATGTGCACATGGAAAGTCATGGAATTTGTTCCATACCTTTTGGTGTAACACAAGGTGGGTTTAACCTCTAGGCATTTGGACTAATTGAATGTGATTCGATGGACAGCCTATTGCCCCAGATTTTTCCCCTAGAAAGGGCTCAAAGCCCTCCTAAGGCCTTCAAGATACACAGTCAATCATTTGCCTACCAAACTTGTAGGAAAAGATACAATCTCTCAAGGATTCATGCTGAAATCATAAAACGGAATTGTAAAATTTCTGGCTTTTTGTGGATGAAACAATATCCTAGTGTGCTTTTGATGGTTTTCGTCACTGCAAATGAGATAATAGCTAAACAAGTCTGAACTCAGGAGGATCTGATGTTCTGGCTTGATTCTTGACAATACAGGGAAAAGGCAGGAAATAAGCCAGAGTGCAGGGTCATGAGAGGTTGGATACCACAATAAAAAGGGCATAAATGCAAGATTTAGAGGGTTGACAGACTGCCCCGAAAGGGTGGTCTGGAGTCGTCCATTTTTGCTCCCGAGGGAGCCCGCAACAACCAAACCATGTGGGCTCCCTCTGTACCAAAAAGAACCCCCTAAAGTGGGTTCTTTTTGGTAAGTGCTGCTGCTGTCATCAATGCACCAGGACTCAGGAGTGTGCGGATACTCTGCACGCCCAAGCCCTAATTTTAGCCCCAGGGTGCCACAAAGTGCCCGTTTGTACTGAGCCTTAACTACTTTCATTGCAGCTGGATCAGCTATCAACCAGTATATAACCACACATAGCCTAATTCCCAACAAATCAGAAATCTTAATAATCCTGGCATGTTTCTTCATGTGAATGTGGTCACTGATTCTTCCTAGAGTAAGATTTGTATTATGTTTCTTTCCTCAAGAGTATTCTCATGCTTTTTCCATTATAACTGCAGGACAGTTTCTACTTTAAATCTATCACAATCAATTAAAGAAGAAAAATGGTTCCTATGAGGCTAGTTATATAAAAACATGTAAGAAATTGGTTAGGAATTAGTTATTCTTGGGTGGTTTAGGATAATAAAGGAGAGAAAAGTGAGAAAGGATTTTTTTAAAAAAAAAAATGGACAACCAATGCAAACATCTATTTATGATTGCAATGTCATTACTTTTGCTGATCTTGTAAGACCAAGGGAATGCAAATGTTTCAAGATGCACTACATTCTTGAACAGCTCCTAGCAACAGAAAGAACATTTCATAGATTATTAGTACAGTAACCTGGAGGGGAAATATTTATTGGTGATACAAAATGAAAAATCTGCCCAGGACTCTGCACTTATTGGAATATTGTCTCTTGGGAGAAGAAAGAATTTGAAATTGGCTTGTTGAATCAATTTGTTCAGCCTCTTGGGGTGTTTCTTTATGAATGTTTTCTCTGTAGCTGTGCTTAGTTTGTTAGGGACAAGTTCAGACAAGATGCTCTAAGGCCCACTTGTGTTATTTCTCACCTTTTTTCTCCCTGATGTTGAAGAGTCCCACTCATCTTCTGAAAAATATAAATACTTCTGCATTTCTTCTATTTTGCCCAGGCATGCAAACAAGCCAACTATTTTAAGACTCATGGCAAGGTCATTTTCACTTCCCACCAGAAACTCTGAGTAGCAGAGACCCATTCTATTGCTCGATTATTTTTAGTAAAGATGGCAATCTTCAATTCATCTAATCCTTTTTTCAGTAAATAAAGATTAAAGAACCAGAACAGTCAGGGATCACTTGTATTACAAGAGCTGCTCAGTTTATATCTTATCTCAGTTCTAATTTATTTTCACTAGAAGCCTGCAGCCTAGGAATTGCTGCTGAGTTCAAACTGATATGTGAAATTCATTCTACACCACATCCCTGGACACCACACACAAACACAGTCTTTCCTTCATTGGCTCTTGCTAGATACAGTGCAGCAGGTAGAGTATATCAAAGAACATATCCAAGACTGGATTAAAATCATAATAGGCACTGATTTATCATACTTCCACGGTTCCCATATTTAACCTGCAGCACTGTACTGACTAGAGATGTCAGTATTTGATGTTTAAACCTACCAACATTTTTTTTTGGGGGGGGGGGGATATGCCATGAGTTTTAATCAGCCAATTGAGACCATTAGGTCATTCTTTTTGTCCTCCACTTTCTTCCTGTAAGGAAGCAAAGGAGAAGCTAGCATAAACTAAGGGTACAAAATCTAAGGGTACAAGGACCTTTCCTTTGAATGAATGCTACAATATCTAAAAATTTTGGGCATGCAAATAATGTGAGCTGAGCATGATATGAAAAAAAATGTACAGTGAGAAATAGCAGCTTTATTATTATTATTATTATTATTATTATTATTATTATTAAACTTTATTTATATAGTGCTGTAGATTTACATAGCACTGAACATACAATTAAAAATCAATAAAAATAAAACCTGCCAATGGCATGCATTCTATAGGATAATAACAACACACACACACACACACACACATATATAAAGAATAGATAATAATTCTGGTTTTCCTTTTTACAGATGCAATTCTGTAACATTTCCTGTATTGCTATGTATTTTATATGTATTATCCTACTAGAGAGGCCCCTTCCCCACCACCATTCCCTTCTCCTTCTGTGTTGTGTCTTTTTAGATTGTAAGCCTGAGGGCAGGGAACCATCCAATTAAAAAGACTGTATGTACAGTGCTGTGTAAATTTACAGTGCTTAATAAATAAAGGTTAATAATAATAAATAATAATAATTCTTCTCAAAAGATGCAATAATTACAAATTTCTTCTTCTTGAGAGTGAGTCTTCAAAAGCTCATGCAATTTTCAAGGCTTGTTTTCAATTCAAGACTTGTGCCTAAAATTTGCACAGGATTGTTTTGCACAGAAAACAACAAAAATGATGTTTTTAGTGCAGAAGAGTTTGCTTTCTATGCAAATCAACCACATACAATTTTTGTGCAGAATAAATCCCCAATTACAGCATGTGAAACAAGTGGTTCCTTTCAGGCATATTGGGATCATATTTTGATTTTCACCAGAAGAGAAATGCTACTTCTGATTCTGAAGTTAACACACATTACAGTGGACCCTTGTTATACGCTGGGGTTTGGTTCCAAGATCCCCCGTGTATAACAAAATCAGT
This sequence comes from Sceloporus undulatus, assembly GCF_019175285.1. Taxonomy (NCBI): domain Eukaryota; kingdom Metazoa; phylum Chordata; class Lepidosauria; order Squamata; family Phrynosomatidae; genus Sceloporus; species Sceloporus undulatus. The sequence continues at coordinate 45,996,838 of NC_056523.1, read as the reverse complement.
GTATGCTCAAGTCCCATTAAATATAATGACATAGCAAAATGGTGTCCCTTATAAAAAAATGGAAAATCAAGGTTTGATATTTGAAATTTATACTTTTTTGGAACATTTTCAAGCTGTGTATGCTTGAATCCGTGTATAAGAAATCCGTGTATAAGAAGGGCTGACTGTACATTGCCCAATGAATAGCCCCTTTTAAACCCATCCAATTTGACTGCCATCACTATGAAATTGAGCAGAAGGGGCAAAAGTAGCAGCCAAAGGCTGCTCCCACCCCAATCACTTCCCATTTGGCACAGGACCACAGTGACCAGACACCATAGTTTTATGGCCGGCCACTGCTGTGGTCCGCAACAGACCACCAGCCAGGAGCGCTTCTTTTGCACTCCTTTTGCTGCTGGGTTTGGGATATCTTAGGTGGCCACAATGTTGCCTTGGCCCAATCTGGGGGCATGTGTCATCTGAATGCCACACCCCTGGATCAGCCCAAAGCTGGTGCTTTTGGTACATTTGTTTTGGGCCTATATCATACAATAATTAACTCCATTGTGGAGTATGTTCTGTCTGAATTTATCATATATGCTCGACTATAAGTTGACTCCATGTATAGGTCAAGGGAAGTTTTCAGGCTAAATTATGAATTTTAATGCAATCTGTGGATATGTCAAGAGTAAAGCTTAGAGACATGTAACAAAAGATAGAAAGGATGAAGTAAAAGAAAACAATGCCAAAGAACTTACAAAATTCAAGCAGGCACAACTATTTGGGTTCACACTAAAGATTGGATGGATGAGAGAAGGGAGTCAGTGCTTCCAGGACAGATTACACTCTTGATTTTCACCAGTGGATGGTTCCTTTTTCAATAAGAGTTAAAGTACAGATCTTACATTGACATGGGGATGAGTAGACTCAGCTTTTTCAGGTCAATTTATCGACTAAAATTTCTAGAAGTGTACACAAGTATATACAGTACATGGCCTGAATATGCCATGAATGTAACTGTGTTGGGTGACCTCAGGTTCTAGTACAGTGTGTGTTTGAAAGAGAGACATACATCACTATCTGCTTTCTCTACACAATGCATAATTTCTGCATCTCCATCGTGTCCCCATTGATTGTCTTTTTTTAAAACTAACAACCCTGAAATGTTTTTATATTTTCTCACAGCAGAACTTTTCTAGTTTCTTGATTATTTTCACTGCCTTTTTATTGCAGAGATGAACAACTGCTAGAGGTTTGGGGTCTCAATTGGACTCACTTGAGATTCTCATAAGCTGCATCTCCTATTGTCATGCTCTGTGGTCCCCAAGCCCCAGAAGTCCTCTGCAGACCTCAAGGGTATCCTATTGGTCATTTCAAAGTGTTTTCAGGCATGTTTGTCCCTCTTCTTTTTGGAGGCTTCTAAACAGTGAGTACAAAGTTAAAAATAAACTACTAACAATAGCAACAGCAATAGCAAGTGCATTTCTATACCGTTTATCAGTGCACTTAAACAAACAAACAAGCTTCATTTATATACTGCTTCATACCGCCTAAGCACTCCCTAAGTGGTTTACAAACTGTAAGCTAATTTCCCCCAACCATCTGGGTACTCATTTTAGTGATCTCCTCAGAAAGATGCAAGCTTGAGTCGAGTTTGAGCCCTTTTGCTGGTATTGGACTTGCAACCTTATGGTTTGTGAGTGAGTGGCTGCAGTACAGGCATTTAACCACTGCACAACCAGGGCTCTTATTGGATCACCAGGATGCTTATAACTGAAACATAGTGTTAAAACAGTCTAATAATCATAAAACATTAAACATCAAAATATTAAAACAGCACTCAAATAGAATCTGGGCACCAACGCCTGCCTGAATAAAAATGTCTTCAGCTGCCAGTGGAAGGAGAGCCTGGAGGAGGCCAACCTGACCTCCATGGCAAGGAGTTCCACAATCTGGGAGCAGCCATGGAGAAGGCTCTCTCTCTTGAGTCCTCAACAACCACACTTGCAAAGGTGGTGAGACTGAGAGAAAGCCCTCTCCTGCTGATCTCAGTGCTCGAGCTGGCTTGTATAGGGAGATACGGTCCTTCAGATATTCTGGACCCAAGCCGTTTAGGGCTTTAAAGGTCAAAACCAGCACCTTGAATTCTGCCCAGCAACACTGGTAGCCAGCTGTTTAAGCAAGGAGGTGACATGATCCCTGTAGCCAGCCCCAGTCAATGCTCTGGCTGCAGAATTTTGCACCTGCTGCAGCTTCCGAACAGTTTCCAAGGGCAGGCCCATATTAAATGTGTTATAATAGTCCAAACGGGATCCAAGGCATGTGTCACTTTAGCCAGATATGGCGCCTCAAGGAATGGGCACAGCTGGAACACAAGTTTTAACTATGCAAATGCACTCCTGGCCACTGCTGAGACCTAGGCATTCAGGCTCAGAGTGGAGTCCAGGAGCACACCCAAGCTCTGAGCCTAAGATTTCAGGCGGAGTGTAACCCCATCCAGCACAGGCAATATCCCTATTCCCTGATTTGCCTTATGACTGACCAGGAGCACCTCTGTTTTGTATGGATTAAGCTTCCACTTGTTTACGCTCATCCAGTCCATTACTGACAGCAGACACTGGTTCAGTACAAAGACAGCTTCCTTGGAGTCAGATGGAAAGGAGAGATAGAGTTGGATGTCATCCACATACTGATGACTCCGCACCCCAAAATTCCAGATGACCTCTCCCAGTGGCTTCATGTAGATGTTGAATAACCGGGGGGGGGGGAGTAGAACAGAATCCTGAGGGACCCCACAGGCCAACAGCCAAGGAGTCAAACAGGTGTCCCACATTACCACTTTCTGAGTCCGCCCCTCCAAGAAAGACTGGAACCACTGCATAACAGTGTCTCCGAATCCGATACCAGGAAGGCGGCTCATAAGGATACCATGGTCGATGCTATTGAAAGCCATTGAGAGATCCAGCAGGACCAACATGGACACACTCCCCCTGTCCAGTTCCCTGCATAGATCATCCACCAAGGTGACCAAAGCTGTCTCTGTTCCATAGGCAGGTCTGAAGACAGATTGAAATGAATCTAGATGATCTGTTTCATCCAAGAATCCCTGAAGCTGGGAGGTCACCACACATTCCAACACCTTGCCCCAAAAGGGGATATTTGAGACTGGCTAACAGGTCTTCAGCCTGGTGGGATCTAGGGAAGATTTTTTCAGTAGTGACCTCACCACAGCTTCTTTTAGACAAACTGGAAACCTGCCTTGTTGCAGTGAGGCATTCACTAATTCCCATATCAAGTCAACCAGTCCCCCTCTTTTAAACAGCCAAGATGGGCTGTGGCTCTCACCTTTCCAAAGATTATGTCAATGTCCTCAGGTTCCAAAAAGTGAAACATATTCAATAATACTGGGCAAGAAGGTGCTAAGGTTAAATCCACCAGACCTATTTCAACTACAGCATCCAAGTCGGAGCAGATCTGAGTGATTTTATCTGCAAAGTGTTGTGTAAACTCTTCACAGCGGGTTTCCGAGTGGTTTATATAATTCTCTTGAGAGGAGGAATGCAGAAAGCCCCTATCCACTTGGAATAGCTCCGCTGGATAACACTGTGCAGATGCAATGGTGGCCTTGAAGAAAGATTTCTTCACTTCCACCACTGCCATGGCATAGACTTTCCAATGAGCTTTTGCCCATGTTGCTCTCTCTGTCCACTTGTTTCATCATCATCAGCTCCCTGGTAAACCAGGGTGCCTGCTTGGATCCATTCTGTGGGAGGGGATGCTTAGGAGCAATCATGTCCTGGCCATTTCCTTGTTCCAGAGATCTGCCAAGGCAACAGGAAACTCCCCAAGAGCCATCAGGAATCCATCTGGATCCATAAGCTTCATGGGGCAGACCATCTTAATTGGCCTCCCACCCCTGCAAAGGCTTTGAGTTCCAGTGAGTCTAAACACAACTAGGTAATAATCTGTCCATGACAAAGGACTTACTGAGAACTCCTCCACACCCAGATCATGAACATAGGTGGCACCAGATACTACTGGGGACAGCCCCATGGTTGTCATGGCAGACATGAAGTCCTGAGTTGCTCCTGACAGAGCAGTCTCCACATGGATGTTGAAGTCCCCCAGCACAATCAGCCGTGGAGATGCCAACACCACTGCCGAGACCAACTCAGGCAGCTCAGGAAGAAAGAATTTTGAGCAGCGGGGTGGACAGTACATCAATAGAATACCTAGTCTATCCTGGCCACCCACCTTTAAATAGACACACTCATACCCAGTAGACTGTGAGACAGCAAATCTAGTGAGGGAGATGGAATCCTGAATAGACCACTGCAACTCCACCTCACTACCCCTGAGACCTCACTTGCTGTTAAAAGAGAACCCAGGTGGACAAAGCTGGGAGAGATAACCCCCCCCCCCCCCCCCCGCTTCACCAAGCCAGGTCTTTCTAATATAAGCCAGATCAGCATGCTCATCCAGGATCAAGTCCTGAATTAATGGTGTTTTTCCATTCACTGACTTGGCAATGAGCAGCAGCATTTTCAGCCCAGAGGGCCTATTGCCAAGGCTATCCAGGATATCTGAAGTAGGGGACCATCCAGGGACAACCAACACTCTATGGTTCTCTTGAGTACTCTGCTGGTGCGCTTTTCTACCCATACTATGGCGGGTTATAGACCACCCATTTGGGGCAGTCTGCACCCGCCCCTTTCCCCGGGGTATCGGGGCCTCAGCGTGCAGAGCGGCAGCCGCTGAGGCCCCGATCCGCCGCTTTTCAGGCTGCGGGGAAGCAGCAAAACGCCGCTTCCCTGCAGCATGAAAAGGGGTGTCCCTGGGGCTTCAAGCCCCAAGGACACCCCGCGGCGGTGGGGAGAAGAGAAAGGGGCTGCTTGGCTCCTTTCTCTTTTAGTCCGCTGGGCGCAGCCGTCTGAAGGCTGCACCCAGCGGACTAAACCAGGAAGGAGCTCCAAAACGGAGCTCCTTCCTGCTCCGTGTTCAGGGCACACTAAGCGCCCTGGCGCGGAGCAAGGACGTCATGTCCGCGCTGCCCCGTCTAAACGCGGCGTGGTCGTGACGTCCTCACGGCGGCGGCCATATGGAAGGGCCGCCGCCGTTTAGTGCATGATGGGCACGCACTAGGGTTAGGGCGGTGCAGAAGCACCACCCTTTTGTAACCCTAGTGCGTGCTTGTCACGCACTAAAGTGCCGGTTTGTAACCGGCCTATATTTCCCCATACCTGTTAGAATCCCAGTGGTTACTCCCTTGGCAGCTCCTGCTCGCAGAGTCTATGAAAACACCATAACTATTGAAAATAAGTCAGCTAAGACAATTTGAAAAGAAAAAGAGTAATATACCACCTTCTTTCCACTCTCTAAGGAAGTAATTAACCCTCATACCACCCCTGAAGCACCTCCCCTGCAGGCCCACCACCCATACGTCCGTTATATCCCTATTAGAGAGGGAGGGTGGTGTTGCTGAATAGTCCTGGATGGAACTTGGAGCCTGCTCCTGCCAGTAAGTAAATGACCTCTGCAGAAACCAGGCCTACATTTAGCAGCCTTCTAGAAGATGGCCAGGAGTGGGTGCTGAGACTCTCTTCTCTGCAGGCTCTTGATGATGGTGATGGTTTTCCCTGCTTCAGAGCTGGTGTTATTACCACCAAAGTAAGAACAAAATTTCTAGAAGCCTCAGAGGCTAGGAATCTTTGGAACTTCTCTTGGGAATCAAAAACATTTTTGTGTTGCTAGGCTTTTAGAAAATGAATGGGGTTGGCTTTTAATAATGTGCTGTACAGTTTTATGGTTTGTATAATCTTTTAATACTTTTAATATATTTAATGTTTTAATTTTCTAAATTGTTTAATTGCTTTTTAATTAACCTTTATATTTATAATTTCATTAATGTTTTGTTTTGATTTTTAAAAAAATGTATTGTTTTTAAAATGCTGTTAGTCACCTTGAGTCTTATTATTAAAAGACAGGCAGGAAATAAATGAATGTGTGTGTGTTGTGTGCCTTCAAGTTGTTTCCGATTTATGGCGACCCTAAGGTGAAGCTATCATGGGGTTTTCTTGCCAAGATGTATTCAGAGGACATTTGCCATTGCCCAAGGTTCTACACTGTCCTCTAGTCTCAGTAGTGCTATTGGCCATTGAAGGTGTATAATTTTCATCATCTAAATTTTTTGTAGTTTGACAAATCACTTTGGATCCACAGAAATGGTCTTTGAAATGCCACATGCAGCATATGGTTCACACCTTGCCCACCCCTGGCTCAATGAGGTCCGTAGTTTAGGAGTACTCCTTGATCCGTCTCTGCAGCTGTCATGTCATATAGATATGACAGCCAGGAGTGCTTGATATCAGCTTCAGTTGATATGCCAACTGCATCTCTACCTGGACCGAAAGGACCTTCAAGCAGTGGTACTTGCACTGGTAATCTCTTGTTTAGATTTCTGTAATGTGCTCTACTTGGGGCTACCCTTGTACCATGTTTGGAAGCTTCAGTTGGTTCAAAATGCAACAGCCAGATTGGTCACCAGGACACTTAGATTTGACCATATAACACCAGTATTGAAATCTCTTCACTGGCTGCCAATTAGCTTCCGGGCACAGTACAAGGTGTTGGTTATTACCTTTAAAGCCCTACATGGCTTGGGCCCAAGTTACTTTTGGGAATGCCTCTCCCTATATAATCCGCCCCGCACTCATAAAACATCTGGGAAGTTTTTAGTAGAACATAGTAATACCAGGTAAATGACAACCTCCCATAGGGCGTACACTGCCGTGGCCCAAAAATTATGGAATGGCCTACCAGAAGAGATCTATCTTATCACTACCTTAGAGGCCTTTAAGAAGGCACTCAAGAAGGATCTCTTCCTGTGGGCTTATCCACTGGACTCCATATAAAAGGTTATGACAATTGCCCCACTCTTGACTATGAATGTTGGCTAATTGAAGAACTGCTATTTCAGAGAACTAATTGGAATGTTGATGAATTCAGTATTAGTATTTTAATGATTGTATTTTGTACTATGTATCATTTTAATGATGTAATCCTGTCTCAATTCATGGGAGAGGCGGGAAATATAAATAAACATTTATTATTATTATTATTATTATTATTATTATTATTATTATTATTGTTGAGTACTGAATATTTTGTAATATTGTTCTCTAGATTTGAGATGAACAGATTGATATACATTTACAGTGCTTTATAAATAAAGATTAATATAATAATAATATATAGGGAAATACTTGTAATGAAACAGGTTCAAGTAAATGGAATTTGAGCTGTTTTAGTCAAATCATGGCTTAGCAATCCTTGCTTCACTTTATCAGTCTACGAAATAAAGGGCACTTTTTTAATGAGTATCTTTTGGTATACTAGGGATACACACACACACACACACACACAGAGAGAGAGAGAGACTACTGAGTATCATCTGGATAGCCTACAGCATTGGTTTTTTAAACATTTGGTGTAGATGTCACAGCTGCTACTTCTCTAAAAGGATATAGGCACCCTATTGAGATTACAGTAAATCTGTGCATAAAAATACTTTGTGTGTGTGTGTGTTTATGTGTGTGTGTATTACATTCTATTTATTTTATGGGCTCTGTGAATACAAGAATATTTAAAGAAATAAGGGACAAATTATTACACTTTTATTTGTGCAGAAATGATAGCTTCGGTCTGCTGTGTGCTTCACTCATCACTGGCTCTAGCATGACACTAATCTCTGTAATTGATCTAGAAGGGTTATAATTTCAGTGGACGCAACAAATGTGCGCTCTCTCTCTCTCTCTCTCTCTCTCTCTCTCTTTCATTCTGTCTGTTTAACTTGTATCTAGATCATACACTACTGTATCACCACTTCATGCCTTACTCTGTTCCTTTAACAACTCCTCCATCATAAAGAAGGAAGATGAAACAGAGGACCTTACCACACAGGGCTCCTGGCACGGGACGAGAACAACCCACAAGGAGACGGAAGGGAACAGAATAAGTGGGGGACACATTTTACTGCACACAAGAAGTCCCTCACTTGTTCCATTCCCTTCCCTTCTGTTCCCAATCTGTCCCAGAGGAGGCGATTTTTGAGAACTGTTCTGAACTTCTGGGATGGATTGGGAATGGAAGGGAAGGGAACGGAATGGAACAAGTGAGAGACTTCTGTGTGCAGTAAAATGTGTCCCCCACTTGTCCCCCATTTCTTCCTGTCCCTATCCATTACATTCTCATCCCATTCCGTGGAATCCCTGTGCGGTAAGGTTCAGAGATGCTGAAATTATGCCTATTGTATAAGCAGAATTGTGGACCAACTTGATAAACATTTTCATCATGGATTAACAATGGATTAATAATCTTAAGAAACTTTTGGAATTCTAGGTTAGTTTAATTTAATCTAGGGGGTTCCCCTTTCACCCTACCCATGATTGGGGGTTCTGAAATTCCCTCCAAAGACTCATAGCGCCCTCCAAAGACTGATGGAGGTGATTGCTTGGAGCTATCTTGGCATGTTTGCAAAAATTTGGGAAGGTACATTTTTTTTAGGTTTGGACAGGCCTTTTTTTCCTAACAGGAAGTGATCTGTTGTTTCTTCTGTGGAAAAGGGGCACATTGCTGGGAAAAAGATGCAATAAGAAGGAAGGATGGAAGAGGAAGGAGATAAAATGCCATAAAGTGCCACAGGAGCTTTAGGACATACATATCTTCTGCCAGTTCTCTTCTGCCAATTCTACCAAGATATCTGCTGGTAGAGCTAACTTGCTGACCAAGAGCTGTATCCAGAAAAGCCATAAAAGACTTGGGGGGGGGGGTCCAATTAATGCCTTATATAAATCTCTTTCAGCCAAGGGACACAACTGTAATTCCAGCACTCCATTTGTCAGGGGGAGAAGGTGGTAATCAGTCATTTCTAACAAGAAATTTGTTCATTCGCCAATATTCTTGAGTGAAGAAATGAGCAAATTATCGAAGGAAGAAATTAGTAAATCACCGGTTTCAAAGCCTATTCAAAATTTGTGACTTATTCTGCACAAAATTTGCATAAGATGCTCTTGTACAGAAAACAAGATTTTCTGCACAGGGAAGAGCATTTTCTGTGCAGATAATATTTTTGTACAAGGACGTGCAAATTTTAAGTCTCCAGTTTCAGCATTTTCTGCTCAGGAAATAAGTTTTTGTGTTCAGAAAATAATATTTCTAGGTAGTAATATTATTTTCTATACAGAAAATGGATGTTTTGTACAAAATAAATCCTAACTACAAAGTTTCTGGTCAATACAAAATTCATTTCAGCAGGGTTATGTGACACTTGATTTAAAATAAATAAATAAATAAATAAAGTATTCTCTTCAACACTGTCAAGAATATGGCTCCTTGTATTTTCAGAAGTGCACAGTTGCTTGCAACATCCAACAATCCAACAGTCTTTGTTCTCAATCTATGATTTTACTCTAAGGAGCGAGATCAGAGCTCAGGCTCTGAGATCATCATGAGAGGCCCTTCTCCCAGTCCCACCATCATTGCAAGCACAGTTGGTGGGGATACCAGAGAGGGCCTTCTCAGTGGCTGCCCCTAGACTCTGGAACTCCCTTCCCAGGGAAGCCAGAGTGGCGTCCTTCCACTGGCAGCCTAAAACTGTTTTATTCAGACAGGTTTTTAAAACAGAAGGTTTTTAAAGAACAGACTGGGAGTGCTATAATATTTCCACAACTGTTTTTAAGATACATACATCCTTGCACAATGATTCTCTCATGTGCAAATACCACAGGCAATCAGTGGCCAGAGGTTTACCTCTAGGGAGAGCCCCAGGTCTAATCTGATTGCAGTTTTGCAGACAGGGGGAAAAAAGCTATCACCAAACTGGACTTCCAGTACAAAGGAAGCCTGTCATAGTGGTGTCTCTTTTTTCTGTCTTCAAAAGCCATCATCATCACCACCATATCAACAATTCAGTCAGAAAGTTACTGGGATACCCAACCCCACAGGCACTGATTGGTTTTGGGGTGCACCCTTGCCTTCTCCCATCAGATGGGGTTGCTGAAATGGAAAACCCAACAGAAGAATGTTGGCAAAGATTTACCCAGCATTCATACACAATTGTGACCTCTATCTCCCTCCCTTTCTCCCTCTCTCTCTTTCTTTTAGTGGGAAGGTAGAACACAACATATGGAGAGAAGGGCCTCTAACATTGCTTTCAAACAGTTTTCTCTGAATTCTAATAATGGGTTTCATAACTGAGAGGTGGTGATAATGGTCAGAGGGACTCAAATGCAGATACTGAGGGCCTACTGTATAAAATGGCAAAACCAAGGCTGACTTTTTGGAATTTATATATTTTAAAAAAATATTTCCAAACTATAGATGGTTGGTTCCACAGATAAAGAGTCCATTGATATGGAGAGTTGGATATTTTCTTGTGTCAATACAATTTTTCATAAACTTGACAGACTATTGGTATTATTTATTTAAAGTGTTTATACGCTTCCCAACACCCATAAGGTCTCCCAATGTGGCTTGCAAATAACTGATTTGACAGTTCCTTGCCTTCTGGGTTACAAAAAATTCTTGAAATGTAGAAAGTCATTTAAAAATGCATTAAAATCTTGTAATCTCATGCAATGGGGAGAAAACTTTCACATTTTTTTCTATTTTACATGCAACAATGGATATTTGTATCACTATTCCTTTCGTCGTTTTTAACAACTAAATAATGGGTAGGTACCATGTGATCTTCTCCATACTTGAAAACCTTTCCAAATTTTTCAGATAGCAACATTGCTTCTAAGATCACAATTTTCCATTTTATGACATGATGTGAACTGCAGGTCTATAATACACTGCATACTCTGTTCCTGTCCATTCCATTGCTTCCTCAGCAGGTGTAACAAAACACAGGGTTGTATCATAAGGCAGAGTACAAGACAGCATATTATCTTTTTCTTCCACAGTTTACTAAAACCACAATTTCCTAACTATAAAAGTATAAAACTATAAAAGTGACTAAAAATTTCAGTTAAATAGTGTGAAGTTTTCCTTGAGTTATAAAAGTTATACCACTGTTATGGGGGATTAATTGTTAGAAGTAAATAGTTATTTTTAATTCATTACTTTTAAGCTTATCTGCATTCATCCTAGTTAAATAGGTTGTATAAAGTATCCTTCTAATTAAAATAAACTGAACTAGGTCAACAAGGAAGATATACAATAAGATATAAAGCAACCAGGTAAAAATAGCACCAGCATATATTGACTTATTGTGTGCCTTCTGAGTCTCCTCTGCTTAATTTATTAGTGACTGAAATAGATTCAGGGAACAAGGTTCCTTTCAGATGTGTTTATTATTGACAGGATAATTAAATTATTGGCATAAAATCTTTAAAGATGGGAATTAATAAGCTAAGAATGGAACAAACAAAGAAATAGGTCAAAACATCATTTTGGATTCTGAGTTATTTGTACATTGCTTTACATTTTTTAAAAAAACTTAATTCTAAAGTTGAAAATAAAAATGTTGAGTTTGGTAATAAATGCCCAGATTATAGTCAGAGTCATAGAACCATAGAGTTGGAAAGGGCCTTATGGACCATAGAGTCCAACTTACTGCTCAATGCAGGATCTCCAGTTAAAGCATCTACAACAGGTAGCTGTCTAGTCTCTTTTTGAAGATATCCAGAGAAAGGGATCCCACTTTGTCTCTAGATAATTCATTTCATTTACAAATTGCTCTCAGTGTCAAGACGTTTCTTCTAATGTTCAATCAAAATCTACTCTCCTGTAACTTCAAACCATTAGACCTGGTCCTACCCTCTGGAACAGCAGAGAACAGGCTTATTGTCTCCTCTCTGCGATGGTCCTTGAGGTATATTAGGAGTGAAACCATGTCACTTCTCAGTCTGTTCTTCACCAAGCTGAACACGCCCAGCTCCTTCAACCTTTCCTCATATTGTTTTGTTCTCCATACCTATTATCATCCTTATTGCCCTTCTCTGGACCTGCTCCACTCCTTTCCTGCAGAATCAGTACTGATTCATGTTCAACTTATGATCAACAAAAATCCTAAGGTCTATTTTTCATACAGTACTACTGAACCATGTATCCCCTGTCCTGTACCTGTGAATTTGGTATTTGTGACCAAAATTTAGAATCTTACATGTATTTGTCTTTATTGAATTTTATTTTATTAATTGCTGTCCAATTTTGTTGTCTAACTAAGTCCTTTGAACTTCTGTTCTTATCCAACTATTTGTTTGCCACCCCTCCCAGTTTGATGTCAGCAGCAAATCTGATAAGTATTTCCTCCACCCCATCATATATGTCATTGATAAAAATGTTGAAGAGCAATGGTCCAAGGTTAGAATCCTCAGGCTTTCTGCTCAAAACGTCCAGTTTGAAGTTCAGCCATTGATAATTTACTCTTTGAGCACAGTTTTCTAAACAGTTATGGATCCATCTGACAATGTTCCCATCTATTCCATTTTAATTCATTTGGTAATTAAAATATTATGGTAATTAAAATATATCAAATGTTTTACTGAAATCCAGATAAATGTCATCCATAACATCCCCACCATCTAGTGACCTGATTAAAAAGAGATATAAGATTAGTTTGGAAGGGTTTGTTCTTGACAAATCCATTTGCTCACTCCACTGCACTAGGAAAGCCCCAGAAGAAGTCAAGGAGGAGAGAGAGAGAAGGGTGTTGTTGTTTATTTCAGGCTCACAAAAAACAAGTGTGCACTCCTGCAGAAGTTAACCTCTCTTCTAGCAGCCGGGCAGTTTTTTTTTTTTTTGAGTACCCTAATTAGATACAACCCTAATAGGTTGGAAACTGGTGGCTTAATGGTAAGACACTGACTCTGATGATCGCAAGATTAGCAGAGTGACAGCTTGAGACCCAAGCACCATGGGATGGAGTGAGCTCCCATCACTAGCCCCAGTTTCTGCCAACTTAGCAGTTCAAAAGCATGCAAAAGTACAAGTAGACACATAGATACCATTTTGGTAGAAAGGTAACAGTGTTCCATGCACTTATGCTGGCCACTTGATCACAGAATCATCTTTGGCGATGCTCTTTGGCTTAGTAACTAAGCACCACCTCAAACAGTCAGACATGACTTGACAACCTTGTCAAAGGGGAAACCTTTACCTTTAATAGATACTATTAGAGAGCCAGTGTGGTATAGTGCTGGACTAGAACTCAAGAAAATATGGGTTTGAATATTTGGACAAATCACACTCTTAGAATCTCAGAGAAAGGCAATGACAAACCCCTTCCAAACAAAAACTTCTCACCAAGAAAACCCTGTGACAGATCTGCCCATAGGGTCTCTTTATGTTGCAAAAAAACCTTGAAGGCAGACACCAACCACAAGAGTATATCTGGAGGAGGGACTGCTGAGCATATTGAACAGAGGTTGCAGCTACAGCTTCTCCACAAATTTTCCTGGAAAATCACCCACACAAGGTGAGGGGAGGGTGTAGAAAAAAAAAGAAAGAAAAGAAATAAAAAAAATGAGAAGATAGGATATTATCGGTACCTAAAGCTGGACCATAAATGCTGGAAAAAGAGGGTAATTTTTAACATGGAGAAGAAAGAGAAGGAGGAGGGCAACCTGCTGATTGTTTGAAGGTCTAGCCTGGCCATGCTCAGTCAGCCTGCCAAAGCAATGCTGCAGGAATTGTCCTCAATAACTCCTTTCTCCTTAGCCCCCTTGCTTCAGAGCAGTTGTAGCTTTGTCCCTTGCTTTTACTTTTTCATCTCCCCACCTCTTCTAACACCCACTACCCTTTCCCATATGCAGTGTGCATGGAGGCTTGCCTCACTTTTCTAATCAATGGGGAGAGGAAGTGAGGCAACAGTCTCTGATGTGTTGCTGTTGTCAGCACTTTCTCTGATCCATCCACTCTGGGGCCAGCATCACCAACAAGTTGGAGGAGAAGCACCTCAGCAAGGCCAAGCCACCCAGATCCATTATGGAGTCCCAGCCTGCTATGAGAAATGGAAGGAGAGAAAGGATTTGGGTTTGGGGAAAGAGAAACAAGAAAATCTGCTGCTGCAACTGCCATCATCCCCACACTGGGAAGCCTGGTCTGGGTGAGGCAGCACTGGCAGCTTCTCCTGCAGCTTGTTGCCAATGTTGGCCCAGGCATCTGTAAGCCAGGTGGGTGTCTCTTTCCTCCAGACAATGAATCACATACCCCATGCCAGTTTCAGGCTCATCAGGCAGAGTGGAACGATCCACTGGCCTTGCGCACTCACAGCCTTTGTGTGCCTCTTTCCTCTGGGTGCTTCCCTCCAGCCACTGAGCCGCACCCCCTACATCAGTTCCAGGCTCAGCGAATGGAGTGGAGAGAGATGTCAGCCTTGCTTGCCTCATTCCTCTGCCCACTGAGCTAAAGTTCACCACATGCATTCAACTTTGGGGATTTCACCCCACTTAAGTTATAACCGCCCCCCAGACCCCATACACCCCTAGTGATATCCCTGCATATAGTGTGAAGGAAATCTATATTTCAAATTGTGTACTTGTGCTGTCATCAATTTAAACTAGCAATAATTGTCTAAAGTGAATTACATCCAATAACATCATGCCATTTTGTAGCAGCAAAAGGTATTCTTTTAAAAAATATATTTTAGAGCTTCCCAGCCTTTTCTTGAATTACTTGCTATCATTGGTTGATGTATTTCTTTTTATACCTTGTATACCACCCTGGTGTTGCAAGATGAAGGTCAGTATATATATATTAAAATGTAACTTCTAAGTGTGACTGCATGCTCACAGAAAATAATACCTTGCATTGTCTACTTTCAAGTTTTAAAAGCCCAAGTTAATTGTATACAGATTGGAAAAGCCTAGGTAATCCTTCCAGTTTCTTCAGGGAGTATCAATGCATGTATAAACATTGCTTTAAAGATCACATCATTCATTTTTATGATATGATGTGAGCCGCAGGAGAGAGAGAGAGGCTATTGTGAAGTTTCAATGGTCTTGGCACCAGCATCCACATATGTTCAATCAATTGCAATGGCTCTGCTGGATTTTGTGGGGGGGGGGGGGGGTTGTGACTGAGACAGTTCACACCAAACCTGTGTATACTTCTGTTAAATAATCTATAGCTGAAAAGGATGTTGACACCAGTGGTGATGGAAGCTCTGGGTCCCATTTTGTACAGCACAACTATATTTGGGGTATAAAGTCATGTTCCCTGTCAGGATGATATGGGACACCTCAAATCTCATATGTGACAGTGGGCACCAGTCATACTCCCACCAGTCTCAAGCATTTGATACACATGCAGCAATCAGGACTTACATCTGAGGAGATGACACCCATCTTCCTACTCTCTGTGCAGTCTGGCTGAGCAGCAGGGTGATGATGATGATGATGATGATGATGATGATGATGATGATGATGATAATTTGTATTTTCCTGCCTCTCCCTGAAGATCCCACAGTACAGATCTAAAATACAATCAATAAAACACTGACATTATTATTAGTTCAATAAAATAGCTAAAACATCTAGAACATCTAGAAAACATACATCACAACCAGAAGTGAGGCATTTTATCTTAAAAGTCTCCTATAAGAGGTCGGATGGATAAGGCCACCGGAAGAGATCCATCTTAAGTAGTGATTTGAGAAACCCATGTTTTTCTTCTCGTTCATTGAGAACTTGATGAGAAATTTTTAAATAAATATTCATTCCACAAGTCCCCGTTTCAAAAGGTGATTTCTTCTCTCCCTTTCAACAGCTAGAAAATTTTTTTCACAGATTTCTCGAATGACAATAAAAGACAAGTCAAAGAATTACGCTAATTACTTTGCATTTCAAACTCAATTACCATGTCAAAAGGAAGTTTGGCAGATGTTTAAAGAACATTCCCATGCTTAAAAAAACCTGAAGGCACACACACAAAAGGGGAAAAAAAGCCCAGTCTCAACAAATAAACTGTGACTGAAGCCCCAACAAGAAATGGTAGAGTTGAGGGGACCCTCCATGACCATCCAGTCCAACCCCCTTCTGCTATGAAGTAATATATAGGAAAACATGGGATCCTAGAAGACATGTAGTCTGACCCGTCAGACTACATGTCTGACAGGGGTCAGGGTGGGGTGCATGGCAGGAATTCTGCCATGATGGATAAAACCTAGCATTCGAGGGATTCCATGGGGTCATCCAACCATCCCCCTCTTCTACAATGAAGGAATACCTAGAAGTTGGAGTTGAAGCCGAGAGCATGTCAATTGCCCAAGGTCAGCCAGTGAATTTCTATGGTGAACTGGGAGGCTAGACTCCTGATCCCAGCTCAGCCAGGTAAATCCACAGGGTGACATTGGGTAAGTCACACTCTCTCATTCATGGATATTCTGCACTCTCCTTGCCAATTACTATTATTATTATTGTTGTTGTTATTATTATTATTATTATTATTATTATTGCATGACCTTAGCATCACCATGGGAGAGGTGCAGAGAGAGAGAGAATTGGTCATGCCCTGCCTTTGAGGCTGAGAGAATGTGACCCTCACAAAAGAGAAGAAGGGACAGGGTGGGGTGCATGGCAGGAATTCTGCCATGATGGATAAAACCTAGCATTCGAAGGGATTCCATGGGGTCATCCAACCACCCCCCTCTTCTACCATGAAGGAATACCTAGGAGTTGGAGTTGAAGCTGAGAGCATGTCAATTGCCCAAGGTCAGCCAGTGAATTTCTATGGTGAACTGGGAGGCTAGAGTCCAGATCCCAGCTCAGCCATGTAAATCCACAGGGTGACATTGGGTAAGTCACACTCTGTCATGGTGATGCTAAGGTCATGCCATAATAATAATAATAATAATAATAATAATAATAATAATAATAGGCAAGGAGAGTGCACATTCTCTCAGCCTCAGAGGCAGGGCATGACACACCTCTCTCCAGCTCTCTCAAGGTGATGCTAAGGCAAACCTACTTTTATTTTGGGCAAAAGACATGTTACACGGGTGAGACCCACCCGGGGCCTCAGTGGGCAGAGCGCAAGCCGCTGAGGCAACGATCCGCCAGGTTCAGGCTGGGGGAACAGCAAAAATGCGCTGCGCCGCAGCATTAAAAGTGTGTCCTTGGGCTTCAATCCCCAAGTTACACGCCCACGGCGGTGGGGAGAAGAGAAGGGGCTAGCTTGGCTCCTTTTCTCTTTATAGTCGCTGGGCGCGAGACGTCTGAAATGCTGCACCCACGGCTAAACCAGGAGGAGCTCCAAAGTATGCTCCTTCCTGCTCCGGTTCAGGGCGGCACTAGGCGCCCTGGCACGGACAAGAACGTCACTCCCGCGCCGCCCCGTCTAACTCGTCGTGGATTCGTGACGTCCCTCACGGCGGCGGCCGTTGGAAGGGGCCGCCGCGTTAGTGCGTGATGGGCACGCCCTAGGTTAGGCGGTGTCAGAAGCACCACCCTTTTGTAACCCCTAGTGGCGTGCTTGTCAACACGAAGTTGCCGTTTTAACTGGCCTATAGTTCCCCATACCTGTTAAGAATCCTGGGGTTACTTCCCTTGGCAGCTCCTGCTCGCAGAGTCGATGAAAACAACATCAAACTATTGAAAATAAGTCAGCTGAGACACATTTGAATAGAAAGAAGAGTATATAACACCTTCTTTCCCACGCTCTAAGAAAGTAATTAACCCCATACCACCCCGGAAGCACCTCCCCTGCAGGCCCACCACCCTACGTTTCGTTATAATCCCGATTAGAAGGGGGTGGTGTTGATGAATAGTCCCTGGATGGAACTTGGAGGCCTGCCTTGGCCATATAAATGACCGCTGCAGAACCAGGCCTCATTTAGCAAGCCTTCGAAATGGCCATGAGTGGGTGCGGATACGCTCTTCTCTGCAGGCTCTGATGATGGTGATGGGTTTCCCTTCTTCAGAAGCTGGGTTATTACCACCAAAGTAAGAAACAAAGATTTCTAGAAGCCTCAGAGCTAGGAATCTTTGGAACTTCTTCTGGGAATCAAAACATTTTTGTGTTGTAGGCTTTAGAAAATGATGGGGTTGCTTTGATAATGTGCTGTACAGTTTTTATGGTTGTTAATCTTTTAATACTTTTATCGATTTACTGTTTTCTTTTCTAAATTGTTTAATTGCTTTATTAATTAACCTTTATATTTAATTCCATTAATGTTTTGTGTAGATTTGTTTAAAAATGTATTGTTTTTAAATGCTGTTGTTCACCTTGAGTCTTCTATGACAAGACAGGCAGGAATAAAGGAATGTTGTGTGTTGTGTGCCTTCAAGTTGTTTCCGATTGTATGGGCGACCCTAAGGTGAAGCTAGCATGGGGTTTTCCTTTGCCAAGATGTATTCAAGGGATCCTTTGGCATTGCCAAGGTTTCTACCTGTCCTCTAGTCTCAGGAAAAAACAAAAAAAGTGTGGCTATTTGGCCATTGAAAAAAAAAAAAAGGTGTATAATTTTCAGCATCTAAATTTTTTTGTAGTTTGACAATTCACTTTGGATCACAGAAATGTCTTTGAAATGCCACATGCAGCATTGGTTCACCACCTTGCCCACCCCCTGGCTGCAAGGAGGTTCCGGAGTTTTAGGAGTACTTCCGTGATCCGTCTCAAAATGCACTGTCCATGTCATATAGATATGACATCCATGGTGCTTATATCAGCTCATGATATGCCACTGGCCATCCCTATCTGGACCGAAAGGACCTTCAAGCAGTGGTACTACTTTGCACTGGTATCGCTTGTTTAATTTCTGTATGTGCTCTACTTGGGGCTACCCTTGTACCATTTGAAAGTCTTCAGTTGGTTTCCCAAAATGCATACAGCAGAGTGGTCCAGACACTTAGATTTGACCATATAACACCACCAGTAATTGAAATCCTCTTCATCCTCGACAACTGGCGCCAAGTAGCTTCCGGGCACAGTAAGGTGTTGGTTATTACCGTTAAAGCCTACAATGGCTTGGGGCCGAGTTACTTTTTGGTAAATGCCTCTCCCTATATGATCCGCCCCGCAACTCATAGAACATCTTGGAAAGTTTTTTAGTAGAACAAGAGTAATACCAGGTAAGACAACCTCCCATAGGGCTCACTCCATGGCCCCCAAATTATGGATGGCCACCAGAATATATCTATCTTTCACTAGCCTTAGAAGGCCTTGACGAAGGCAACGCCAAGAAGGCCCTCGTCCTGTGGGCTTACCACTGAGACTCCATATAAGGTATGACCATTGCCCCACTTTCTTGACGATGATTGCTGGCGTTGAAGAACGGCTAATTTTAGAGAACTAAATGGAAATGTGATGAATTCATATTAGTATGTTAAATGATTGTATTTGTACTATGTATCATGTTATGATGTAATTCCTGTCTCAATTCCAGGGGAGAGGCGGAAATATCAATAAACATTAATTAATTAGTATTATTATATTTTAATTATTATTATTATTATTATGATTTTATTGAATACTGAATGTTTTGTAATATTGTTTCTCTAGTTGGAGATGAACAAGATTGATAGACATTTACAGTGCTTAATAAATAAGATTAATATAATAATATATATAGGGAATCTTGTAATGAAACGGTTCAAGTAATGGAATTGAGCTGTTTTAGTCAAATCATGGCTTAGCTCCTTGCCTTCACGTTATATCAGTCTACGAAAATAAAGGGAACTTTTTTTTAATGAGTAGCTTTTGGTATACTAGGGATACACACACACTATACAGCACCAACACAAACCAGAAGAGAGAGAGACGACTGAGTATCAGCTGGATGCCCTATAAGCATTGTTTTTTTTAAACAGTTGGTGGTGAATGTCACGCTGCTACGTCTCTAAAAGGATATAGGTACCCCTATTGAGATTACAGTAATCTGTGCATAAAATACTTTGGTGTGTGTGTGTGTTTTAGGTGTGTGGGGTGTTGGTATTACTTCTATTTTATTTTATGGGCTCCTGTGAATAACAAGAATTTTAAGAAAAAGAAGGGACAAATTTATTACAACGTAATTTATGCAGAAATGGATAGCTTCGGTCTGCTGTTGGCGTCAGCATCACTGGCTCGAGCATGCACTAATCTCTGTAATTGAGCTAAGAAGGGTTATAATTTCAGTGAAACGCAACACATGGGCTCTCTCCTCCCGCCCGCCCTCCCTCCCTCCCTCCCGCCCTTCCCGCCCTCTACTCCCTCCTTTCATTCTGTCTGTTTAAAACTTGTAGATAGGTCATAAACTACTGAATCACCACTTCATGCCTTACTCTGTCCTTTAACACTCCTCCATCATAAATAAGGAAGATGAACAGAGGACCGTTACCACACAGGCTCCTGGCACGGACGAGACAACCCACAGGAGAGGAAGGGACAGAATAAGTGGGGGACCACTGTAAACTGCACACAAGAAGTCCCTCATTGTTCCCATGCCCTTCCCTTCATGTTCCCACTCTGTCCCAGAGGAGCGATTTTTGAGAACTTTTGAACTTCTGGGATGGATTGGGAATGGAAGGGAAGGGAAGGAATGGAACAAGTGAGAGACTTCTGGGTGCAGTAAAATGTGTCCCCCATCGCCCCCCATTCTTCCTGTCCCTATCCATTACTGCCTCATCCCATTCCGTGGAATCCGTGCGGTAAGGTCAGAGAGGCTGAAATTATGCCTATTGTATAAGCAGAATTGGTGGACCACTTGATAAACATTTTCATCCATCATGATTAAATGGATTAATATCTAAAAAACTTTGGGAATCTAGGTTAGTTAATTTAATCTAGGGTGTTCCCTTTCACCTACCTGTTTGGGGGTTCTGAAATTCCCTCAAGACTCATAGCGCCTCCAAAGACTGATGAGGTGTGCTTGGAGCTATTTGGCATGTTTGCAAAAATTTGGAGGACATTTTTTTTAGGTTTGGACAAGGCCTTTTTTTTTTCCTAACAGGAAGTGATCTGTTGTTTCGTCTCTGTGGAAAAGGGGCACATTGCTGGGAAAAAGATGCAATAAGAAGGAAGGATGGAGAGGAGGAGATAAAATGCCATAAAGTGAACACAGGAAGCTTAGGACAGACATATTCGTCAGTTCTCTTCTGCCAATTCTACCAAGATCTCTGTGGTAGAGCTAACTTGCCTGACAAGAGCTGTACAGAAAAGCCATAAAAGACTTGGGGGGGGGGTCCAATTAAGGGCCTTATATAAATCTCTTTCAGCCCAAGGGACACAACTGTAATCCAGCACTCCATTTGTCAGGGGAGAAGTAGTAATCAGTCATTTCTAACAAGAAATTTGTTCATTCCACATATTCTTGAGGGAGAAATGAGCAAATTATCAAAGGAAGAAATTAGTAATCACCGTTTCAAAGCCTATTCAAAATTTGGTGACTTATATCTGCACAAAATTTGCATAAGATGCTCTTGTACAGAAAACAAGATTTTCTGCACAGGAAGAGCATTTCTGTGCAGATAATATTTTTGTACAAGGAGTGCAAATTTTAAGGCTCCAGTTTCAGCATTTTCTGCTCAGGAAATAGTTTTTGTTTCAGAAAATAATATTTCTAGTAGTAATATTATTTTCTAATACAGAAAATGGATGTTTTGTACAAAATAAATCCTAAACTAAAAGTTTCTGTTCAATACAAATTCATTTCAGCAGGGTTTTGTGACACTTGATTAAAATAAATAAATAAAGTATGTTCTGCAACACGTCAAGAATATGGCTCCTTGCATTTCAAGAAGTGCACAGTTGCTGCACATCCACAATCCAACAGTCTTTGTTCTCAATCTATGATTTTACTCTAAGGAGCGAGATCAGAGCTCAGGCTCTGAGATCATCATGAGAGGCCCTCTCCCAGTCCCCCACCATCATTGCAGCACAGTTGGTGGGGATACCAGAGGGGCCTTCTCATGGCTGCCCTAGATTCGGGAACTCCCTCCCAGGAAGCCAGAGGGTGGCGTCCTTCCCACTGGCAGCCTAAAACTGTTTTATTCAGACAGGTTTTTAAAAGAAAGGTTTTTAAGAAAACAGACTGGAGTGCTATAATATTTCCACAACTGTTTTAAGAACATACATCCTTGCACAATGATTCTCTCATGTGCAAATACCACAGGCATCATGGGCCAAGGTTTACCATCTAGGAGAGCACCCAGGTTAATCTGATTGCAGTTTTGCAGACAGGGGAAAAAAGCTATCACCAAACTGGACTTCCAGTACAAAGGAAGCCTGTCATAGTGGTGTCTCTTTTTTCTGTCTTCAAAGTCCATCATCACCACCATATCAACAATTCATCAGAAGTACTGGGATACCCAACCCCACAGCACTGATGGTTTGGGGTGCAACCTTGCCTTCTCCCATCAGATGGGGTTGCTGAAAGGGAAAACCCACAGAAGAATGTTGGCAAGATTTACCCACATCATACACAATTGTGACTCTATCTCCTCCCTTCCTCCCTCTCTCTCTTTCTTTAGTGGGAAGTAGAACACAACATATGGAGAGAGGGCCTCTAAATTGCTTTCAAACAGTTTTTTTCTCTGAATTCTAATAATGGGTTTCATAACGAGGGTGGTGATAATGGTCAGAGGGACTCAAATGCAGATACTGAGGGCCTACTGTATAAATGGGCAAAACCAAGCGAGACTTTTGGAATTTATATATTTTAAAAAATATTTCCAAACTATAGATGGTTGTTCCACAGATAAGAGTCCATTGATATGGAGAGCTGGATATTTTCTTGTGGTCAATACAATTTTTCATAAACTTGACAGAGTATTTTTAAAAAAATCTTTCATTTATTCAAAGTATTAGGCAGATATTTTTTAAAATGTAGAGAAGAAGGGAAATTCACATATGTTGCCTGACCAGGACTAACTCTCCAAGAGTGTTTAATTCATAGAATTTTTTGATTTGGAAGTTTGGTGTATGCAGCCATAAATTCGCTGATTGGATTCCACATTTTTTCTATCTATTGACAGGTTTCTGTTAGAGATATAAAGAATTTTTCCCGAGACCCTCGCTGGGAACACGAGGGAAGGTTAACCACTGTGATTTGTCCCCCCATCTTTGTCTGAGGCAACGAAATCTTATTTGGCTTTTTAACCATTTTGATTTTTTTTTTGTTTTTGCAGAAACACACCAGGTTTTCTCCCCACAACACTCTCTAGCAAACCATCTAAGTTCCTCCAACTCTTGGTATTATTATTTCAGTGTTTTCCTCTTCCCAACACCCCATGGTCTCCCATGTGGCTTGCCTACTGGTTGCACGTTCCTTGCCTTCTGGGTTCCCTTCTTGAGTTCGAATCATTAAAAAATGCATTAAAATCTTGTAATCTCATGCAATGGGGAGAAACTTTCACATTTTTTCTCTTTTACATGCAACAATGGATATTTGTATCACTATTCCTTTCGTCGTTTTTAACACTAAATAATGCAGGTACCATGTGATCTTCTCCAACTGGAAAACCTTTCCCAAGTTTTTCAGTAGCAAAATTGCTTCTAAGATCACATTTTTCCATTTTATGACATGATGTGAACTGCAGGTCTATAATCAACTGCTACTCTGTTCCTGTCCATTCCATGGCGTGCCTCAGCAGTGGAACAAAACACAGGGTGGTATCATAAGGCAGAGTACAAGACAGCATTTACTTTTTTTCCTCCCCAGTTTACTAAAACCACACATTTCCTAACTAAAAAGTAAAAAACTATAAAGTGACTAAAAATTTCAGTTAATAGTGTGAAGTTTTCCTTGAGTTTATAAAAGTTATACCACTGTTATGGGGATAATTGTTAGAAGTAAATAGTTTATTTTAATTCATTACTTTTAAGCTTATCTGCATTCATCCTATTAAATGGTTGTATAAAGTTCCTTCTAATTAAAATAAACGGAACTAGGTCAACAGGAAGATATACAATAAGATATAAAGCACCAGGTAAAAAAGCACCAGCATATATTGACTAATTGGGTGCCTCTGAGTTTCCTCTGCTTAATTTATTAGTGACTGAAATAGATTCGGGAACAAGGTTCCTTTCAGATGTGTGTATTAATTGACAGGATAATTAAATTATTGGGCATAAATCTTTAAGATGGGAATAATAAGCTAAGAAGGGAAACAAACAAAGAAATAGGTCAAACACATTTGGATCGAGTTTTTGTACTTGCTTTACATTAAAAAAAAACTAATCGAAATTGAAAATAAAAATGTTGAGTTTGGTAAAAATGCCCAGATTATGTCAGAGTCATAGAACCATAGAGTTGGAAAGGCCTTATGGACCATAGAGTCCAACTTACTGCTCAATGCAGGATCTCCAGTTAAAGCACTACACAGGTACTGTCTAGTCTCTTTTGAAGATATCCGAGAAAGGATCCCACTTGTCTCTAGAAAATTCATTTCATTTCAAATTGCTCCTCAGTCAAGACGTTTTCTCTAATGTTCAATCAAAATCTACTCCCTGTAACTTCAACCATTAGACCGGGTCCTACCCTCTGGAACAGCAGAGAACAGGCTTATGTCTCCTTCTGCGATGGTCCTTGAGTTATATAGGAGTGAAACCATGTCGCTCTCAGTCTGTCTTCACCAACTGACACGCCCAGCTCCTTCAACCTTTCCTCAAATGTTTTGTTCCCATACCTATTACATCCTTTTGCCCTTCCTGGACCTGCTCCACTCCTTCCTGCAGAATCAGTATGATCTTCTTCAACTTATACACAAAAATCCTAGGTCATTTTCATACAGTATACTGAACCATGTATCCCCTGTCCTGTACCTGTGAATTTGGTATTGTGACCAAAATTAGAATCTTACATGTATTTGTCTTTTGAATTTTATTTATTAATTGCTGTCCAATTTTGTGTCTAACTAAGTCCTTTGAACTTCTGTTCTTATCCAACATTTGTTTGCCACCCCCCAGTTTGATGTCAGCAGCAAATCTGATAAGTTTTTCCTCCACCCCATCATAATGTCATGGTAAATGTTGAAGAGCAATGTCCAGGTTAGAATCCTCAGGCTTCTGCTCAAAATGTCCAGTTGAATCAGCCATTATAATTTACTCTTTGGCAAGTTTTCTAAACAGTATGGATCCATCTGACAATGTTCCCATCTATTCCATTTATTCATTTGGTAATTAAAATATTGGTAATAAATATATCAAATGTTTTAACTGAAATCCAGATAAATGTCATCCATAACATCCCCACCATCTAGTGACCTGATAAAAGGATATAAATTAGTTTGGAAGGTTTGTTCTTGACAAATCCATTGCTCACTCCACTGCACTAGAAAGCCCCGAAAGCAGGAGGAGAGAGAGAGAAGGTGTTGTTGTTTATTTCGGCTCACAAAAAACAAGTGCACTCCTGCAGAAGTTACCTCTCCTCTAGCCCAGCGAGCAGTTTTTTGTTTTTTGAGTACCCAATTAGAATACAACCCTAATAGTTTGGAACTGTGGCTTAATGGTTAAGACACTGACTCTGATGATCGGAGATTAGCAGAGTGACAGCTGAGACCCAAGCACATGGGTGGAGTGAGCTCCCATCATAGCCCCAGTTTCTGCCAACTTAGCAGTTCAAAGCAGCAAAAGTACAAGTAGACACAAGATACCATTTTGTAGAAAGTACAGTGTTCCATGCACTTATGCTGCCCACTTGATCACAGATCATCTTGGCAATGCTTTGGCTAGTAACAAGCACCACCTCAAACGTCAGACAGAACTTGACACCCTTGTCAAAGGGGAAACCTTTACTTTAATAGATACTATTAGAGAGCCAGTGGTATAGTGCTGGACTAGAACTCAAGAAAATGGGTTGAATATTGACAATCACCCTTAGAATCTCAGAAAGGCAGACAAACCCCTTCCAAACAAAACTCTCACCAAGAAACCTGTAAGATCTGCCCATAGGGTCTCTTTATTGGCAAAAAACCTTGAAGGTAGACACCAACACAAGAGTATTCTGGAGGAGGGACGCTGAGCAATTGAACAGAGTTGCAGCACAGCTTCTCCCAATTTCCTGGAAAATCACCCACCAAGGTGAGGGGAGGGTTAGAAAAAAAAGAAAGAAAAGAAATAAAAAAATGGAAATAGGATATTATCGTACCTAAAGCTGGACCATAAATCTGGAAAAAGAGGTAATTTTTAACATGGAGAAAAAGAGAAGAGGAGGCGACCTGCTGATTGTTTGAAGGTCTAGCCTGGCCATGCTCCAGTCAGCCTGCAAAGCAATCTGCAGGAATTGTCCTCAGTAACTCCTTTCTCCTAGCCCCCTGCTTCAGAGCAGTTGTAGCTGTCCCTTGCTTTACTTTTCGTCTCCCCACCTCTTCTAACACCCACTACCCTTTCCCATATGCAGTGTGCATGGAGGCTTGCCTCACTTTTCTCTAATCAATGGGGAGAGGAAGTGAGGCAACAGTCTCTGATTGTTGCTGTTGTCAGCACTTTCTCTGATCCATCCACTCTGGGGCCAGCATCACCAACAAGTTGGAGGAGAAGCACCTCAGCAAGGCCAAGCCACCCGAATCCTTATGGAGTCCCAGCCTGCTATGAGAAATGGAAGGAGAGAAAGGATTTGGGTTTGGGGAAAGAGAAACAAGAAAATCTGCTGCTGCAACTGCCATCATCCCCACACTGGGAAGCCTGGTCTGGGTGAGGCAGCACTGGCAGCTTCTCCTGCACGTTTGCCAATGTTGCCCAGGCATCTGTAAGCCAGGTGGGTGTCCTCTTCCTCCAGACAATGAATCACATACCCCATGCCAGTTTCAGGCTCATCAGGCAGAGTGGAACGATCCACTGGCCTGCGCACTCACAGCCTTTGGTGTGCCTCTTTCCTCTGGGTGCTTCCCTCCAGCCACTGAGCCGCACCCCCTACATCAGTTACAGGCTCACGAATGGAGTGGAGAGAGATGTCAGCCTTGCTGGCCTCATTCCTCTGCCCACTGACTAAAGTTCACCACATGTTCAACTTTGGGGATTTCACCCCACTTAAGTTATAACCCGCCCCCCCCAGACCCATACACCCTAGTGAATCCCTGCATATAGTGTGAAGGAAATCTAATTTCAAATTGTGTACTTGTGCTGTCATCAATTTAAACTAGCAATAATTGTCTAAAGTGAATAACATCCATAACATCATGCCATTTTGTGAGCAGCAAAAGGTATTCTTTTAAAAATTATTTTAGAGCTCCAGCCTTTCTTGAATTACTTGCTATCATTGGTTGATGTATTTTTTTTATACCTTGTATAACCACTGGTGTTGCAAGATGAAGTCAGTATATATATATTAAAATGTAACTTCAAGTGTGACTGCATGCTCACAAAATAATACCTTTGCATTTCTACTTTCAAGTTTAAAAGCCCAAGTTAATTGTATACAGATGGAAAAGCCTAGGTATCCTTCCAGTTCTTCAGGAGTATCAATGCATGTATAACATGCTTAAAGATCACATCATTCATTTTTATGATATGATGTGAGCCGCAGGAGAGAGAGAGAGCTATGGTGAAGTTTCAATGGGCTGGCACCACGCTCACATATGTTCAATCAATTGGCAATGGCTCGCTGGATTTGGTGGGGGGGGGGGGTTGTGCGAGACAGTTCACACCAAACCTGTGTAACTTCGTTAAATAATCTATAGCTGAAAAGGATGTTGACACCAGTGGTGATGGAAGCTCGGGGTCCCATTTTTGTACACACAAACTATATTTGGGGTATAAAGTCATGTTCCCTGTCAGGTATGATGGGACACTCAAATCTCATATGTGACAGTGGCACCAGTCATACTCCCACCAGTCTCAAGCATTTGATACCATGCAGCAATCAGGACTTACATCTGAGGAGATGACACCCATCTTCCTCCTCTCTGTGCAGTCTGGCTGAGCAGCAGGGTGATGATGATGATGGATTGATGATGATGATGATGATATGATGAGGATGATGATGATGAATATTTGTATTTTCCTGCCTCTCCCTGAAGATCCCCCACGTACAGACTAAAATACAACAATAAAACACTGACATGATTATTAGTTTCATAAAATAGCTAAAACAATCAGAACATCTAGAAAACAACATCACAACCGAAGGTGAGGCATTTTATCTTAAAAATCTCCTATAGAGGTCGGATGGATAAGCCACCGGAGAGATCTCATCTAGTAGTGATTTGAGAAACCCATGTTTTCTTCTCGTTCATTGAGACCTTGATGAGAAATTTTTAAATAA
This sequence comes from Sceloporus undulatus, assembly GCF_019175285.1. Lineage (NCBI taxonomy): Eukaryota > Metazoa > Chordata > Lepidosauria > Squamata > Phrynosomatidae > Sceloporus > Sceloporus undulatus. The sequence goes on along the minus strand of NC_056523.1, from coordinate 45,968,676 downwards.
TATTCATTCACCAAGTCCCCCTTCAAAAGGTGATTTCTTCTCTCCCTTTCAACAGCTAGAATTTTTTTCACAGATTTCTCGAATGACAATAAAGACAAGTCAAGAATTACGCTAATTACTTTGCATTTCAAACCTTACCATGTAAAAGGAAGTTTGGCAGATGTTAAAGAACTTCCATCTTAAAAAAACTGAAGGCACACACACAAGGGGGAAAAAAAGCCCGTCTCAACAAATAACTGTGACTGAAGCCCCAACAAGAAGGTAGAGTTGAGAGGGGACCCTCCATGACCATCCAGTCCAACCCCCTTCTGCTATGATAATATATAGAAAACATGGGATCCTAGAGGACATGTTAGTCTGACCCGCGACCTACATGTCTGACAGGGGTCAGGGTGGGGGTGCATGGCAGGAATTCTGCCATGATGATAAAACCTAGCATTCGAAGGGATTCCATGGGGTCATCCAACACCCCCCTCTTCTACCATGAGGAATACATAGGAGTTGGATTGAAGCCGAGAGCATGTCAATTGCCCAAGGTCAGCCAGTGAATTCTAGGTGAAACTGGAGGCTAGAGTCCTGATCCCAGCAAAGCCATGTAAATCCACAGGGTGACATTGGGTAAGTCACACTCTGTCATGGTGCATGACTAAGGTCATGCCATAATAATAATAATAATAATAATAATAATATAATAAATAATGGCAAGGAGAGTGCACATTGTCTCAGCCTCAGAGGCAGGGCATGACACACCTCTCTCCAGCTCTCTCAAGGTGATGCTAAGGCAAACTACTTTATTTTGCAATAATTATTATATATATATAATATATATATTATTGGCAAGGAGAGGAGATGTCAAAATATCCATGAAAGAGTGCGTGATGCATCCAAAAAGAGCATGGCATAAGGGCAGAATGTCTTATCTACCACCAACACACAAATGCCTCCCCTTTTGTTCTCTTTGTTTTTCAAAGTAAAGCTGTGAGTGAGCAAGATGGTCGGGGAATCACCCAACAAAGGAAATAGCCTCTGGTAAAACCAGGATGAATGGTAGCTTTCTTACGCAAAATACCCCAAATCCCACCATTGTCAGCTGAAAGTTTCGTCTCTTCACTTCATTTGGAAATGATTAAAAATCAAAATTCTTACTCATGACGAGAAGTGATCAGAATTTCTTCTCTATAAAATGCTTTCGAAATTTTCGAATTAGACATATTTCTACTATTTTCGAATTTTGGAGAATATTCTTACATCCATTCTAAGTGACTTCTTAAAGGCATCTAGCTGGTGATAAAAGGGATCTCTTCTGGTAGGCTTTCCATAGTTTGGGGGCTTTGGCCGTAAACAATCTATGGGAACTTGATTAACCGGGTTTATGGTATTCCAATAAAAACTTCCCAGATGTTCTGAGAGTGTGGGGCAGATTGTAGGGAGAGGCTTTCACTCAAGTAACTTGGACCCAAGCCTAAGGGCTTTAAAGGTAATAACCAACACTTTGTACTGTGCCGGAAGCTAATCGGCAGCCAGTGAAGAGTTTTTAACACAGGTGTTATATGGCAACTTAGTTGTTCCGTTGACCAATGTGGCTGCCACATTTTGAACCAATTGAGCTTCCAACTTGGTAACAAGACGTAGCCCATGTAGAGCACATTACAAATCTAGACGAGAGATTACCAGTGCAAGTACTACTGCTTCAAGGTCTTTTTTTTCAGGTAGGGAGCAGTTGGTGTATCAACCGAAGTGGTACCAAACACTCCTGGCCCACATTAATATAATAATTATTTATTTATATCCGCTATTCCAAGGATCACAGCGTTGAACAATAAAAGAAACAGTTAAAACACACAAGCCCCAACCCCCCCCATCTATTTGAGATGACAGCTGTAGAGATGGATCCAGGAGTACTCCCAAACTGTGAACTTCATTCTTTAGGGGAAGTGGACCCCGTCCAAGACTAGTGACAAAATCCTTCCCCAGACTTGAGGTGCTTATCGCAAGTACCTTTGTTTTCTCTACGATGAGCTTGAGTTTGTTTTCCCTCATCCAGCCCATTACCAACCCAAGGCAGGCATCCAGAGGATAGATGCCATCCTTAGTCATTGCAGCAGTCAGAGTCATAAGAAATGAATTTGGGCGTCATCAGCAGGATAACACTAGCCCCCATGTCTCCGGATGATCTCTCCCAGTGGCTTCATGTAATGAAACAGCAATGGGGACAGAATTGCACCTTGAGGGACACCCGATTTGAGCTCCCTCTGGAGGAATAAATGCCCCAAGCAACACCCTCTGGAATCTGCCCGAGAGGTAGGACCTAAATCACTGCAACGCAGTGCCTCCGATACCTAACCCCCAGGCATTCCAGAAGGATACCATGGTCAATGGTATTGAAGGCCGCAGAGATGTCCAAAAACACCAACAGGGTCACACTTCCCCTGTCAATGCCCAGGCGGAAATCATCGACCAAGGGGACCATGGCCATCTCAACTCCATATCTCACCCTGAAGCTAGTTTTGAAATGGGTCCAGATAATCAGCTTCATCCAAGACAACCTGGAGCGGAAGGCAACTGCCCTGTCGATCATTTTGGCCCAGAAATTGTATTAAGGAGAACCGGTCTATAACTGGCTCTCACCAGGAGGTCCAGGGAGGTTTTTTTTTAAAAGCAGTCTATCACTTGTTTTATTTCGATGGGACTATTCCTTCCCAGGAATGCATTGATTAGGAGTTGTAATGATGTTTTCATTGCATCCCTCCCTGGGCAGTCAACCATGATGGGCAAGGATCAAGAGGGCGGGTTGTCCTCCTACACATCCAAGAATCTTGTCCACTTCATCGGTATTTACAAACTCAAAATGATCCAGTCTAACATAGTCCACAGAGTCACGGGACACTCTCTTTCTGTTTGTTATAACAGAATGAGGGGTAAAGTTCTCATTTGATGATGTTTGACTTGCCATCATGAAATCTGAATGGGTTGAATTTCACATGAGCTGAGATCTTATTAGAGGGCCTCCTCTCCTAAAGCTTGAGGTAACATTTTACAGGCCTATCTCCCACAGCCTGCCCTGCAGAAAACTCACATAGGATCATCTGAAAAAATGAGTTCCGCTAGTGTTTTGCATACGAGTATTGTGGAGAAGAGTTCTGGGCTGGAGCATAGCAAAATGATTATTATCTAAGAAGAGATATGTTTCTGACTTGTGCCAAAAAATAAATATTCTTGTTTTCTGATGGGAATAGCAAGATGCTGTTCAGGATGTAGGTAGGAGACGTGACTCTTTAATCAGTTGTCTCCAAACTGTGCTCTTCAAGGGATTTGGACTCCATCTCCCAGAATCCCACACAATTAGCCAACATGGCTGAGGCTTTTGAGATGAAGTCCAAATCTCTAAACGGCAACTACTACTTTAAATTAACAATTTGGGGAAAAAGGATGTGTTGAAAAAAAAGCATCATTTTCCAGCATATGGGTAGAATGGGTAACCTGTAGAGCCGGGGTAGGCAACCTTTTTGAGCCAGGGGCCGGGTTGCTACCCTCAGACAACGGGGGGGGGGCGAAGCCGGGGGGAGCTCCACCCTCAGGGTGGGGCCACATGCCGGGGGTGGAGCTCCATCCTCCAGGGGCGGAGCCGTATGCTGGGGGCAGAGCTTTGGCTGAAGGGAGTGAGGCCGAAGGAAGGGCTTGGGCACCCATCCCAGGCCATCCTTCGGCTCTTCCCTTCTGGCAAAAGGGCTCCAAGGGGCCCTTTCGGCCGAAGAGGAGGAGGCTGAAGGGAAGGGCTTGGGCAGGCCGCCTCCTGGGCTCCCCCACAAGCCCTTGCGGCCCCAGGCCTCTTCTCCGGAGGGAGGCCTGGGGCCTCATGGGCCTAAAAGAGACCCCGGAAGCGCCTGTCACCTCCGCGGGCTCCCCATGGCCCTTGCGCCCCAGGCCTCCTCTCCGGGGAGCCTGGGGCCGAAAGGACCGAGAAGGAGCCACGGTAGCGGCCTCGCCGCTGCAGGTTCCCCCACGGCCTTGCGGCCCAGGCCTCTCCTCTGGAGGGAGGCTGGGACCGCATGGGCTGTGAAGGAGCCCGCGGAGTCTCCTCTCCTCCTCCTCCTCCTCCTCCTCCTGGCGGTGTCACGCAAGGAAAGAGGAGCCTGTCCCCTTTGGCCAGCTGGCCAATGGCTGGCTGGACAAAGGGGATGAGCTCTTCCTTCCTAGCCCCGTGCGTGGGTGGGAAAGCCCCGCTGGCGGGTGGTGGTGGCGGCAACACTGCCAGGAGGAGGAGGAGGTGGGTTGGAGGCCAGCCGCCCGCATTAGGGATATGCCATCCCTAAGTGGCGGCGGCCTTGGCGGAGCAGCGGCAATAGCCGCGGCAGGACCAAGCGGGAGCCGGTCCTGCCCCTCGCCGGGCGCGATCGGGCCCGTGGGCTGGGGGTTGCCGACCCCTGCTGTAGAGCATACTTGAGTTAACTCAGAAATTGTGTGAGCTCTACTGGAGGAAAATAGGATAATCTGGTAATTTTTACAAACCAATTTGTAGTCTCCTCCCCCACCATCTCCATCTCACCCCCCCCCCCAAAAAAAAATCCCCAGTATCTCCCTCCCTCCCGTTTTGGTTTGGTTTGGTTATTGTTTATGGTATCATCTACCTAATATATCCTGCTAAACATATATGAATATCTAGACAACTGCCAATTTTCCTGCCTTTTGTTTGGCCCAATGAAGGAATTGCCACCATAGGAATGGGCACAAACACACAGTTGCTGCCTGACATTAATGCTGAATAAGCAAGTATTGTCAAGAACAATCTGGTTCAACTGAGCAACACTGGGCCATA